>NW_015505257.1:1002420-1013298 GCF_001515645.1 Sinocyclocheilus grahami | reverse complement strand
GTGTGTGTGTTATATGATGTCCTTTACAGACATATCAACCTACGGTCACGCATGATTTTGGATAATTATGGTAAATAAACATTTTTGCATTTCTCATATATTTTGCTATATTTCTGTTCTTTACCTTCTAGCCTATTCACAACAACATTATGGTTTCATACCTACTTCCTTGATTGCTTGTTAGACCCTATTATCTGATGACTGACCAGCACCATTCTCCCTTCTGTGTGACTGACTGAAGTTTGTAAACTGCTGCTGTCACTTGAAAACTGAAAATTCACAAACCCCCCATGGCAACAGCAGACACAGAGATGGGGCAGTACAGCTGTGGAAAGAGTGCTCTCTCATCTCTTCCTTTTGATAGATTTATTCCCTATCAAATAAAGCTCAACCATTTATTTTCTCACCTGTTGGCTCTCGAATGTCCACGCGCTGTCTGGTAGTGACGGATCAAGCACGTTTAGCGTGTCTGTAAAGTTTATTATTTAAATTCAGAGAACTATTTCTATTAGTTATTTTCCAATAATACACATTCATTTAAATTTATTAGTATCTTGGATACATTTCATAACTTCAGGGTCCACAAAGATAAAGATGTCCTTTACAGACATATCAACCTACGGTCACGCATGATTTTGGATAATTATGGTAAATAAACATTTTTGCATTTCTCATATATTTTGCTATATTTCTGTTCTTTACCTTCTAGCCTATTCACAACAACATTATGGTTTCATACCTACTTCCTTGATTGCTTGTTAGACCCTATTATCTGATGACTGACCAGCACCATTCTCCCTTCTGTGTGACTGACTGAAGTTTGTAAACTGCTGCTGTCACTTGAAAACTGAAAATTCACAAACCCCCCATGGCAACAGCAGACACAGAGATGGGGCAGTACAGCTGTGGAAAGAGTGCTCTCTCATCTCTTCCTTTTGATAGATTTATTCCCTATCAAATAAAGCTCAACCATTTATTTTCTCACCTGTTGGCTCTCGAATGTCCACGCGCTGTCTGGTAGTGACGGATCAAGCACGTTTAGCGTGTCTGTAAAGTTTATTCTCCTTCTCTACAGCTCCTATCACTCATTGTAGCCCTTTCCTGCTAAGGGAGGGAGTAGATCCCTTTGTATAGTCTCGCACCTCATTGGCGCTGAGCTCAGTGCGCTGCTGTCCAATAGAGGACAGAGTCTCTCTTAAAGGCGAACATGCACTTTTTTTCTGAAAATGCTGTACGCTGTTTGTTGTGTATTGTCACAACTAGAAAAAGAAGGGGGGAAAGTAAAGGTATACTGAATTTATACAAATGCTCTACATCGGGAAAAATAACTTTTTAACATAAGAAATGCATCTGTTACTCTTTAAGAATACACACTCTAAAAAAATTGTTTCAACCCAACTTTGGATCAAATATAGACTAACCCAGCTGTTGGGTTAAATTATGTATAACATTTTTTTATAAAATACATAAAAAAAACATATTTGACCCAACATGTTTTAGAGTGCATGCATACACAAAATGGCGCTTTAAAAACTTGAAATCGTATGAATAAAATAAAAAATAATAAATAAAATAAAAAATAAAATAAAATAAAAATCTATTATTATCTCCAAATTAACTAGCTGCGGTCACTGATGACCAAAAATAATCTCAACAACCCGTTAGTAAGCAATTTCCATTCTATTTGAGCAGACTATCAGCGTTGCCATCGCGTCGCTGTCCCCAGATATGGTGCTGAAATTTTCTCAATAAACTGCTCTCAGCAACCTTTAGCCCACACAAAGACACACGCGCTCAACACACAGCTGCATAAACGATTTCTTCTCTTTTTTCCCAAGTAGAATATGAAAATTAACTTAAATGATTTTAGCAAATGGCTGCAATATAACAAAGAGTGAAAAATTTAAGGGGGTCTGAATACTTTCCGTACCCACTGTATATATATATATATGTGCATGTGAATTCGGAAAACACACATGCGATTTAGAGACATACTTTTACTTAGATACGAAGACTACTCTGAATAAGCAAAAGTTGTATTAGTCTCACCTGTTGGCTCTCGAACGTCCACGCGCTGTCTGGTAATGACGCATCAAGCACGTTTAGCGTGTCTGTAAAGTTTGTGGTGCTGCTGGGTTTAACGAGGGTGAGATCACTGAATTCTGACATTGGAGAGAGATAGGAGCCAAAGGACTGACTCTGAGACATCATGTCTCCTCCCAGAACCTCCACATACTTAATGGGCCCGTCTGTGTTGAGCTGGATCTGCAGGTTTCTGTTGGGGTTCTTGTATTCAGAATTTGTCCTCCAGATACAGCAGCTTGAACCGCCTCTACTGCCTCGCGCACATTTCACCAGTAAGATGAAAAATGTCAAAAGACACAACAAAGACACTGAAGCCAAAGAGATGATCAGATATAAAGTAATTTTGCCACTTTTCTTGTTGGGCTCGGTAGTTTTTTCTCTATGGTCTGAGATGGGCTCATGAAGGCCTTCCTCTATCAGTATATCCACTGTGACTGTGGTGGACTGGATCGGTTCTCCATTATCCTTTATTTCTATCACCAGTCTCTGAGAGGAGTCATCGTGCTCTGAAACAGCGCGTTTAGTCCTGACCTCACCCATATGTAAATTGACACTGAACAGAGACGCGTCCGTGGCCTCCGCGAGCCTGTAGAACAGCCAGGCGTTATGACCCGAGTCCGCGTCCACTGCTGTTACCTTAGTAATGAGATGTCCTACTTTTGCAGAACGGGGCATCCTCTGATGAGTAACAGACCCCATGGATGTGGACGGGTAAATGACAGCAGGTGCGTTATCGTTCCGGTCCGAAATAAACACATGAACTGTGGCGTTGCTGCTCATTGGAGGAGAGCCATGATCTTTAGCCTGCACTATAACACTGATTAGTTGCATTTTCTCATAATCAAATGAGCTCATGCTGTAAATAGTTCCGTTTTCAGAGTTGATATAAAAATAAGATGATGCTGGCACTTGGTTTGAACTTAAATCCAAAACTGAGTACGTGAGTAAAGCGTTTTTATCTCGGTCAATGTCCGATGCAGATACAGAAAATAATGAAACACCTGCTACGTTATTTTCATTTATATAAACATTATATGAGAGCTGTGAGAATTTTGGAGGGTTGTCATTCACGTCAAGTACTTTAACATTTATAGACTTTATTGTCTTTAAGGGTGGTACACCAGAGTCGGTCGCTATTATTTCTATGTTATATTCTGCATTGACCTCACGATCTAAAGATGAGTCTGTTACCAGTGAATAATGATTGTCAAAGGACGGTTTCAATGTAAATGGAAACCCAGGGGATATATTTACATTTACTTTGCCATTAGCATCAAAATCTAAATCCTTGACATTAATTAAAGCTACAACTGTTCCGACAGAGGCATTTTCTGGCACAGGTCTGGGTGATGATGTTAAAATAATCTCTGGAGAATTGTCATTTTCATCAATTATGTTTATATGGACAGACGAATGACCCATTAGTTCTGGGTTTCCTTTGTCCTTTGCACTGACGTCAAATCTGTATGATTTAGTAGATTCGTAGTCAATATTTCCTATGACTGTAATTTCCCCTGTGTCTGGTTTCAAAGCAAAACATTTTCTTACAGGTTCAGGTGTATGCACACCTAAAGAATAGTGTATCTCTCCATTGTCACCTTCATCTAAATCCGTGGCTTTTATTGTTAATACAGATGAACCAACGGGAGCACCTTCTCGTAGGGATGCTTTGTATGTTGGCAAGTCAAATTTTGGAGCATTGTCATTACTGTCAAGAACGTTGATGCGTATTATTGTAGTCCCAGATTTGGCAGGCTCGCCGCCATCTACAGCAGTTAAAATTAGCTTGTGGACAGATTTTTTCTCTCTGTCCAGTGGTTTATCAACTACAAGTTCTGGTACTTTTCTACCATCCCCAAGTGTTTTTACATTTAATCGGAAACATTCATTATTGCTTAACGAATAAGATTTCAAACTATTCCTCCCAACATCCAAATCCTCTGCACTCTCAAGCGGAAATCGGTCTTCCGGAGTGATGGATTCAGCAATTTTCAAAACACCGTCTGTTGTTTGAAAGATCGGTGCGTTATCATTTATATCTTGTATTTCTATCTCGACTCGAAACAATTGTAACGGATTTTCTATGATAACCTGTAATGGCAAAATGCAGCTAGCGCTTTGAGGGCACAGACTTTCTCTGTCAATTCTACTGTTCACGACCAACTCACCCTTTTCTGAATCAACGCTGAAATACTGCCTGCTGTTCTCAGATGCTATCCGCAAATTGCGATTTGCGATATCTGAGACATCAAAACCAAGATCCTTAGCGATATTTCCAATGGCTGAACCCTCTTTTAGTTCTTCTGGTATAGTATAGCGAGTCAGAGCTCCGACTGTATTCCACAAAAGAGAGACGAATAGCCAACGCGCAGCCCATATAGACTCTCCATTCTCCTTGCGTCTCATTTTCACAATATATTTTCCCATTCCGTCAACATATTTCTCTTTTATGAACAATTTATCAAATAATATATTTTCATTTCGAGGTAATACAATCCACTGTAGGTGTCCGTTTTGTTGTAATCGATTTCATACCGGCATGTGAAGCTACCTCCCTCTCTCTTCAGCTCTCTTCATTGTTCTGCTGCTCTGACTGGGGGACGTAGTAGATCACTATACGTTCTATTTCGTGATTGGTGCAGAGTTCTCTCATGCCATGCTGTCTCTTAAAGACATACAGAGCCATTTTTGTTTGGCAATATAACGTCTTTTGTGTGGAATAACGTAGTTTTCTTGCAAGCATTCCAAATACAGATTATTGAAAATAACTGCATTTTTGTGCACTTCTACTACTACAAAAACTATATTATATACTATTTTGACATGTTGTTGTGATGGCGCCAATGAAAATAATACATCCGTGAATATTCTTAAAAAGTAACGGATCATCTATAAAACGGCATTCTCAAACTTTCACACGATTTAAATTATTTGTAATAACTGATACTGATAGATAGATAGATAGATAGATAGATAGATAGATAGATAGATAGATAGATAGATATATAGATAGATAGATAGATCAAATGCATTAATGTGCACGGATGTGAGTCACAACCTACCTGGCCTCATGGCAAAAACGTACCTTGGGGCACTTTTTCACTAGACGTGAAATACATACCAATAAGTACATATCACTGCAGTTTCCAAAATAAATGAACACTCGAGGCAGTAAAACTCCGACACCTTTTATTCCTTTTCACACACATTTACAGAGTTTCGATTAATAAAGCGTAATTTTTGCACAATTACTTGAAGAATATTATGTTATGACTTCAAAACAATTTTAATATGCTGGGAAATGTGATAACTGGTTCATATCAATGGGTTTTCAACGACGATAGGTTTGTTTGGTAGCTCACGGAGTACGGAGACGCACTTGAGAGGTGAGGAGCTCTGCTTCGAATCCCGTGTAACTATGGTTCGACAAAACAGTTCAAATCTGCATATAAGGAAGTTCAAATGACACGGTCGCATCAACAAATGCGTTTTTATATCAGTTTTGCATTTGTTAACTAGGCGCGTATTCATTATCCTTCAAATTGCGCAAATTGAAATTGCGAATTGAAAATACGTCTAATGGAAACGCGTCAATTTCGCAAAAACGCCCATATATCGCAAAAAAGTTTCTACGCTCGCATGAGGTGGTTTTTCAGGCAATGCGAAAAAGAATAATTCGCAAAACTGCAATGGAAACGGCTTCGCATTTACAGGTCACATGGCGTATGTAAAAAGTCATATGCTCATTCTTCAATGTACTCTAACCTCCTAGAAACACATCATACATGGCTGCTCTCCAGTATAAGGTGCTTTCCCTACCATTAATGCTTAGACAATTTACACTGCACACGTCTGCGGTACGTATTTTTATGAGACCAGGTTGGTCGCAACATAGACATAGCCTAGTGTTCGCTGTCCGGAGCTGTGGTGCTGAAAATACAAGTTTGTGTCTGCTCTCTCTTAAAAACACATCGTAATGCCATAGCAAAACAATAACATTGTATTATATGCACGATGATATTTACAACTTCATTCACAGGTATAAATACTAGAAGGGTTGAATTGACTTACATGTTCAATAACACACGATGCTGTCAAATGCTGACAACATCTGATTTGATGTTATACTTGTTGTCTCACCTGTTGGCTTTCGAACGTCCACGCGCTGTCTGGTAATGACGCATCAAGCACGTTTAGCGTGTCTGTAAAGTTTGTGGTGCTGCTGGGTTTAACGAGGGTGAGATCACTGAATTCTGACATTGGAGAGAGATATGAGCCAAAGGACTGACTCTGAGACATCATGTCTCCTCCCAGAACCTCCACATACTTAATTGGCCCGTCTGTGTTGAGCTGGATCTGCAGGTTTCTGTTGGGTTTCTTATATTCAGAATTTGTCCTCCAGGTACAGCAGCTTGAACTTCCGATGCTGCTTCTAACGCATTTCACAATCAACGTGAACAATGTCAAAACAGATAAAAGTGACACTGTTCCCAAAGAAATTATCAAATATAAAGTTATTTTCCCGTTTTTCTTGTGGTTGTTTTCTATAGTTTTCATAGTATAATCCGAGATGGGCTCATGAAGGCCTTCCTCTATCAGTATATCCACTGTGACTGTGGTGGACTGGATCGGTTCTCCATTATCCTTTATTTCTATCACCAGTCTCTGAGAGGAGTCATCGTGCTCTGAAACAGCGCGTTTAGTCCTGACCTCACCCATATGTAAATTGACACTGAACAGAGACGCGTCCGTGGCCTCCGCGAGCCTGTAGAACAGCCAGGCGTTATGACCCGAGTCCGCGTCCACTGCTGTTACCTTAGAAACGCGATGTCCTGCTTTAGCAGAACGGGGCATCCTCTGATGAGTAACAGACCCCATGGATGTGGACGGGTAAATGACAGCAGGTGCGTTATCGTTCCGGTCCGAAATAAACACATGAACTGTGGCGTTGCTGCTCATTGGAGGAGAGCCATGATCTTTAGCCTGCACTATAACACTGATTAGTTGCATTTTCTCATAATCAAATGAGCTCATGCTGTAAATAGTTCCGTTTTCAGAGTTGATATAAAAATAAGATGATGCTGGCACTTGGTTTGAACTTAAATCCAAAACTGAGTACGTGAGTAAAGCGTTTTTATCTCGGTCAATGTCCGATGCAGATACAGAAAATAATGAAACACCTGCTACGTTATTTTCATTTATATAAACATTATATGAGAGCTGTGAGAATTTTGGAGGGTTGTCATTCACGTCAAGTACTTTAACATTTATAGACTTTATTGTCTTTAAGGGTGGTACACCAGAGTCGGTCGCTATTATTTCTATGTTATATTCTGCATTGACCTCACGATCTAAAGATGAGTCTGTTACCAGTGAATAATGATTGTCAAAGGACGGTTTCAATGTAAATGGAAACCCAGGGGATATATTTACATTTACTTTGCCATTAGCATCAAAATCTAAATCCTTGACATTAATTAAAGCTACAACTGTTCCGACAGAGGCATTTTCTGGCACAGGTCTGGGTGATGATGTTAAAATAATCTCTGGAGAATTGTCATTTTCATCAATTATGTTTATATGGACAGACGAATGACCCATTAGTTCTGGGTTTCCTTTGTCCTTTGCACTGACGTCAAATCTGTATGATTTAGTAGATTCGTAGTCAATATTTCCTATGACTGTAATTTCCCCTGTGTCTGGTTTCAAAGCAAAACATTTTCTTACAGGTTCAGGTGTATGCACACCTAAAGAATAGTGTATCTCTCCATTGTCACCTTCATCTAAATCCGTGGCTTTTATTGTTAATACAGATGAACCAACGGGAGCACCTTCTCGTAGGGATGCTTTGTATGTTGGCAAGTCAAATTTTGGAGCATTGTCATTACTGTCAAGAACGTTGATGCGTATTATTGTAGTCCCAGATTTGGCAGGCTCGCCGCCATCTACAGCAGTTAAAATTAGCTTGTGGACAGATTTTTTCTCTCTGTCCAGTGGTTTATCAACTACAAGTTCTGGTACTTTTCTACCATCCCCAAGTGTTTTTACATTTAATCGGAAACATTCATTATTGCTTAACGAATAAGATTTCAAACTATTCCTCCCAACATCCAAATCCTCTGCACTCTCAAGCGGAAATCGGTCTTCCGGAGTGATGGATTCAGCAATTTTCAAAACACCGTCTGTTGTTTGAAAGATCGGTGCGTTATCATTTATATCTTGTATTTCTATCTCGACTCGAAACAATTGTAACGGATTTTCTATGATAACCTGTAATGGCAAAATGCAGCTAGCGCTTTGAGGGCACAGACTTTCTCTGTCAATTCTACTGTTCACGACCAACTCACCCTTTTCTGAATCAACGCTGAAATACTGCCTGCTGTTCTCAGATGCTATCCGCAAATTGCGATTTGCGATATCTGAGACATCAAAACCAAGATCCTTAGCGATATTTCCAATGGCTGAACCCTCTTTTAGTTCTTCTGGTATAGTATAGCGAGTCAGAGCTCCGACTGTATTCCACAAAAGAGAGACGAATAGCCAACGCGCAGCCCATATAGACTCTCCATTCTCCTTGCGTCTCATTTTCACAATATATTTTCCCATTCCGTCAACATATTTCTCTTTTATGAACAATTTATCAAATAATATATTTTCATTTCGAGGTAATACAATCCACTGTAGGTGTCCGTTTTGTTGTAATCGATTTCATACCGGCATGTGAAGCTACCTCCCTCTCTCTTCAGCTCTCTTCATTGTTCTGCTGCTCTGACTGGGGGACGTAGTAGATCACTATACGTTCTATTTCGTGATTGGTGCAGAGTTCTCTCATGCCATGCTGTCTCTTAAAGACATACAGAGCCATTTTTGTTTGGCAATATAACGTCTTTTGTGTGGAATAACGTAGTTTTCTTGCAAGCATTCCAAATACAGATTATTGAAAATAACTGCATTTTTGTGCACTTCTACTACTACAAAAACTATATTATATACTATTTTGACATGTTGTTGTGATGGCGCCAATGAAAATAATACATCCGTGAATATTCTTAAAAAGTAACGGATCATCTATAAAACGGCATTCTCAAACTTTCACACGATTTAAATTATTTGTAATAACTGATACTGATAGATAGATAGATAGATAGATAGATAGATAGATAGATAGATAGATAGATATATAGATAGATAGATAGATCAAATGCATTAATGTGCACGGATGTGAGTCACAACCTACCTGGCCTCATGGCAAAAACGTACCTTGGGGCACTTTTTCACTAGACGTGAAATACATACCAATAAGTACATATCACTGCAGTTTCCAAAATAAATGAACACTCGAGGCAGTAAAACTCCGACACCTTTTATTCCTTTTCACACACATTTACAGAGTTTCGATTAATAAAGCGTAATTTTTGCACAATTACTTGAAGAATATTATGTTATGACTTCAAAACAATTTTAATATGCTGGGAAATGTGATAACTGGTTCATATCAATGGGTTTTCAACGACGATAGGTTTGTTTGGTAGCTCACGGAGTACGGAGACGCACTTGAGAGGTGAGGAGCTCTGCTTCGAATCCCGTGTAACTATGGTTCGACAAAACAGTTCAAATCTGCATATAAGGAAGTTCAAATGACACGGTCGCATCAACAAATGCGTTTTTATATCAGTTTTGCATTTGTTAACTAGGCGCGTTTCCATTATCCTTCAAATTGCGCAAATTGAAATTGCGAATTGAAAATACGTCTAATGGAAACGCGTCAATTTCGCAAAAACGCCCATATATCGCAAAAAAGTTTCTACGCTCGCATGAGGTGGTTTTTCAGGCAATGCGAAAAAGAATAATTCGCAAAACTGCAATGGAAACGGCTTCGCATTTACAGGTCACATGGCGTATGTAAAAAGTCATATGCTCATTCTTCAATGTACTCTAACCTCCTAGAAACACATCATACATGGCTGCTCTCCAGTATAAGGTGCTTTCCCTACCATTAATGCTTAGACAATTTACACTGCACACGTCTGCGGTACGTATTTTTATGAGACCAGGTTGGTCGCAACATAGACATAGCCTAGTGTTCGCTGTCCGGAGCTGTGGTGCTGAAAATACAAGTTTGTGTCTGCTCTCTCTTAAAAACACATCGTAATGCCATAGCAAAACAATAACATTGTATTATATGCACGATGATATTTACAACTTCATTCACAGGTATAAATACTAGAAGGGTTGAATTGACTTACATGTTCAATAACACACGATGCTGTCAAATGCTGACAACATCTGATTTGATGTTATACTTGTTGTCTCACCTGTTGGCTTTCGAACGTCCACGCGCTGTCTGGTAATGACGCATCAAGCACGTTTAGCGTGTCTGTAAAGTTTGTGGTGCTGCTGGGTTTAACGAGGGTGAGATCACTGAATTCTGACATTGGAGAGAGATAGGAGCCAAAGGACTGACTCTGAGACATCATGTCTCCTCCCAGAACCTCCACATACTTAATTGGCCCGTCTGTGTTGAGCTGGATCTGCAGGTTTCTGTTGGGTTTCTTATATTCAGAATTTGTCCTCCAGGTACAGCAGCTTGAACTTCCGATGCTGCTTCTAACGCATTTCACAATCAACGTGAACAATGTCAAAACAGATAAAAGTGACACTGTTCCCAAAGAAATTATCAAATATAAAGTTATTTTCCCGTTTTTCTTGTGGTTGTTTTCTGTAGTTTTCATAGTATAATCCGAGATGGGCTCATGAAGGCCTTCCTCTATCAGTATATCCACTGTGACTGTG
>NW_015505257.1:994238-996890 GCF_001515645.1 Sinocyclocheilus grahami | reverse complement strand
TCCTCTGATGAGTAACAGACCCCATGGATGTGGACGGGTAAATGACAGCAGGTGCGTTATCGTTCTGGTCCAGAATAAACACATGAACTGTGGCGTTGCTGTTCATTGGAGGAGAGCCATGATCTTTAGCAAGCACGATGATGTGAAAGATCTTAATTTTCTCGTAGTCAAACGAGTGCATGCTAAATATACTCCCATTTTCAGAGTTTATATAAACATATGAAGAGACGGGTACGTCTTGAGTATTTGTATCGAGAACTGAATAGACAATGTTGGCATTTTCTCCTGTATCTAGATCTGATGCTGTTACTGATGCTAAAATGGATCCCGGAGCGCTGTTTTCTTTAATATAAACCGAGTACACACGTTCAGAGAAAACAGGAGGATTATCATTGACATCTAGTATATTAACTGTAATGAGTTTGCTAGATACAAGTGGAGGTGATCCAGAGTCTGAGGCTTTTAGCTCAATATTATAGCTGGGAATTCTTTCTCGATCTAATTGTGAATCTGTCACTAGTACATAATGATTTGAAAATGTTGGCTTTAATTTAAATGGGGTATCGGGTGAAATGCCAAGCGTTACGTTCCCGTTTACGCCCGAATCTAAATCTTTAACATTTATTAACGCTACCATAGTCCCAGCGGGCGCATCTTCTGGCACAGGTTTGGGTGAGGAGGTGATGATGATCTCAGGTGCATTATCATTCACATCTAAAACATTCACTTGGATTCTACAATGTCCCTCCATCGCAAGTGAACCTTTGTCTCTAGCGCGGATGTCAATTTTATATGAGTTGCTGGTTTCATAATCACCCCCATCAATACCTGTCAAAATCAGATGGTGTATAGACTGTTTTTCTCTATCAAGTGCTTTCTGCAAAACAATTTCTGGGACTTTAGTTCCGTCTTTATCATTTTTAACATGTAAGACAAAATATTCATTTTTATTTAAAGCATACGTGCGCAAAGTGTTTGACCCTACATCTGCGTCTTGCGCAGGCTCTAAATGAAATCTTGCTCCGGTTAGCGTGGCCTCTGATACATCAATGATTTTTGTGCCTGAAAGGAAAGTTGGGGAATTGTCATTTATATCTTGGATATCAACTTCGACACGATAAAACTGGAGTGGATCCTCGATTATGACTTGAACTGGTAACACACAACTCGCGCTTTGTCCGCACAGGGTTTCTCTGTCTATTACTTCATTACCAAGCAGCTCGCCATTCCGCAAATTCAGACCGAAATATTGCTTACCAGACTCAGATGCTATCCGTAATTTACGATTAGATATTTCAGATACATCCAAACCGAGATCTTTAGCTACATTTCCGACAACATATCCCTCCTTCAGCTCCTCCGGTATTGTATAACAAAGCTGCGCCTCTGTATCGCTCCACAAAACAGCGAAACACAACAGCCACAGCGCCCACCAGAGCAAAATTCTCCTTTGTATTTGAGTCCTCATTTCCAAACACGATAAATTGTCGTTGATTCCAGTATCCTTACATTCATCTTACGTCTATAAGCCTTCACAAAAGTAATGCAACATTTTAAAATGTGTAGCATTCCAGATTATATTCCGTTGTTAAATACATTGCAGCGAGTGCAGTGCATTTTGTCTCAGGTCTGTGCGTAATGGTTTTCAGCATTATGTCGGGGGAGGGAGTAGATCCCTTTGTGCAGTGCGGTCCCGTTATTGGATGAGCGCTCTCCAGTCATAACATGAATCAGTCTTAAAGAGGCAGGGCAAAACCAAGCTCAACACCCATACAGAATACATACAGTTATTTTACGGGTCACACTGCATTGAAACGACAATTTTCCTACACAATTACTCGTTTTAAAAGCAAATGCAGATAAATAGGATATTTAGAAAGACTATACTGCAAAACTGAAGTCCAGTATTCGTACAAACAGTATTCGGAGATGCTGCATAGAAGCATATTGACGCTCAAACATGTAACACGTGAATATCGCTTTTACGTTATTCTATTATTAAGTATTGCAAGTGTTAAAGTATTATTTACAAGTTTCATATTAAAACAATTGCACTGTTTGTAAATCAGAACTGTAATATCGGTGCAAATATGTTTGTGATTTTGTAAATTGTAAAGTGGTTAGAATAATTCGTTTTTGCACATACTGACATCAGCAATGGCCTATAATATAAAAATAAATAAAATACAATAAAAATCACGCGCTCACCTGTTGGCTCTCGAACGTCCACGCACTGTCTGGTAATGACGCATCAAGCACGTTTAGCGTGTCTGTAAAGTTTGTGGTGCTGCTGGGTTTAACGAGGGTAAGGTCACTGAATTCTGACATTGGAGAGAGATAGGAGCCAAAGGACTGACTCTGAGACATCATGTCTCCTCCCAGAACCTCCACATACTTAATAGGCCCGTCTGTGTTGAGCTGGATCTGCAGGTTTCTGTTGGGTTTCTTATATTCAGAATTTGTCCTCCAGATACAGCAACTAGAACTTCCGATGCTGCTTCTAACGCATTTCACAATCAACGTAAATAATGTCAACACAGATAAAACTGACACTGTGCCCAAAGAGATTATCAAGTACAAAGCGATTTTGCCGCTTTTCTTCTTGTTGTTGTTTTCTGTAGTTTTCATAGTATAATCCGAGATGGGCTCATG
>NW_015505257.1:988395-993681 GCF_001515645.1 Sinocyclocheilus grahami | reverse complement strand
CCGCAAATTCAGACCGAAATATTGCTTACCAGACTCAGATGCTATATACTCAATATACTAATTAACTGTAATGAGTTTGCTAGATACAAGTGGAGGTGATCCAGAGTCTGAGGCTTTTAGCTCAATATTATATCTAGGAAATTTTTCTCGATCTAGTTGTGAATCTGTCACCAGTGCGTAATGGTTTGAAAACGTTGACTTTAATTTAAAAGAGGTGCCTGGTGACATGCTAAGTGTTACGTTTCCATTCACACCTGAATCCAAATCTTTAACGTTAATTAAGGCTACCATAGTCCCAGCAGGCGCATCTTCTGGCACAGGTTTGGGTGAGGAGGTGATGATGATCTCAGGTGCATTATCATTCACATCTAAAACATTCACTTGGATTCTACAATGTCCCTCCATCGCAAGTGAACCTTTGTCTCTAGCGCGGATGTCAATTTTATATGAGTTGCTGGTTTCATAATCAAGATGCTTGGAAACGATTAATTCGCCTGTCACGGGATTTATAGCAAACCAATTTTGAATTAAATCAGGTGTATGTGCCGCAAATGAATATTCAACCTCACCGTTTACACCATCGTCCAAGTCAACAGCTTTTACAGTAAGTATCATTGTACCAGGGACTGTGCTCTCCATCACTTTAAGCTCATATAACTCGTGTTCAAATACAGGAGCATTATCATTTGCATCAAGTACCTTTACAGAAATCCGTGTAGTTCCTGACCTCGCTGGATCACCCCCGTCAATACCTGTCAAAGTTAGATGGTATACAGACTGTTTTTCTCTGTCGACAGCTTTCTCTAAAATTATTTCTGGGACTTTAGTTCCGTCCTTATCAGTTTTTATGTTCATAACAAAATGTTCATTTTTATTAAGCGCGTAAGTGCGCAAGGAGTTCGTTCCTGCGTCAGGATCTTGAGCAGGTTCCAAACGAAACCTCGCTCCTGCTAACGTTGACTCTGGAACCTCAATTGTGTTTACTTCCGACAAGAATATTGGAGAATTGTCGTTAATATCTTGTATGTCCACATCGACACGATAAAACTGGAGTGGATCCTCGATTATGACTTGCACTGGTAACACACAACTCGAGCTTTGTCCGCACAGGGTTTCTCTGTCTATAATGTCATTCACAAGCAGCTCGCCATTCCGCAAATTCAGACTGAAATATTGCTTACCAGACTCAGATGCTATCCGTAATTTACGATTAGATATTTCAGATAAATCCAAACCGAGATCTTTAGCTACATTTCCAACAATAGATTCCTCCTTCAGCTCCTCCGGTATTGTGTAACGAAGCTGCGCCTCGGTATCGCTCCACAAAACAGCGAAACACAACAGCCACAGCGCCCACCAGAGCAAAATTCTCCTTTGTATTTGAGTCCTCATTTCCAAACACGATAACTTGTCGTTGATTCCAGTATCCTGACATTCATCTTATGCCTATAAGCCTTAACAAAAATAATGCAACATTTTAAAATGTATAGCATTCCAGATTATATTCCGTTTTTAAATACATTGCAGCGAGTGCAGTGCATTTTGTCCCAGGTCTGTGCGTAATGGTTTTCAGCATTATGTCGGGGGAGGGAGTAGATCCCTTTGTGCAGTGCGGTCCCGTTATTGGATGAGCGCTCTCCAGTCATAACATGAATCAGTCTTAAAGAGGCAGGGCAAAACCAAGCTCAACACCCATGCAGAATAAATAGTTCTTTCATGGGTCATATTGCATTGAAACGACCATTTGCATACACAATTTACTCGTTTTAAAAGCAAATGCAGATAAATGTGATATTTAGAAAGACTATACTGCAAAAATGAAATCAGTATTCTTAAAAACAGTATTTATGGAAATGCTGCATATAAGCATATTGACGCTCAAACGTACGCCCCATTCACACGGGGCGTCAGCGTCAACGCCTCTCGTTTACTTTGAATGGAGTGACGTCAAGCGTTGGCGAAATGAATTGTGGGTCCGTTGCTCGCGGCAGAAGTTGAAAACTTTTCAACTTTTCAAGCGCCAAGGCAGGCGTCAGCCAATCAGATCGCCTTATGCAAATACCCTAGCGCAGATACTAGCCAATCGCGTTCATGCAACACCAGAAAACTAATGTGATTGGCTGTTGTCACTATGACGGTCCGTCAGCACCAAGCTTCAGAAACGCCCTCCGTCAAGCGTTAACGCTGACGTATGGAAGGCGGATAGGGCCAAAAGTCTTTAAACGGAACGCGTGAAATGCGACCGTGTCAACACGCACAATTTGCCCGCGTTAACGCGGCAATTTTGTACGCGTTTATTTGGTACGTGTAGACACGCACAGTTTGACCGCATTAAGACGAAAAAATTTTAAGAAAGTGTTTCTCAAAGCACACATTCTGGCCGTGTTAAGGTGGCAATTCTGAACTTGTAATATTTTTTAAGGCATTAAAATCTATTTACCCTCATATTAATACTTTCTTTAGTTTATGGTGTCATTAAGTAGGCCTAGTGTTGTAGCTAGTAAATTAATAAATGTAATGAGATGTAAGAGTTTTGTTGTTTATTTTCTTTTTATAGGTTACTCTTATCCTACTCCCAGGTCCATGTACCTTCATTTGAACAGAAATTAAGCTAGATTTTTCTCTTTTTTTCTTGGGTTAAAAATTAGAATAGGCTTTAATATTGGTTTTGAATGTGTGAGTGGCTCTGAAACACCTTGTACACATGTACGCCCCTTCAGTTCACAATTCCAAAGTATAGACTATAATTGGGCCTTAAGACATTGCAGTAGACTAATTATTATTGTGAAAACGTAAGTAGGCCTAAAGTTTTATTATAAATTATTAATAAAAATAAATATTAGTTATTTTTATGTGGGGTTTAGCTTTTCCCATGAAACACAAACTGTTATTATGTAAGTCTTTTTTACAGTTAAAAAACAGTTAAAATTTTTAAAAGTTTTTGTTTGCAATAGCAAATGAAAATATTACCGGTGAGGTTTTTCTTTAACAGGTTTAGAATAAAATGAGTAGGCTAAAATCACTAACCGAGTCCATCATATTTTATTCCAAGTCGTTTTAGATCACATACAGTAAAAGTAAAATGCCGTTTTACTGGTTATGAATAAAATATTTTTGTGTCAATACCATGCAGCAGCCGTGAGGAACAAAGCCTATAATGCAGTTTCCCATTTGTCGTCTGCAGAACGAAATTAGTAAACATTTTATCTGGCAAATTATGAAATTAAAGAAACATCAAATCAAAATAAGTGTAATCAAGAAAAAAAAGATGCAATTTCAAAAATAAGGATGAATAACTTTTGGCGCAGAACAGCAGGCAAACTCATGCTCTCCTGAGGGCGCAGTCAGCGAGAAGAGTTATTTGAAGTGCATAGAATGTGTAAATAATAATAACTATTATTATTATTATTTTTAATATTATTATAAAGCAATGAACATTATTTGACATTTACATTTTAGTCCTCCCCTTATTAATTCCTGACCTGCACCGCATGATCTAAATAGGACTGGGGGTTGCATCTGCTTTAAATATCAATAATATTATTAATATTATTATCTACAAATTATTAAACTTATTGCAAAAATAAATATAATAAGCGCTTTTATGATAGATAAGTAACCAGTGCATGAAATAGTCATGCAACCATACATTGCGCGCTGATTCCCTGTCCGGGACAAAAAATGCTTTGAAAAAAAATACAAATGTTTCTGAAAATAATATTCAGACGCAACGGGGGGAAACGGGATAAACACAAACATGAAACTTGTAAATAAAATAATCTGATATATAGCCTATGTACAATTTAATAACATATAGCCTAGTTTGATATATGAATTGGGTGTTCGTCACAGATTGCATGCGGTCGGAGATTCCCGTCCATAAAATAACCCACTGGAAGCTCTGTAGTTTTGCTGTATAGGCCAATAGATAAAAATATTAAAATTACAAACACACAATAACATTTTAAGTTACATCCATTTCTGAAAAAAAGAATGTAGGCCTAGTAATTGATGTTATATATAACTACACACGCCTGATTTTTGTTTTAATTATCCATCGTAAAAAAAAACAAAAAAACATTTGCAATCAAGACTGAAAAAAGCCAGAAGTGAATGTAAACCAGATTTGGCCCAGAAAGTGTTAGCAGTTTGAAAATTCAAGAATAATAGCAAAGTTAATAAGAATTATTTCTAAATGCAGCACCATTCTTATTTCGCTCTGCATAACCTGAACGAAAAAAAAATGTTTTTGCTGAGGACGAACCGAAATGAAAACATTTCGCTTTTAATCTGTGTATTTAACAGCCTGGGAAACCTTCCCAGGGTAGTTCCCTGCCTCACCGATTAAAATCAGGGTGCCCACTACGGAGACGGCACCAGAGGTGAGGGGGCACAGTGACCGAGGTGGCCGGGCCGGGCCCCCTCAGGCCCCCCCGTGGAGCCGACGCTGAATGTATGCACTGTATAAATTAACTTACGGAACATCATCAGACTTAAGAAACAGTCATTTGAGAATGGATGCGTAATGTACTGTACAGTAGCCGCACAACACCAACAGCTCATGTACGGCAGCGGTAGGCCTACAGTAGCCTAGATGTCGAACGGGTCCGACAGTTAGGCTACAGTATGTATGTTTCTAAGCCATTTTCTAAATCATTATTCAGATTTTTTTTTTAATTATTGCGCTCAGACTGTGATTTCTGCAGTATAATAATAATAATAAGGTTACACTTTATTTCGATAGTCCACTTTAGACATTCTATTAACTATAAGTAACTTTGTAACTACATGTCAACTACATGTCAACTAATTATCATTAATTTGCAACTACATGTCTACTAACTCTCAGAGTAGACTGTTAGGGTAGGTTTTAGGGTTAGTAGAATAAGTTGACAAAGAAAGTGTTAGAAGATATTAAGCAGACAGTCTACTAATACTCTACTAACTGCTAGTTGACATGTTGCAAAGTTACTTAGTGTTAATAGAATGTCTAAAGTGGACTGTCGAAATAAAGTGTTACCAATAATAATTCATTACATTTATATAGCGCTTTTCTAGGCACTCAAAGCATGTAGTATTGCTAGCAGGGTGCATACCACCTGGTTAAAGGTAATAATCACCCTGTATCCTCCAATGAAGTAGCCTACCGAGGTAAGTTACGAACAGGCGAGTTTGTGTCCGTACGTTCACTGTTGGCCAATTGAATTGCTAAGCGATGCCGGGTCCTTAATGAACGAGTAATTGAAAGTAGGCTACGGGATGTCTAGAATAATCAAAAATCTAAAT
>NW_015505257.1:986636-987746 GCF_001515645.1 Sinocyclocheilus grahami | reverse complement strand
CACTGACGTATTATATGACAAATCATTACGTAACACTGACATCACAATGCATTATCCTCACGAACAAATATTACGTCTGATGTTTGAATACGTATGTATTAGTGTACCATTACGACATTCTTCACGAATAAACTTGACGTCTGATGTTTGTATACGTTGGGATATACGTATACAAACGTCAGACGTCATATGAATTCGTGAAGAATGTCGTAATGGTACACTAATACATACTTATTCAAACGTCAGACGTAATATTTGTTCGTGAGGATAATGCATTGCTACGTTGTGTGTGATGTCAGCATTATGTCATGATTTTTTTTCTCTCTTTAGTTTAACGGTCTTTCTCGGGTAGAAACCAACAGCTTCATGGCTCTAAAATTTAGAAATTTTAGCACACTGCCAAAGAACCTGTTCTGACTGCGTGCAGCTGGCTTCTTCTAACTACACTGATGAAGATTTGAATGTTGTGATAATAAGTTATGTCCAAAATATGCTGCGTTTATAAGAACGATGGCTGCCTTAATGCAACTTGAAATCATTAGACTATATGGAAAAAATCTCCTCCTACAATTGCAATCAGTGGATGTTGAATGGATGGCTAATAAAACGTATGTTGATTCATTTAATTCCATTATCTGTAGGTGAAAATACAGGCCTATTTATAGTCCTAATTCATAGTCCTAAACATGCACTTTTCACTTTGTTTTATGATCTTTCCTGATCATACTGCGTTTTCCAAATGTCTCTTGCAAAGTCATGTCTTCAGAAGTCAACTGATAATGATTTGTGATAATGGTTTATATGTTTCTTTATTCATTCTAGGGTTGACATTGCACTGTCTGTTAATTTAAACTGAACATTTGAACATTTTCACCTTTGTGTACATAGTGCTATTTACTTATATTTATAAATATAATTACAGAAATATAAATATTTTATTCATTTTTATGTCTAAGTATATTCAGTTATAATATGTTCTGTGTAAAGTTATATATACTTTCGAAAATGATAGTCCTGTATAACTTAAAACAAACATTCAATAACATAAATAGATGTTACAATTAATAATTGTGCAATATGGATCATTAGCATTTACTTAATATGACATTT
>NW_015505257.1:959370-986292 GCF_001515645.1 Sinocyclocheilus grahami | reverse complement strand
TAATTTATAGTCCTAAACATGCACTTTTCACTTTGTTTTATGATCTTTCCTGATCATAATGCGTTTTCCAAATGTTTCTTGCAAAGTCATGTCTTCAGAAGTCAACTGATAATTTAAGAAGATATGTCTGTCAGAGGGGTCAGGAATTATAATGATCTGGATTGAATGATTTGTGATTTATCACAAATGGTTTATATGTTTCTTTATTCATTCTAGGGTTGACATTGCACTGTCTGTTAATTTAAACTGAACATTTGCTATGAATCACCTTTGTGTACAAAGTGCTATTTACTTATATTTATAAATATAATTACAGAAATATAAATATTTTATTCATTTGTATGTCTAAGTATATTCAGTTATAATATGTTCTGTGTAAAGTTATATATACTTTCGAAAATGATAGTCCTGTATAACTTAAAACAAACATTCAATAACATAAATAGATGTTACAATTAATAATTGTGCAATATGGATCATTAGCATTTACTTAATATGACATTTAATTAAATTTTATTTTATTTTATTTATTTATTTACTTTAGCACAGCAGATATAAGTAAAGCAAAGCTACAAAATAGGAATATGTGGGTAAATCTGGACTTATATCTGCTTTTAAAAATATGACATGTTTGGAATGTGTGCTTTGAGAAACACGTACCAACACAACTGTGCGTGTCTACACGTACCAAATAAACGTGGCAAAAACTGACGCCTTAACGCTGCCAAAATGTGCGTGTCTACACGTACAAAAGAAACGCGTGCAAAATTGCCGTTAACGTGGGCAAAGTGTGCGATTTGACACGGTCACATTTCACGCGTTCCGTTTAAAGACTTTTGGCCCTATCCGCCTTCCATACTGACGCCCTGTGTGAATGGGGCGTACACGTAAACATCGCTTTTAACTACGAACTATTATTAAGTATTATAAATATTAAAGTATTATTTACAAGTTCCATATTAAAACAATTGCACTGTTTGTGCATCAGAACTATTACTGTAATATTGGTGTAAATATGATTGTGAATTTGTACGTTGTAAAGTGGTTAGAACAATTCGTATTTGCACATAATGACATCAATGATGGCCTATAATATTAAAACAAATAATAATAATAAAATCACGCGCTCACCTGTTGGCTTTCGAACGTCCACGCACTGTCTGGTAATGACGCATCAAGCACGTTTAGCGTGTCTGTAAAGTTTGTGGTGCTGCTGGGTTTAACGAGGGTGAGATCACTGAATTCTGACATTGGAGAGAGATAGGAGCCAAAGGACTGACTCTGAGACATCATGTCTCCTCCCAGAACCTCCACATACTTAATGGGCCCATCTGTGTTGAGCTGGATCTGCAGGTTTCTGTTGGGGTTCTTGTATTCAGAATTTGTCCTCCAGATACAGCAGCTTGAACTTCCGATGCTGCTTCTAACGCATTTCACAATCAACGTGAACAAAGTCAAAACAGATAAAAGTGACACTGTTCCCAAAGAAATGATCAAATATAAAGTTATTTTCCCGTTTTTCTTGTGGTTGTTTTCTATAGTTTTCATAGTATAATCCGAGATGGGCTCATGAAGGCCTTCCTCTATCAGTATATCCACTGTGACTGTGGTGGACTGGATCGGTTCTCCATTATCCTTTATTTCTATCAGCAGTCTCTGAGAGGAGCCATCGTGCTCTGAAACAGCGCGTTTAGTCCTCACCTCTCCCGTATGTAAATTGACACTGAACAGAGACGCGTCCGTGGCCTCCGCGAGCCTGTAGAACAGCCAGGCGTTATGACCCGAGTCCGCGTCCACTGCTGTTACCTTAGTAACGAGATGTCCTGCTTTAGCAGAACGGGGCATCCTCTGATGAGAGACAGACCCCATGGATGTGGACGGGTAAATGACAGCAGGTGCGTTATCGTTCCGGTCCGAAATAAATACATGAACTGTAGCGTTGCTGCTCAAAGATGGAGAGCCATGATCTCTAGCCTGAACGAGGATCTGAAACACTTTGATTTTCTCGTAGTCAAAAGACTGCATGCTAAATATTCTTCCGTTTTCTGAGTTTATATATATATATGAAGATACAGGAACGTCCTGAACCTTAGAGTTCAAAATGGAGTAGGAGATTTTGGCATTTTCTCCCAAGTCTGGGTCATAGGCGGAGACTGAGCACAATACTGAGTCATGAGCGCTGTTTTCTTTAGCGTAAACCGTGTAAGACTTCTCAGTGAACATTGGAGAGTTGTCATTCACGTCTGAAATGCCGATTGTGACTGTTTTCTCACTAGATAGCGGTGGCGAACCGGCATCAACTGCTTTCAATTCAATTTTATATTCAGAATAAGTCTCTCTGTCTAGAGAACCGTTGGTAACTAGTGCGTAATGATTTGAAACTGTAAGGCTCAATCTAAATGGTGTTCCAGGGGCCAACGTAAGCTTAACTTTCCCGTTATCTCCTAAATCGGCATCTTTTGTACTAATTAAAGAAACGACAGTGCCATTTGAGGAATTCTCAGGAATCGGACTTGAGAGGGAAGTAATAATTATGTCAGGTGCGTTGTCATTTACATCATTAACCTTTATCTTTACACTGCAATGTCCCTCCATTTGAGGATTTCCTTTGTCCTTTGCTACTATATCAAATTTATGTAGGCTTGCTTTTTCATGATCCAGCTGTCCTTTAACTGTGATGACACCAGTTTGTTGATTGATATTAAACAATGCTGTATCTGATGTTTGGTCTGCAAAGAAATATTCAATCTCTCCATTTAACCCTTCGTCTAAATCTATAGCTTTGACTCTTATAATTTCTTTATGACTCGATTCTTTTTCATTAACAACAGTCTCGTAAAATGGTTTTTCAAATTCAGGAGCATTGTCATTAATATCCAAAACGACAACAGTGATCTCACATGTGCCCGTGCGCACTGGATTCCCCCCGTCAGCTGCTGTCAATATTAGCTTATGAACAGCCTGTTTTTCTCGATCAAGAGGTTGTTTTAGTATTAGTTCTGGAATTTTGACTGCATCTTGAGTTTTCACGTTTAAAACAAAATTATCATTATTGCTCAGACTGTATGATTTTAAAGAATTGAACTGTACATCCGAGTCAATAGCGCTCTCTAAGGGAAATTTTGCTCCTGAATTAATAGACTCTGGAATATTCAATATACGCTGATTAGATTTAAAATTGGGCTTGTTGTCATTAATATCTTGTAACTCGATCTCAACCCGATGCATCTGCAGAGGATTCTCTAAAACAGCTTGAAGAGGCAAAACACACGGGACATTGTATCCACATAAACCCTCTCTATCAATTCTCTCATTCACAATAAGATCACCCTTTTCCACATCCACGGCGAAATACTGCTTACCAGTCTCATATGCTATTTGTAATTTACGATCTAAAATCTTAGATACATCCAAACCGAGGTCTTTAGCGATATTTCCGACCACAGATCCTTCTCTTAGCTCTTCTGGAATTGTGTATCGAATCTGCGCCTCTATTGTACTCCAAGGAAGAACGAAGACACAGCACCACCAAATTATCCTCAAAAAGAATAGAGATTCCATCATCTCCGTCTCCAAGCTTTTGACGATTTATCCAAGTTTTCTCAAGATTTCAAAATATTCACAACAATTACATAATCCCAGAAAGTATATTGATGGCATATTCCTATTTAGTGTAAGAGGTCCTTTTGATAAAAATTAGTATTTCATGCGCTCTCTGTGCTTAGAGCTCAGAAAGATGCCACAGCAGTGAGATGGAGTGGATCTCTTTGTCTAAGTCTTTACCTCATTGGTCGACTCTACATTTCTCTTCAACCAATCCAGTTCCTAAAATATTTAAAGGGCTAGTACACGCAAGTCAAGTCAAAGTGATTTAGAGGAGCCACCTCCACCTCCATATCTAAAATCAAGAGATAATAGTTATAATAATAATAATACATTTATTGTTGTTATTATTTGTGATGATGATGATTATTATCTTCTACGTGTGTGTGTGTGTGTGTGTGTGTGTGTGTGTGTGTGAGCCTGCGCGCTTCTATAATCTCAAATATAACTGCTTTAAAAAGAATATGAACTTGTGCCGTCTTGTGGCGACAGAGAGAAGCGCACCAGTACCAACGTTTGAGCAGGTGCATGCATTGCTGTGTGTGTGGAGGTTATTGATGAAAGCGCACAATGATTCTACATTTTAATAAAATCAACTGCCATTTTTAGAAATATTAACATTTTAGTTATAATTATCGCCTTTCAAGTCAAAAAGGAATTACATTAATATCCATATTAGTAGGTAAACTGCTCTTTATCCGTGCAAGATTGCATGATCCTCTTGCAACAAAAGACTCAACTATGAACAGGGGGGAGACCGCAAGCAGCTAGAGTGAGCGATTCAGCACCACGTGGATGGACAGCGCCACACAGGCGGCCTGTTCACGCAGCTACACTCGTGTGCTCAGAAGGAAAGAACGTTTTCAATGCTTTCCATTTCCTGTTTGTCTTTTTATCTTCGCAAAAAAATACGTACGCATGCCGCAGCAGCATGAGTTATTCTGAAAAGCATATTTCGGTAGGTTGGAAGCGGCACAAGAAATTGAGATTTGAATAAACGTCCCGAATAAAGTTGTTTACTTACCTGATTATTTATTTATTTATTTACTTACTTATTTTTTTACGTAAAAGCATCAGTTAAGTTACAAACACATTTTTCCTCTATTAATATAGTGTTCTGTGCACTGATACTATGAGTGTTGTTTTTGTGTTGCATTTGGAATCAAAATTGCAATACATGTCTGGCTAACATTAAGCAAACAGATTTGGGTACAGTGGGGCTAAAAGCCCCCTTTCAATGTATATGACAGTCAAATTATTGCTTTTTATTTAATTTTAACTGACAGTATAATTGAAAATACAGTAAATATAAAGTCAGCTAGAGAAGCCTTTCACCTAATGATAAATCAAAATGTGTCACGATATGCAACTATATTTGATATATCAATACAATATTTATGTAATACAATGTCATATTGAATTACACTGAACAGCTAAAAATCATAGCATCCTTTTGTCTAAAACATTTAATCATCATTTCAGGGATTCTCATTAGCTACATAAAGTTTTTACAATTGTTATTGACAATTTACACACACAATTGTGGTTTTCTTTTTCTTCCCTCATGTGCATCTAATGACTTCATGTATCAGGACAATTTAGCAGTGCATATATTGACAAGTGTTGTTGTTGTTTAGCATTTAGAGATAAATATCAAACGTGCATTGAGCCCAATTGTACCCTACATATGAAAAAATCCAACACACACATTTTCCTCCTCCAATTAAAATTCAATAAGAAATTGTTGGCTCTGTTAATATGTAAGCATAAACACATTTTTAATATACAGAAAAGGGAATTTGTTCTTACCTTTGTTGGTGAAAGCCAGGTGAAAAGGTGGGATGTGGCAGACAAAAGAGGAGAGAGAGAAAAGTGAGAAAAACATGGTTAGTATTGTCAAAACATTTTGTCTGTATTTCATTTGATTTATGAACCCCCCCCCCCAGTTTTAAAATGTTTAAAAATATAATTCTATAATTCGAAAATTTTATAATGCAGTTTTTACAATTATTTTATGATGCCATATAAATCAAATTCATACATCAATTATGATGCACAGCTGATTGGTTCAGATGTTTTATCATCTCTGCTTCTAAATGAGCAGAGGATGGGCAGTATGCAATCACAGCAAATACCAAAATTAATTGTGCAATATGTACAATATAAAGAAAATAAGCTATATCGATAATGATGACACTGATAAATGGTAAACGCTTCTACTGAGCACAAGAGGGAGCATGGGAGAGACAGAAAGAGGGGAGTACTGACTCTTTGGCTTCGAGAGTCCCCCCTTACACTCTAAGGAAGAAATGGAATGTTCTGACTCAGTCTGTTGTCATAGAAACACATGTTGTCAAGGGAGTAATATGTGTTTTAGAGGAGAAAGTGAGCTTATGGATATGCATATCTGTAGGTGGTGTGGGTTGTGTTCAAGCTGTACGAACAAACAGAAGCATGCATATAAAGGTGAAGAAAATAAGAGGGATGCTTTTTAAAAGAACTGCATATAAGCATTTATATTACATACTGTATGTAAGGACCTGCAAATATGTGTGCACTAAAAAAAATACAATATCATTTTTGACTTATTGGCAGTATCACTGTTTGCAGCTTTGATACGCACATACAGACACAAGCAGGTTTGAGGAGGCAAAAGCAGGACAAAGAATCTCAATGCAGAGAAAAACGGCCCCTCCTTCCCCCCCTGGCTGAGAGTCAGCATTCTCACAAACCCAGCACAGATCTCATGTGCTGTCTGGGCTTTACTCACATTGATACTGCGTTTCTAATTTAATGTACAATTCACTACAGTACATTTGCACTGATCACTTTATGTGTTAAATAGTGGTAATGTGAGGACACCATTTTACTGCAAGGGAAGATGGTCAATATGATAAACAAATTACTATGCATGTTCACTTTTCTGTATTTTGTTTGCGATTTTTCCCCCAATTTTAAAATCATTGAGGCTAAAATGTTAAATGATTAAATGTAAACAAAATGTTGCATTTTACTGTAAGAATGTGTTTTACAGTTTACACGTTTCTGTAACTAAGCTGGGAAACATAAATTTGTTGGCATATGGTAAGCACATAAAGGGATTGTTTTTCTGTTTGAATGTAATATTTATGAGAACTGGGCAGTGGACATTAGAGATGGGATTCATGCTTCAGCTGTGACACACATTTGATGTTGAGTGGTGTTTAAGATATCTGGCTGCATGCTCACTGCAGAGAAGCCACTCCCAGCTTCTGTAAGAGTTTAATGCAGAACCCACACCTAGACCTTTAGCAGTTGTAATACCAATAAAATCACCCTATGATGCTCATCATGAATCTTTAAGAGGATGATTTAAAATTTGGATGCATTAAATACACAATTATGGTATTGACAGCAAAGCAGAAAGCATCAGAGGAATAGTCCACTCAGTCCTTTACTTTCCATAGAAGATAACTGTTTATGCATGGATAGAAGCAAGGGTTCGTAATGCCCTGTGTTTCCGTATAAAGACAGTTTGTGGCAGTGTGTGGCCAGTATCTCTCAATCTAACACACAAGAGCTCACTGTGCAGGGTTTCTATTCAGCATTGAGGGACAGAGAGACTTGATTTAAAGAGAGTGAACGAAAATCCAAGCAGTAAATTGAGTTTTGATATCCTCGTTTTATACACTTCATTCAACTTCACAATCTTTTTTCATGATGTAATGTCAGGCTATAATAAATCTGAACAGTTGATGACAGAAATGTTTGCCTGTATATGATACAGACTATGGACAGTACTATGGCCTAAAGAGTAATTTTGATTGTGTTTCAGATGATGTAGCGTATGTTCAAAACTGATAAATGTGGTACAAATACACATATTCTGCCTTCTAGAAAACATCTCAATGTTTTAAACTCACAACACAAAAATAGCAGCAATGGCATAAGAATATTGGCAGTATTACAGAACCCTGACATACTGATCCATAACTGCATCTCCATGGAATCACTTGCACAGGGAAAACTATAAAAAGGAGCAATCATTGGACTAATTATTATGGCAAATCCAGCTAAAGCCTGGACAAATGTATGACGGAATTACCTGTCAAAACGTTCTTTTTTTTCTTCAATTTTGTATTAAAGCGGCCACACAAAACTTATTAAACATGTTACATGTTTTGATTGTAATTAAATTGTATTGTATGTATTGCTATGTATTTAAATAAATGTCACATCATCTCTTCATGAAAGCCTGAGAAAGATCAAATGTGTCAACACAGAGTAGCAGAGTGTGCGTGGGTGTTTGTGGGTGGAATAGTTCACTGTGCACCAATATTGTGACGTGTTTGAGAAACAGAACTACTAGTCTAGTTTCTCAAAACAAAACAATATATACATATCAACCTCTGCTAAAATATAATTTTGATAATTATAAATATAAAGTAAATCACTTGCTGTTTATCTTCAAAAAAAAAAAAAGAAAGTAGAGTATACAGCACTTCAAGCTTTAAACTCGTGCTGTTGCAATGAGCACTTATGAGAATCTCACCTCTAAAGTCAGGTCATCAACCTCCTGCTTCTTTTCTCTCTGAACTGTCCCCATACGACTCTGGCTCACCAGTGTGTTCTGACTGTAGGGCCTGACAAACTTCATGTCACTCATTCTTGAATCAGTCGTCCCGCACATTTCATAATTATACACATGCTGTAATGTGCCGTCTGTGTAGACTGGAGGATAATATGGAATTACAGGTAGATTTGCCCCGGATTTATAAAATAGCTTATTCTGCCTCCATCTGTAGATTTTCACTGAAATGATTGATATGATTGAGACTATGAAGAGCAGGGAAACCACTGCGAGAGCCAAGATTAAATAAAAAGTCAGGTTCTCGTCATATTGTTTTTCATGTGTAAAGTCAGTGAATTCTGACAGCACTTCAGGAAAGCTGTCAGCCACAGCCACATTAATGGAGACCACAGCTGAGCGAGAGGGCTGTCCGTTATCCTCCACAACAACAGTGAGTTTTTGTTTCACCGCATCTTTATCAGTCACTTGTCGCACAGTTCTTATTTCTCCATTCTGTAAACCCCCGCCAAACAGCGCTCTGTCTGTAGCTTTCTGTAGTTTATAGGAGAGCCAGGCATTCTGTCCAGAGTCCACATCAACAGCCACCACTTTAGTGACCAGATATCCAACATCTGCAGCACGAGGCACAATCTCAGCCACCACAGAGGCACCAGTCTGTACAGGATACAGAACCTGAGGAGCGTTGTCATTCTGATCTTGAATGATAATGTTTACAGTCATGTTGTTGGATAAAGGGGGTGAGCCCCCATCTTGAGCTTTCACTTGCATTTTGAATGATTTCAGCTGTTCGTAATCAAATGATTTTTCTGCATAGATCACACCGCTCTCTGAATTTATGGAGATGTAAGATGCCAGAGGTGCTCCGTTCAAGTCTCCATCAATAAGAAAATATAAAACCTTCGCATTTGGCCCCCAGTCCATGTCGACTGCTTTGACAGTCAGAATAGTTGTAGATGGAGGGTTATTTTCAGCTATAAAGGCATTATATGATTCCTGCTCAAACTGAGGTGTGTGATCATTCACATCAGATATCTTAAGGTTAAAAATGTATTTACTTGAAAGAGGTGGGTTTCCCCCATCTACAGCAGTTATAGTGATATTATACTCTGCTGTTTGTTCCCTGTCTAGTTCTGAGTATGTCACCAGGTTGTAATAATTAGTTAACGAGGATATGATTTTAAATGGAGAGTTCAAATCAATTGAACATGTAATTTTACTGTTGTCACCTGAATCCAGATCTTGAATATTTATCATTGCTATAACAGTTCCAGGTGCTGCGTCTTCAGATACCGCACTGGCAAAAGACATTATTGTAATTTTGGGCGTGTTATCGTTTACGTCAAAGACGTCAATAATGATCTCACTCGAGTCAGTCAAACCTCCGTGATCTTTAGCTTTGACTTTGACTGTAAACTGCTTGTGTTTTTCATAATCTATATCACCTATGACTTTAACCTCACCAGAATCCGCATCGATGGAGAACAAAACTTTCACCGTAGAAGAAGCGTGCTCAAAATAATATTGAATGCCGTGACTTGACTCGTCAGCATCGGTCGCACTGACTCTAATCACGATTGTGCTTTTAGGAGCATTTTCAACAACTGATGTTTTATAAGAAGCCTGGCTAAACACGGGCGCATTATCATTTCCATCAAGAACAATAATATTAATCTGCACAGTTGCGGACCTTTGTGGTTTTCCACCATCGAAAGCTGTCAGAATCAAATGATGATGCTTCTTCTTTTCTCTATCGAGAGGAGAATGAAGAACGATCTCGATGTTTTTGTTACCTCCACCGCCAATTTGAACATTAAGCTTAAAATGATCGGTCGGGTGAAGAGTATATTTCTGTAGCGTGTTCACTCCCACGTCTGGATCTATTGCGCTCTCTAATGGAAATCGCGCACCTAAAACCGCTAATTCGCTAATTTCTTGTTCAATTTGAGATTTCGGAAACACTGGGCTGTTGTCATTTATGTCCTGTATGTCAACCGTAACTCGGTAAAGCTCCATCGGATTCTCAAAAATGACATCAAAACTCACACTACAGGCAGATATCTCTCCGCATAGCTCTTCTCTGTCTATTTTATTCTTAACAACCAGATGTCCGTTCTCCTTGTCCAGTCCAATGTACTCACTGCTGTCCGCGGTGAAAACACGCGCTTTTCCTGAAATCAGTCTTTTTGGCTCAAGTCCCAGGTCCGAGGCAATATTTCCAACAAACGAGCCCTCTGGCATTTCCTCAGGTATAGAATAACGAATCTGTCCGGTCACGCGAGGGGAAAATAAAGCTACCGCGCACGCTGTATAGAAGAATAGTGATCCATAATGCCAGCCTTTCCCTTCCGACTCCATTTTTGATCAACAAAGACCGAGCAGAAGCATTCAAAGCAAAATGTGCGATGAATTACAGTATATGTTTCCAACGAATTGCGTCTTCATGTGGGTTAAAGAAATTGGCGACTAAGGTGAACGTGATTTGGTTGTTATATAGTATCGAGGGTTAGCGGTTGATGATGCATGAATGTATGCCATTCATTGCTTTGGGTTTTGTTAAGGGGAGGGATAAAAAAACACACTTGCTTAATAAGTTGAACAGCGGCACTTAGAGTCCAAATACAGTACTACGGAGAAAAAAATAAATAAATAAATAATCATAAAAAAAAAAAAATATATATATATATACTGTCAAGGACTTAAACTTTAAAATAGTTAAACATTTCATATAAAAGGTTGTGCACTCTGATAATATGCCACACCTTATAAGAGCAAAGTGTGAGAGGGCAAAGAGGATTGTGACAAATGCTTCATAAATCTGAAAACCTCAAACAGGGCAGACAGTTATCTAGTTAGTTTAACTAATTATTAAAGGGATATTCCCCCAAAAATGCAAATTCTGTAATCATTTACTCACGCTCATGTGGTACCAAACCTGTATATTTTTATTTAGTTTTTTGTTTGTTTTCTTTTGTGGAATACAAAAGAAGATTTTCTGAAGAATGTTAGAAACCAAATAACATTGGGGCCCATTGACTTTCATTGTATGGGTATAAAAAGACAGATAGACATTTTTCAAAATATCTTATTTTAAGCTCCACAAAAGAAAGTAAGTAACATAGAAACTAAAGAGTATGAGGGTAAAAAATAATTACAGAATTTTCATTTCTGAGTGGACTCATTTTAACAGTGGCGAAATCACCATCATACATGACCATCATCTTTCTGATGTGACAGCAGCATTTGAAACATGGTGTAAAATGAAGAATTTTAAGAATTTATATAATAATAATAATAATAATAATAATAATAATAATCTTGCTGTATGAAAACCAGCATTTCACTTCTGCTTTACCATTTGATTTACAATCAAGTACATGTACATAACAGAACATAACTAATTCAGCAGATTCTCTTGTCTAATTTGATATATAACATCTCCTCAAAACATTCACCTAAAATAAAAATGTATAAATATAAATACATTTCTAGTGTACTTCTACTGGACTAACAAAGACGTCACAAAACGGCACAATGTATAGACCTACATTAAACAAAACTGTAAGAGTGTTTGTTATAATGTTTTATGCATTTGTTCAATATTGCTTTTCCAATTATTGGAATTTTTTTTTAAGGAGAAGACAGATTTCAAAACAACTTTAAGCTGTAGTGAATAAAGGTGGGAAAATGACATAATAGTTTGAGCTATAGACATTAAAGCAAAAAGTGTTACAATACTCCATGGGCTCTTATTAAATGAAGCCCGATGAGATGATTTTAAAACATCAAACAAGGTCTCACCTCTAAAGTCAGGTCATCAACCTCCTGCTCCTTCTTTTCTCTCTGAACTGTCCCCATACGACTCTGGCTCACCAGTGTGTTCTGACTGTAGGGCCTGACAATCTTCATGTCACTCATTCTTGAATCAGTCGTCCCGCACATTTCATAATTATACACATGCTGCAATGTGCCGTCTGCGTAGACTGGAGGATAATATGGAATTACAGGTAGATTTGCCCCGGATTTATAAAATAGTTTATTCTGCCTCCATCTGTAGATTTTCACTGAAATGATTGATATAACTGAGACTATGAAGAGCAGGGAGACCACTGTGAGAGCCAAGATTAAATAAAAAGTCAGGTTGTCGTCATATTGTTTTTCATGAGTAAAGTCAGTGAATTCTGACAGCACTTCAGGAAAGCTGTCAGCCACAGCCACATTAATGGAGACCACAGCTGAGCGAGAAGGCTGTCCATTATCCTCCACAACAACAGTGAGTTTTTGTTTGACTGCATCTTTATCAGTCACTTGTCGCACAGTTCTTATTTCACCATTCTGTAAACCCACTTCAAACAGCGCTCTGTCTGTAGCTTTCTGTAGTTTATAGGAGAGCCAGGCATTCTGTCCAGAGTCCACATCAACAGCCACCACTTTAGTGACCAGATATCCAACATCTGCAGCACGAGGCACAATCTCAGCCACCACAGAAGCACCAGTCTGTACTGGATACAGAACCTGAGGAGCGTTGTCATTCTGGTCTTTAATAGTAATTTTCACCGTCACGTTACTGCTGAGTGGAGGAGAGCCTCCATCTTGCGCTTTTACCCGGAAGTGGAAATCTTTCAACTGTTCGTAGTCAAAAGAGCGCACAGCTGTGATCAGTCCGCTGTCAGGGTGAACTGACACATATGATGAGACAGAGACTCCATTAACAGTGCTGTCTTCTAGAATATAAGAAACACGGGCATTCTGATTCCAATCAGCATCACTGGCTTTAACTGTAAATATTGAGAGACCAGGTTTGTTATTCTCCAGCACACAGGCCTCATAGTGACTTTTCTCAAATACAGGAGCATTGTCATTCACATCTGATATCTGTAAAAACAGAGAGGCACTGCTAGAGAGCACAGGCACCCCCTGATCAGAGCATGTTACACTGATATTGTATTCAGCATCTCTCTCTCTGTCCAGTTGCTGCTCTATACGCAGGCTGATGAAATTACTAGATGGTGATGTAAGAGCAAATGGAATGTTGTCGTTTATGATGCAGTGAATCTGGCCATTCACACCTGAGTCTGCATCATCTACTTTCATCATAGCAACAACTGTGCCTGGTGTGGAGTCCTCAGACACAGAGTTTGACATGGAGAGTAAGCTTATCACTGGTTTGTTATCATTAATGTCCAACACATCAATAATCAGCTTACAGGAATCAGAAAGCCCCCCTTGATCTTTAGCCTGGATATCAATCTGGTAGTGACTTGCCTTTTCAAAGTCAACGAGGCCATTTAAAGTTACCTCGCCACTATACTGATCAATAATAAACATGTTTCGCACAATATCATCTTTGCTTGCAATGTAGTACGTCACATAACCATTAGATCCATCATCTACGTCAGTGGCACTGACTGTGGTCAATTTAGACCCTTTCAGTGCATTTTCAGTTAAAATGGCTTTATATACCTTCTGCGTAAATACAGGAGCATTATCATTAATGTCTAATACAGTAACGTGTATTTGAACAGTTCCAGATAACTGCGGATCACCGCCATCAAAAGCGGTTAGCAATAACGTAACAACTCCTTTCTTTTCTCTATCAAGCGGTTTTTGCAAAACCATTTCTACTTTTTTATCCCCACCTGCTTGACTGTGCAGTTCAAGGACAAAATTATCAGTCGGTTTAAGTGAATAGCTTTGAAGATCATCAACTCCTACGTCCGCATCCACGGCTCCCTCCAACAAGAATCTCGCGCCTGTTACGGCGGATTCACTGATTTCAAACTCAATTCGTTTTTTCTGGAACGTGGGTGGATTATCGTTTATATCCGTAATTTCAACCGTAATCGTGTATAATTCCATGGGGTTTTCCAAAATCATCTGAAGGTGCAAAGCGCATGGGGTCGTTTTTGCACAAAGAAACTCGCGATCCATTTTCTCTTTGATGAGCAGGAAGCCAGTGTCTTTATTGAGAGCAGTATATTCAGTACTGTCGCCTGTATATATGCGCGCTTTTCCTGACCTCAGCCGTTGTAAATCCAAGCCCAAATCTTGTGCGATATTTCCCACAATAGAGCCTTTAGCCATTTCTTCTGGAATGGAGTAACTGACCTGTCCTCGTGCCGAATGAAGCAGGACGACGGAGAACAATACCGAGTACAACATCACGACACCATGCATTTTTTTCTTTGAAATAACCGACAAACCATAAAGAAAAAAGGTTCTTAACGATTTCGAAGTGATGTATTTTAATGGGAAAATAGTAAATTCAAGTTCCTTAGATCAGAGTAAGTACAAAATGTCGCGTTTGTTTCAAGACACTCGACAATAATGAGCGATTTGGAAGCGTTTCCTCCTTTCCTCTCTCACTGTGAATATGGGATGATGGGGCAGGGTTTAAAATACACACAGACAAAGTGCTAAATTGACAAACAGCGGCCCTGTGAGTCTAAACCAAGCACTACAATAAAGTAAATTCATTTTTTGCAGAAAATATTTTTTTCAAAAATTTGTGGGAAAAAAATAAAATAATTAACAGTAGTAGTAATGCTATTTTTAAAAATCAAGTTATTCTTGTGGTAGGGTTTTGATTTAGCTAATGGAAATAAATAATTTGACCGTTACTGTTTGATTTCATAAACTGACAAGCCTACACTATGGCGCTGTCCAAGATGTGGTGCTGAAAGTAATCTAAACTTTAGCATGACTACTACAGATAATAAAAACGATCATGTTCATAATGTTTAAAATTAATGTTTCATATAATTTGTTTAACAATGTTTTTGTACATTTCGATTTTGTTTGTTTTGTGAAGAATAAAGCATTGTTTTTACCAATGTCGAATATTCACTTTCCAAACCGTTATTTGCCTTGATTGCGCGCTGCATCGTCTCAGTGAAACTCGGGTCCACCACTAAAACATTCTGTCCACCGAGTGTTGAAAACTTACAGTCACTCTTCCTCGAGTCAGTCGTCATGCACACTTCATAATTATACCCGTGCGGCAGAGTTCCAGTGACTCCTGTGTCTGCGTAATGTGATGGATAGTACGGGATAACAGGCAGATTGGGCTGATATAAGAAGCGAGATTGTCTCCATCTGTAGATCTTTACTGATATTATGACAACCATGCAATATATAAATAAGAGAGAAACAGCAGCTAGTGAAAGAACTAAATAAAAAGTCAGGTTCTCGTCGTAAAGTTTTTCATGCGTAAAGTCTGTGAATTCTGACAGCACTTCGGGAAAGCTGTCAGCCACAGCCACGTTAATGAAGACCACAGCTGAGCGAGAGGGCTGTCCATTATCCTCCACAACAACAGTCAGCTTTTGTTTGACAGCATCTTTATCAGTCACTTGTCGCACAGTTCTTATTTCTCCATTCTGTAAACCCACTTCAAACAGCGCTCTGTCTGTAGCTTTCTGTAGTTTATAGGAGAGCCAGGCATTCTGTCCAGAGTCCACATCAACAGCCACCACTTTAGTGACCAGATATCCAACATCTGCAGCACGAGGCACAATCTCAGCCACCACAGAAGCACCAGTCTTTACTGGATACAGAACCTGAGGAGCGTTGTCATTCTGGTCTTTCATAGAAATTTTCACTGTCACGTTACTGCTGAGCAGAGGAGAGACTCCATCTTGCGCTTTTACCCGGAAGAGGAAATCTTTCAACTGCTCATAGTCAAAAGAGCACACAGCTGTAATCAGTCCGCTGTCAGGATGAACTGACACATATGATGAGACAGGGACTCCATTAACAGTGCTGTCTTCTAGAATATAAGAAACACGGGCAAAGATATCCAACATCTGCAGCACGAGGCATAATCTCAGCCACCACAGAAGCACCAGTCTGTACTGGATACAGAACCTGAGGAGCGTTGTCATTCTGGTCTTTCATAGAAATTTTCACTGTCACGTTACTGCTGAGCAGAGGAGAGCCTCCATCTTGCGCTTTTACCCGGAAGAGGAAATCTTTCAACTGCTCATAGTCAAAAGAGCACACAGCTGTAATCAGTCCGCTGTCAGGATGAACTGACACATATGATGAGACAGAGACTCCATTAACAGTGCTGTCTTCTAGAATATAAGAAACACGGGCATTCTGATTCCAATCAGCATCACTGGCTTTAACTGTAAATATTGAGAGACCAGGTTTGTTATTCTCCAGCACACAGGCCTCATAGTGACTTTTCTCAAATACAGGAGCATTGTCATTCACATCTGATATCTGTAAAAACAGAGAGGCACTGCTAGAGAGCACAGGCACCCCCTGATCAGAGCATGTTACACTGATATTGTATTCAGCATCTCTCTCTCTGTCCAGTTGCTGCTCTATACGCAGGCTGATGAAATTACTAGATGGTGATGTAAGAGCAAATGGAATGTTGTCGTTTATGATGCAGTGAATCTGGCCATTCACACCTGAGTCTGCATCATCTACTTTCATCATAGCAACAACTGTGCCTGGTGTGGAGTCCTCAGACACAGAGTTTGACATGGAGAGTAAGCTTATCACTGGTTTGTTATCATTAATGTCCAACACATCAATAATCAGCTTACAGGAATCAGAAAGCCCTCCTTGATCTTTAGCCTGGATATCAAGCTGGTATCGACTTGCTCTTTCAAAGTCAACGAGGCCATTTAAAGTTACCTCGCCACTATACAGATCAATAATAAACATGTTTCGCACAATATCATCTTTGCTTGCAATGTAGTACGTCACATAACCATTAGATCCATCATCTACGTCAGTGGCACTGACTGTGGTCAATTTAGACCCTTTCAGTGCATTTTCAGTTAAAATGGCTTTATATACCTTCTGCGTAAATACAGGAGCATTATCATTAATGTCTAATACAGTAACGTGTATTTGAACAGTTCCAGATAACTGCGGATCACCGCCATCAAAAGCGGTTAGCAATAACGTAACAACTCCTTTCTTTTCTCTATCAAGAGGTCTTTGCAAAATCATTTCAACGTTTTTATCCCCGTCTGCTTGACTGTGCAGTTCAAGGACAAAATTATCAATCGGTTTAAGTGAATAGCTTTGAAGATCATCAACTCCTACTGTAACGCTTTGACTCGGATAACTCGTTAAACCCATGAAATGAAAGAGATGGAAAACGAACAGTTGGGGTCCCACACATTTAATGGCTGGTACACGGCAACGCGCTCCTCTCATACATTAGAGATTAACTCTTTCTTGGCGTTACAAATAAAAGTAAAGACAAAGTAATAACAAGAAGGCAGAGCGAACTTATCATCCATAGTGGTTCTCATTACACAGTCACGTAGTCCTTCTACGTCATCACCACATAGCGCACGTTATAAGTTAAGTGATCAGTCTCTTAAAGGGCACACCGCACTATAATGTGATGCATGCAAAAACATAGTTTTGGCCGTTACACTACGTCCGCATCCACAGTTCTTTCTAACATAAATCTCGCGCCTGTTACGGCAGATTCACTGATTTCAAACTCAATTAGCTTTTTCTGGAACGTGGGTGGATTATCGTTTATATCAGTAATTTCAACCGTAATCGTGTATAATTCCATGGGGTTTTCCAAAATCATCTGAAGGTGCAAAGCGCATGGGGTCGTTTTTGCACAAAGAAACGCACACGAAGAGAGACACTGCTGGAGAGCGCTGGCACTCCCTCATCAGTACATATTACACTGATATTGTACTCAGCTTCTCGCTCTCTGTCCAATTCCTGCTCTGTTTGCAGGCTAAAGAAATTGCTAGACGGAGAAGTAATAGAAAAGGAAATGTCGTCATTTAAGACGCACTGAACCTGACCATTTGAACCTGAATCAAGATCATCAACATTTAGGACTGAGACAACAGTCCCAGACTTTGACCCTTCAGATATTGAATGGGAACTAGACACAATATTAATACTAGGCGAATTATCATTAATGTCTAACACAGTGATGTGTATCTGTACAGTGCCAGAAAGCACCGGATCGCCTCCATCAAACGCTTCTAACAACAAAGTAAATAAGCTTTGCGTTTCTCTATCAAGTGGCCTTTCTAAAATCATCTCGACGTTTTTACTGCCGTCTGCCTGATTGTGCAATTCTAGCCGGAATTTGTCAGTCGGTTTCAGCGAGTAGCTTTGAAGATCATTTGTTCCTACGTCCGCATCGAAAGCTCCCCCAAGCATAAAACCAGCACCCGCAACCGCCGATTCGATGATCTCAAATTTAATGTCCGTTTTCTGGAAACTCGGAGCGTTATCATTTATGTCCGTGATTTCTATTGTAATCGTGTAGAATTCCATCGGGTTTTCCAAAATCATTTGAAGTTGTAAAGCACACGGAGTTGTTTTTGCACAAAGAGATTCGCGATCCATTTTCTCTCTGATAAGCAGCAGTCCAGTGTTTCTGTTCAGTTCGATGTATTGCGTACTGTCTCTTGTATAAATTCTCGCTTTTCCTGATTTCAGTCGTTGTAAATCCAAGCCCAAATCCTGCGCAATATTTCCCACCATCGATCCTTTTGCCCTTTCTTCGGGAATGGAGTAACTGACTTGTCCTCGCGCAATTTGAACCAGAAGAATAAAAAACAACATCGAGCGTCTTATCATTGCATCAGGCATTGTCTCAATTGCACCGATGATCGAATAAGAAACAATCATCTATCAGTGTATCCTTTAAGTCTATAAAATTAAATTAAAATGTATTCACTTGAATTATGTGTGTACTCGCCAACGAGTTTTTTGCAGACAATCCGTGCAAGAAAATAATTTCTGAGACGGTAGCTTTTCTTCCTTTCTCTCTGATATTATGTGATGCTGGGGGTGGGTGTGTAAAATACAGTTTCTCGTCCATTTGTCGATGAACAGCGGCCCTCTGAGTGTAAATTAGGAATTGCAAATCAAGTTTATATATTTATGCCTAAAGAGAATTTTAGCAACGGCATGTATTGTTTTCTAGGCCTATTACTCAAGTAAAACCAGTCATCTGAATTCCCCGACGATTAAATCAATGTCTATAAAGGCAAACGTGAAGAATAAACCTGAATGCATTTTAGCAAAAGTATAACACTTTCAATTAAAGCACATAATGAAGACCACAGTCCTCTGTTTACCAGTAGCAGATTTCATCAAATGAGGCGCTGTTCAACAAAGGGGGTGCTGAAATGTGTAAAAATGCCTCTGCATTGTACCAAATTAATTACGTAATTTCCAATAGTTCACTTTGTTATAATGTTTTGTTTTTTTACACGCAGCCTACATCAAAAATACCACACTTAACGAAATGCAATCTTATAGTGACTCATTGGTCTACCACTAAAGCTATTTCGACTACATAAAAAAATTCTCTGAGTCTTACAACGCATCCCAAAATTTGCAAGAACAAACTGTGTGACCGTCAGGCACACTTAAGAGTTTCATTTCCTTTTCGAACAAACATTCAACATTACAGGCACCAGTCCTAAACTTTACAGCTTTTTAGTTTATAGTTTGATACGATCTTGAGTAAATTTAACCAATACTAGTAATAAGCAACAGAACAATGAAAAACAATGTTTTTTCAACATTGTTGAGACTTGTGCAAAAGTTTGAGATGCATTTATTAGAAAAAAAAAGTTGTGTAAGTAATTGTTTATCCAAAACCTAAAACTACATGTGAACACGTAATCGCTCAGTTCTCCAAGCCTATTTATTTATTTATAATCTACTTGAGCAACCATATTACTTGTATTTTCCCTTAATAAATAATAATAATAAAAAAAAATAATAATAAAAAAAAAAAATAATAATAATAATAATAATAATAATAATAATAATAATGGTCTAACGAAAACTTTCTTACCGATTCTGCAGAGCCGAGATCGTCGATGGAACTGTTTTTCTTGATTGTGTGCTGCATCGTCTCAGCGAAACTCGGGTCCACCACTAAAACATTCTGACCACCGAGTGTAGAAAACTTACAGTCACTCTTCCTCGAGTCAGTCGTCATGCACACTTCATAATTATACCCGTGCGGCAGAGTTCCAGTGACTCCTGTGTCTGCGTAATGCGGTGGATAGTACGGGATAACAGGCAGATTGGGCTGATATAAGAAGCGAGATTGTCTCCATCTGTAGATCTTTACTGATATTATGACAACCATGCAATATATAAATAAGAGAGAAACAGCAGCTAGTGAAAGAACTAAATAAAAAGTCAGGTTCTCGTCGTAAAGTTTTTCATGCGTAAAGTCTGTGAATTCTGACAGCACTTCAGGAAAGCTGTCAGCCACAGCCACATTAATGGAGACCACAGCTGAGCGAGAAGGCTGTCCATTATCCTCCACAACAACAGTGAGTTTTTGTTTCACCGCATCTTTATCAGTCACTTGTCGCACAGTCCTTATTTCTCCATTCTGTAAACCCACTTCAAACAGCGCTCTGTCTGTAGCTTTCTGTAGTTTATAGGAGAGCCAGGCATTCTGTCCAGAGTCCACATCAACAGCCACCACTTTAGTGACCAGATATCCAACATCTGCAGCACGAGGCACAATCTCAGCCACCACAGAAACACCAGTTTGTACTGGATACAGAACCTGAGGAGCGTTGTCATTCTGGTCTTTAATAGTAATTTTCACTGTCACGTTACTGCTGAGCGGAGGAGAGCCTCCATCTTGCGCTTTTACCCGGAAGTGGAAATCTTTCAGCTGTTCGTAGTCAAAAGAGCGCACAGCTGTGATCAGTCCGCTGTCAGGGTGAACTGACACATATGATGAGACAGAGACTCCATTAACAGTGCTGTCTTCTAGAATATAAGAAACACGGGCATTCTGATTCCAATCAGCATCACTGGCTTTAACTGTAAATATAGAGAGACCGGGTGTGTTATTCTCCAGCACACAGGCCTCATAGTGACTTTTCTCAAATACAGGAGCATTGTCATTCACATCTGATATCTGCACACGAAGAGAGACATTGGTGAAGAGCGCTGGCACTCCCTCATCAGTACATATTACACTGATATCGTACACAGCTTCTCTCTCTCTGTCCAATTCCTGCTCTGTTTGCAAGCTGAAGAAGCTAGACTGAGATGTTATTGCAAAGGGAATATTCTCATTTATGATACACTGAACCTGCCCATTTACACCTGAATCAAGATCATCAACATTTAGCATTGCAACAACAGTACCAGACTTAGAATCTTCAGGTATGGAGTGGGAACTGGACAGAATCTGAATACTAGGCGAATTATCATTAATATCCAGCACATCAATAATTACTTTGCACGCGTTAGAAAGTCCTCCTTGATCTTTTGCCTGAATATTAAGTTCAAAATGGCTCACCTTTTCATAGTCAACATGGCCGTTTAATATTAATTCACCAGTTTGCTCTTTAACAAGAAACACGTCGGCCACATTACTGTCCATTGTGTCAGATATGTAGTACGTCAGTACACTGTTGGATCCTTCGTCTGCATCAGACGCGCTCACGACTGTTAGTACAGTACCTTTTGGTGCGTTTTCTGTTATGGTGGTTTTATATACTTTTTGCATAAAAACAGGAGCATTATCATTAATATCTAACACAGTGATGTGTATCTGTACAGTGCCAGAAAGCACCGGATCGCCTCCATCAAACGCTTCTAACAACAAAGTAAATGAGCTTTGCGTTTCTCTATCAAGTGGTCTTTGTAAAATCATCTCGACGTTTTTACTGCCGTCTGCCTGATTGTGCAATCCAAGCCGGAATTGTTCACTCGGTTTTAGCGAGTAGCTCTGTAGAGCATTTGATCCTACATCTGGATCGAAAGCTCTCCCGAGCATAAAACCAGCATCCGCCACCGCCGATTCGCTGATCTCAAATCTGAAGTCCTTTTTCTGGAAACTGGGAGCGTTATCATTTATATCCGTGATTTCTATTGTAATCGTGTATAATTCCATCGGGTTTTCCAAAATCATTTGAAGATGCAATGCACACGGAGTTGTTTTTGCACAAAGAGATTCGCGATCCATCTTCTCTTTGATAAGCAGCAGTCCAGTGTTTCTGTTCAGTTCGATGTATTGCGTGCTGTCTCTGGTAAATATTCGCGCTTTTCCTGACTTTAATCGATGCAAATCCAAGCCCAAATCCTGCGCAATATTTCCCACAATCGATCCTTTTACCAATTCTTCTGGAATGGAATAACTGACTTGTCCTCGCGCAATTTGAATCAGAAGAGTCAAAAACAGCACCGAATGCCGTATCATTGCATCAGGGCCAGCCATTGTCTCAGCACCACAGACGTTTAAAAAATACAGCAATCAATCCGTATCCTCTGAAAACATGGAATTCCAAATGCAGACATTAACTCCGTACACGACGTCGAGCAATGAATAGAAGTATCGTGTAGGAAAATAATTTGATGTGACAGCTGTAAGCTATTGCCATTTTCTCCGTGAAATTGTGTGATACTGGGAGTGGTCTGTGAAATAAACGGTTTCGCCGCTGTTTGTCGACGAACAGCGGCCCTCTGAGTGTAAATAAGAAACTGCAAGTCAAAGTTATACATACAAACAAACGCATTTTATCAACGAATATTATTTTCTAGGCTTATATCACACTGCGAATAAAACCAGTTATTATTATGTTATAGGCCTACTATCTGTGTTCCAGGACAATTAGCCGATTAAAAGAAAAAGACTAATATGCAGGTTGGATGTGAAAATAATCACTCACGGAATAAGTTAATTTTGTAGGCGTCAATTCGATTTTGAGTACAATTATAAGTACAACACAATGAAGAAGTCCATAGTCCTATTTATTAATAGACGTTCATCCAGCGAGGCGCTGTTCCGCACAAATGGTGCTGAACGATGCCAGTGTGCCCTATAGCGTTTTTATATGATTGTTTTATGATAATTGTAAATTTTTCCAATGATTCGCTTTAACAACCGTTAACATGTTGTCTACATGTAGACCTGCATCAAACATATCATACTGTTGTTTATTTAATTTTTTTCTTCTTCTTCCATTTAAGGCAATGCATAGTATCTGTTGTGGCAAACTGTTGGTTGCTCTTACTCCGCCCTTCCTAACTAGAGTGCACAAGCCAGAGTGCACTAGAATTCACTAGTGAGAGAACACCAGGTGAAGGTAGTTAAGTTAATCTATTAATTAGTAGGGAAGAACAGACTTTATGTAGAGTAGCAGTGGTTTGAACAAGGAAAACGATTCCTTTTTTTGTGCAGAGTTAAGCTACTACAACAGACTGAAGAAGCAGCCGGTGAGCTTAATATTTTGTACTTGGGTTGTTTGTTCAATCATGTTGTATTTGAATATCATTAGTTTTGTATTAGTTTGGTTTGTGAATTAGGTCTGGTTTTCTACATAGGGAGTATATTTAAATTTTAAAAGTTGCAAAAAGGATGTTTAAAATAATTTATTTAAAAAGTAGTGTTTGGTATGTAAAAGTATATAAACGGTTAAATATTTGTTGTCTACTTGTATGATATTCTTTGTTAATTTAAAAAAGAACATTTTTGTATGCAAGTTTTGCTTGGTATTTTTGATTCTATTTGTTCGCGCTCTTACAATGGTGTTTGTATTTGTCTAAAGGTTTTTCACCTGCTTGGCTAATGACTGCTTGACTAATGACTGGCTGATTGATCACTGCATCAAAACAAATCTGACAAATAAAAGAAAGCAAGTATGGTCAATGAGTGGAGTCCGGTGGAATTCTTGTAGTGGGCTGTCTTATCAAGTGGGAGAATCTGCACATTGAAACTTTGTAAATGGTGAAACCACTTGACAGTATCAATCGGATCTTTGTTCACAACCAAAACATTCTAAAGAATTAGTACATAGAAAAAGGGCCACTCTCTCCTGGCATATATTTAGGTAAGAATCAGAAAACAATTCCAACAATTTACAGGACTAAAATGTGTGATCCTATTTAAACTCCGTCTAATCTCGATATTTCAAAAAGTTAAGGCTGTATATAATAAGTACAGTCATTCGTACTCTAGTTAGTTGAACACCAAAAACAATTATACACGAGTTTTCCAGTCTCTTTTCAAAACAAACATATAAATATAACAGCACCCATGGCAGTTATACAACCTTCTAGTCTATTGTTTAATATAGTCCCAAATAACTGTATCCAACATCAGCAGTAAACAACACAGCAAGCAATAAACACAAAGAGATTTGTTTCCAACATATGGAAAATGTTGAAGTACGAGATACTGGTATTAGAAATTTAGAATGAGGAAAACCAACACAGTGTTATGTCAATCCGTAACTATTTTAAGATTTGTGTTTATTTATTTATTTTATTTTATTTTTGTATTTATTGTTATTTGTAGCAAATCTGTATGAATTCTGACGATCACATTTGTACATTTCGTTTCTGCTAATATCCCACTTGGGTTAGATTTAGGGATGCAACTTATCCTGAAATGATGACGATGATGAGAGAGAAAGTTTTGTTTTAATTTACACCACAGAAAAAAACAAGTTGGTGCTTCTAAGATGAGCATGTTATAAATATAAAAAGTATTAGTTAATAGACAAAGCTGAATGATATTACGTTACTGCTGAGCGGAGGAGAGCCTCCATCTTGCGCTTTTACCCAGAAGTGGAAATCTTTCAGCTGTTCGTAGTCAAAAGAGCGCACAGCTGTAATCAGTCCACTGTCAGGATGAACTAACACATATGATGAGACAGAGACTCCATTAACAGTGCTGCGCTTGGAATCAGAAGAAACACGGTTATTCTGATTCCAATCAGCATCACTGGCTTTAACTGTAAATATAGAGAGACCAGGTTTGTTATTCTCCAGCACACAGGCCTCATAGTGACTTTTCTCAAATACAGGAGCATTGTCATTCACATCTGATATCTGCACACGGAGAGAGACATTCCTGGAGAGCGCTGGCACTCCCTCATCAGTACATATTACACTGATATTGTACTCCGCTTCTCTCTCGCTGTCCAATTCCTGCTCTGTTTGCAAGCTAAAAAAAACTACTGGAAGACGCAATAGCAAATGGAATATTATCATTAATATAGTAGTGAACCTAGCCATTCAAGCCAGTCAAGATCATTTACATTTAGCATTGCAACAACAGTGCTAGGTCTAGACTCCTCTGATATTGAATTTGACATAGATACGATGCTTATTGCTGGTTTGTTATCGTTTATATTAGTGAGATCAATTATAACTTTACATGAATCAGACAGTCCTCCTTGGTCGCATGCTTGTATGTTAAGTTGATAACGACTTGCCTTTTCAAAGTCAGCTGAGCCTTTTAAGGTTATTTCCCCGCTTCGTGCATCAACCATGAATAAATCGTTTACATCTCCAGTGCTTGACATGTAGTACGTTATAATCGCATTCGAGCCTTCATCAGCATCAGAAGCGCTGACGGACGTGATAACAGTGTCTTTAAGTGTATTTTCAGGAAGAGTGGTTTTGTACACCCTCTGACTAAACAGGGGTGGATTGTCGTTAGCATCTAGCACAGTAACATGTATTGCACAGTGCTGGTCAGCTGAGGCTCACCTCCATCTACTGCTGTTAACAACAAAGACAACTGTTATTTGTTTTCACTGTCTAGAGGTTTTTGTAGCACCATCTCCATGTTTATGTCGTCATCCGCTTGACTTTGCAAACTTAATACAACATTATCTGTCGGTTTCAGTGAATAACTCAGATGACTGTTAGATCCAACATCCAGATCAATCGCATTTTCCAACATGAATCTTGCTCCGGATACAGCAGACTTGCTTATTTCAAATGTAATCTCACCTTTTGGAAAACTCGGAGCATTACCATTTATGTCGATGATTTCCACTGTGATATCATACCATTCCATTGGATTTTCCAAAATCAGCTGAAGGTGTAAAGCGCAAGGTGAGAAGTACCCCCCTCTCATTATTCAATCGGACAAATTCGGTGTTGTCTCCAGCAAATATGCGCGCCTTCCCTGACTTCAGTCTTTTTAAATCCAAACCCAAGCCTTGATAAATATTTCCAACGATCGACCCTTTTGGCATTTCTTCTGGAATGGAATAGCTGATCTGCCCTCTCACCGAGTATCGAAACAGGATAATAAAAAACGCTGCCTGGTGCCACATTACAGAGCTGGCCATTTTCCGTCGTTCTTCAGATCCTTAAGATCGGTCGGTTTTATTACAAAATAAAGACGTTACACGTGAAAGTCCGACCCCAACAAGAAATCTACAATAAGACCAGGATATCCATCTACAGTATATCCGACAAAATTACCGTTTCTAGTCATCAGGCTTTATTTCACTGTTCTCTGACATCACTGCATTTTGTGGGTAGGTATGACTGACTGACTGCGTTGCGTTGATCAACAGCGGCCCTATGAGCCTTATCTAAGAATTGCAATAGTTTGTTTAGGATATATCACAGAAGAGCAGGACACAAGTGATTTGTCAAACTAAAAGTTCGGCAAACCTTTAAAAAAATCTAACCAGGTGCCACATTAATACAAAATCTAAATATTTTAAATTCGCAATAGATTACTTTTATTTTATTCGTGAAATAATCTGTAAGTTACTTTGATAAAGTGTGCTACAAAAATACATATATATATATATATTAAAACACTTAAAATATATAATTATACTATAAAGTATAAACAAACAGGCAAGCAAGTAAATAAAGCAAACAAGCATTGGAAAAAGAGGCTTTGATTTTTACTGAGCTTCAAAGAAGTAAAATAATAATAATAATAATATATATATATATATATATATATATATATATATATATATATATATATATTTTTA
>NW_015505257.1:922805-958920 GCF_001515645.1 Sinocyclocheilus grahami | reverse complement strand
ATATATATATTACTATTTGGCGCTGTCCAGTAAGTGGTTCTGAAACGTTGTTGGAGCGTCACAAAATTACCACAAAAGTAAAAAATAAAAAATAAAAACCTATGCCAAGAAATACACGATCACAGACCAAAGAGACTATAAGTAATGTATAAGAAAAGTGTTTAAGGTGCCATCTTACCAATTCTGAAAGACTGTTTTCTTCCTTAAAGGAGAAACTGTTCGTTTCCTTCATTGCGCGCTGCATCGTCTCAGTGAAACTCGGGTCCACCACTAAAACATTCTGTCCACCGAGTGTAGAAAACTTACAGTCACTCTTCCTCGAGTCAGTCGTCATGCACACTTCATAATTATACCCGTGCGGCAGAGTTCCAGTGACTCCTGTGTCTGCGTAATGCGGTGGATAGTACGGGATAACCACTGGGGTAAAAAATGACATAACACTGATTGTTGGCGCATTGTCATTTACATCAATTAAATCAACTATGACTTTGGCTGCGTTTCCTAAACCACCCTGGTCTTTGGCCTCGATTCCAATTTCATATTTTTTTGCTTTTTCGTAATCAAGTTCCCCAATTAGAGTTATAACACCGGTTGTTTCATCGATTTTAAAAATGTATTTTATGTTACCTTTTAAATTAGCGAAACTGTATGAAATCAAGCTATACATCCCACTATCTGCATCACTTGCATTAACAGTTGTAATGTAAGTTCCTTTAGGCGCATTTTCAGTTATTATTGCTCTGTAAATTGACTGGTTGAATACTGGCGCGTTGTCATTTACATCTAGAATATTCACCTCAATTTTCATATTACCTGATCTTTCAGGGTTTCCTCCGTCCACTGCCGTGAGAATGAGAGACAGTCGTGGATGCTGCTCTCTGTCTAGAGGCTTCCGAAGCACCATTTCAGCATATTTAACTCCATCGGGGCGCGCGTGTTGCTTCAGAATAAAATAATCATTATTTGACATAATATAATTTTGGAGAGCATTCACACCTACATCAGAATCATCTGCGCTTCCCAGTAAGAATCGAGATCCAAGTGTGGCTGATTCACTTATTTCAAGATTAATTTCTTCTTTCGGAAATGTTGGCGAGTGATCGTTTACATCCAATATTTCTACAGTAACATGATGTAGTTCCACTGGATTATCAAGTATTATTTCAAACGTGAAGCTGCACGGAGTGGTTTCAGGGCAAATCTGCTCTCGGTCAATTCTCTCCTTTACAACCAATATCCCTTTGTCTGTTTTCAGTTCTACGTACTCAGGGCTGTCGCCATTCACGATACGAGCCCGACCCGAGCGCAGTCTTTGAACATCCAGACCAAGATCATGAGCTATATTCCCGATAAGCGACCCTTTCTTCATTTCCTCTGGAACCGAGTAACGAATCTGTGCGTTTATGTTTGAGATCGAACAAGCAGCCATGATAAATAAGACCCTCCATAAGAAAACACGATCCAGTGGCTGTCCTCGCGATTGGTAACAATGAATCTCTCTATATGCTTTGATCACAAACATTTTATAAGTTATATATTCAAATTACAAACTGTAGATGATGTTCCGCAATCAAAATATCCACAAATACATCCAGTTTGTTTGCTATTAGCCAGTGACTGTCTCCATTCATCGACTCTCTTTAGTCTCCTCCAGAATCTCCTACCTGCATCACCACAGCTCCACCAACCACTCACTGGTGATTATATGCTTTTCTACAAATCAACAGCGGCCCTTAGAGCTGAGAACGAGAAACAACACTAACAAGCTTTGAAATGTCTTGGAACTAGAATTCAATTCAGTCATTAGCTCTCAACAATAAAAAACTGAACAATATATATATATATATATATCATCTTACTATGCAATGCACTACTTAAATATAAGAAAACAAACATGATTCATTTATTAGTGAAAAGAAATTCGAAATTATTTTAAAGTAAGGTACTATGTAAAAATGCAGTGCGGCAGACAGAACAGACTTTATTATCGAATCACGATTTTAAGGTAACACTTTAAGGTTAGGCTAAATTCCTTCGCATTAGTTAATGCTTTACGAATCATGAACTAAAATGATAAACATTTTATAGCGTTTATTACAGTAATTTAATGTTATCACGTACTAATATTGTTTCTACATTTTATGAACAACGTATTATGAACAAAAGTGATTTAATACTGAACAATAGTATAATTATATGTTAAAATGTAATAAATACTGTAAAAATGTAATTATTAGTTCAACTTGCGTTAATGGAAAAAAAACATATTGGATACTAATTTTTTTATAGGACTAGTGAAAAATGTTCTCCGATATTACCAAGCAAAACTTATTGAATGTAATTTTAATATCACGAAGACTTTATATCATTTTATATTTTTAAATAACAGTTGATCTTACCATTTCAGAACACTCGCCGGAATCTTCTAAGAAGTTCCTTTCCTGCATTGGGCGCTGCATCGTCTCAGCGAAACTCGGGTCCACCACTAAAACATTCTGTCCACCGAGTGTAGAAAACTTACAGTCACTCTTCCTCGAGTCAGTCGTCATGCACACTTCATAATTATACCCGTGCGGCAGAGTCCCAGTGACTCCTGTGTCTGCGTAATGCGGTGGATAGTACGGGATAACAGGCAGATTGGACTGATATAAGAAGCGAGATTGTCTCCATCTGTAGATCTTTACTGATATTATGACAACCACACAGGTAATAAATAGGAAAGAAACTGCAGCCAGAGCTAGAACTAAATACATAGTCAGGTTATCATCATATTGTTTTTCATGCGTAAATTGAGTGAACTCTGACAGCACTTCAGGAAAGCTGTCAGCCACAGCCACATTAATGGAGACCACAGCTGAGCGAGAGGGCTGTCCGTTATCCTCCACAACAACAGTGAGTTTTTGTTTGACTATTATATTCTGCCACACGTTCACGATCTAAAGCAGCATCAGTGACTAAAGAGTAATAATTTCGCAGTGAGGAATGTAGTTTAAATGGAGTATTTCGATCAACTGTACAGACAACGTGACCATTGTCTCCTGCATCTACATCCTTCACACTGAAAATAGCGATAGTGGTGCCAAGAGGTGCATCCTCACTTACTGGGGTAAAAAATGACATAACACTGATTGTTGGTGCATTGTCATTTACATCAATTAAATCAACAATGACTTTAGCAGAGTCTCCCAATCCACCTTGGTCCTTTGCTTCGATATCAATTTCGTATTTCTTTGCTTTTTCATGGTCAAGATCCCCAGTTAGCTTTATAACACCAGTGCGTTCATCCAACTCAAAAATCTCGCTGATGACTTTCATGTTCGTAAAGCTATACGAGACCAAACTGTTTGTCCCACTGTCTGCATCACTAGCATTAACCGTAGTTATATAAGTTCCAGTAGATGAATTTTCTGCTACTGTTGCTTTGTAAACTGATTGGTTGAATACTGGCGCGTTGTCATTTGCATCTAGTACATTTACCTCTATTTTGACGTTACCTGATCTTTGAGGGTTTCCTCCATCGATTGCTGTGATAATAAGAGACAATCGTGGCTGCTGCTCTCTGTCTAAGGGCTTCTGGAGAACCATTTCAGCATATTTGACCCCACCTTGTCGTGCATGCTGTTTTAAAATAAAATTATCATTCTGTGATATGATATAATTTTGGATACAATTAAAGCCCACATCAGGATCATCTGCGCTTCCCAGTTGGAAACGAGCTCCAGGTGTGGCCGTTTCACTTATTTCAAAATGAATTACATCTTTCGGAAATGTTGGCGAGTGATCGTTTACATCCAATATTTCCACCGTAACATGATGTAGTTCCACTGGATTATCAAGTATTATTTCAAACGTGAAGCTGCACGGAGTGGTTTCAGGGCAAAGCTGCTCTCGGTCAATTCTCTCCTTTACAACCAAGATCCCTTTGTCTGTTTTCAGCTCTACGTACTCAGGGCTGTCGCCAGACACGATACGAGCCCGACCCGAGCGCAGTCTTTGAACATCCAGACCAAGATCATGAGCTATATTCCCGATAAGCGACCCTTTCTTCATTTCCTCTGGAACCGAGTAACGAATCTGTGCGTTTATGTTTGAGATCGAACAAGCAGCCATGATAAATAAGACCCTCCATAAGAAAACACGATCCAGTGGCTGTCCTCGCGATTGGTAACAATGAATCCTTCTACGTGCTCTAATCACAAGCATTTTTACGTATTCAAATTACAAACTGTAGATGATGTTCCGCAGTAAACGTATCCACGAATACATCCAGTTTCTTTGCTATTAGTCAGTGAATGTCTCCATTCATCGACTCTCTTTAGTCTCCTCCAGAATCTCCTACCTGCATCACCACAGCTCCACCAACCACTCACTGGCAATCACTTTGCGTTTCTACAAATCAACAGCGGCCCTTAGAGTTAAAATCGGTAAACAACCATAATAAAAGTACGGTGACGCATTGCTGCCGCACACATATTATTTTTTCCACTCAATTATGTCGTAATAACGAGATGTTTTCTCGTTAAAACGACATATTTTCTCGTTAAAACGACATCTTTTCTCGTAATAACGACATCTTTTCTCGTTAAAACGACATCTTTTCTCGTAATAACGAGATGTTTTCTCGTTAAAACTACATATTTTCTCGTTAAAACGAGATGTTTTCACATTACACATTACTAATATTACACATTACAGATATGCCTTTGCAGATAAAAACGTATAGCCCTTAAAGCTACTTAAAGACTTAAAGCGTAAGACAAGGTTCAGTTCGTTAACATTAGTTTGTTGCATTAGGAATGAACTAATAATAATAATAGTTATTTTAGCGAATGCATTGCGTAATGTTAATGAATTGAACCTTATTGTAACGTGTTATAGATTTACCATAGCTTAACATATCAGTGTTACTAACCACAATTCATTGTATGTAATTTTAATTTTATATGGTCTTTTTAAGAACAGGTGATCTTACCAATTCAGGCAACTCAGGATCCTCTAAGTGTTTTGCCTTGATCGCGCGCAGCATCTTCGCAGTCAAACTCGGGTCCACGACTGAAACATTCTGTCCACCGAGTGTAGAAAACTTACAGTCACTCTTCCTCGAGTCAGTCGTCATGCACACTTCATAATTATACCCGTGCGGCAGAGTTCCAGTGACTCCTGTGTCTGCGTAATGCGGTGGATAGTACGGGATAACAGGCAGATTGGACTGATATAGGAAGCGAGATTGTCTCCATCTGTAGATCTTTACTGATATTATGACAACCACAGAAGTAATAAACAGGAAAGAAACAGCGGCCAGTGCGATAACTAAATAAAAAATCAAGTTGTCGTCATATAGTTTTTCATGCGTAAAGTCTGTGAGCTCTTACAGCATTTCAGGAAAGTTGTCAGCCACAGCCACGTTAATGGAGACCACAGCTGAGCGAGAGGGCTGTCCGTTATCCTCCACAACAACAGTGAGTTTTTGTTTGACAGCATCTTTATCAGTCACTTGTCGCACAGTTCTTACTTCTCCATTCTGTAAACCCACACCAAACAGCGCTCTGTCTGTAGCATATACACAAGTTACCTATACAAAGTTACAGTAAGTTTTATTAACTCAAAAATGATAAACTAATTTGCTTGAGAAATTTGAGGCAATCAGTTTCCACAGGTTTTCCTAGTAAGTTCAACTAATGACTTTTTCCAGTGTCCAGTCTGGTTTTCTTTTACGTTTGCATGTCTTAATATCAGCCTTGATTATTCCACTCTGTTAATTAAAAGGCTGTCTATATGCATATTCGCTAATTGTTTGCAAGAAGCATACATGTAAGAGGCTGACAATTAGCTGAACATATACTTGTTTAATTAGTGACTCTTAGCTTGCATTTTAAAATATTTCTTTGAATATGGCAATTAACATATTTATTGTTAACCTTTATTTGAATATGGCAACATAAAATCATGCTCTACAATATGTATATGTGTAAATCTCTTGACAGAGCCTGTCCCTATCAGCCAGTCACTGTGTGCACAATTAGTAAGCATTCTGACACCATCCATAGCAACAAGGTCATTCCCGCCCTTACTCTTAGCTTAAGACTTCTCTCTATTCCTAAGTAAAAGTATGTCTCAGCAGCTTTGTGAATTGGTTTTAAGAGAAAACACTTAGCTAAAAACTTTTACTGCTATTTAGGAGAAGTCTTAATGGTAAGATAAAATGTTTTGTGAATATGGGCCCAGATATCCAACATCTGCAGCACGAGGCACAATCCCAGCCAACACAGAGGCACCAGTCTGTTCTGGATACAGAACCTGAGGAGCGTTGTCATTCTGATCCTGGATATTGATAGTTATTGTCACTTCAGAGCTCAAGGGCGGGGATCCTCCATCTCGAGATTTCACGTTAAAGGCAAACCACTTAAACTGTTCAAAATCAAATTATTTAACTGCATGAATAGTGCCAGTATGTTAATCTACAGATATGAGAGAACTTAGTGGTGCATCACGCATGTCTTCATCCTTCAGGAAGTAGGACAATTGCACATTGGGACCCCAGTCAGCATCATTTGCTTTAACAGTCATTATAGTCAGACCAGGAGAATTATTTTCACTAACAAATGTTTTATATTCCTCGAACTCTTATACTGGCGGATTGTCATTCACATCAGATATTTTTACATTAAGCGTTTTGTTCGCGTGGCGCACAGTAATTCCTTGGTCTGACACCAAGATCGTTATGTTATATTCAGCAAGATTTTCTCGATCAAGCATATCATCAGTAACTAAAGTATAATAGTCCGTGAGAGATGACTCGATTTTAAACGGTATATTTTGATTTATTGAGCACTGAACAAGGCCATTTTTACCAGAATCTGTGTCCTCTACGTTAATGACGGCTACAGTTGTTCCCACTGGGGAATTTTCAGGAAGGGTGTTTGAGAACGACATCAGCTGTATGGTTGGAGAATTGTCATTCTCATCAATTACATCTATGACAATTTTGCAAGTATCTGAGAAGCCTCCTTTATCCCTTGCATTTATGTTTAATTGATAACTATTTTGCAATTCATAATCTAAATGATCAAGAAGTCTATAATCTCACCTGTATCTGTGTTTATCCCGAAAAGCTCTCTTGCTTCTTTGGTAGCAAGAGCAAAGGAATAGGAAACCTGGCCATTTACCCCTTCGTCAGCATCAGCAGCACTAACAGTACCGATAACAGTACCAGCAGGTGAATTCTCTCCAACTTCAGTTTTAAATACTGACTGTTTACACACTGGAGCATTATCATTAACATCCAGAACAGTAACATGAATTTTTACAGTGCCTGATTTCTGAGGTGACCCACCATCAGTTGCCACAAGAACCAATTTAATCTCATCGCGTTCCTCTCGGTCTAGTTCTCGTTGTAAAACCATCTCAATGTATTTGTTGCCATCAGTCTGACTATGAACCTCCAGTTTAAAACTATCAGTTGGATGTAGTTTATAATTCTGTATACCATTTAGACCTACATCTGTATCTATGCCGCTGTCTAAAGGAAAGCGAACTCCTAAAATGGCATTTTCAGGTATTTTAAAATTAACATTTTCTTGCGCAAATAACATAATATTATCGTGCACCTCAACTGTGACTCGATGGAGTTCAGCGATAAGATCAAAGCTGAAGCTGCAAGGTGTCGTTTGCTTACAGAGCTCCTCGATCTATCCTTTCTTTAACTTCTAGAGTCCCTTTGTCTCTGCTCAGTTCGACATATTGTCGTCCGCCCTTTGTTACGACGCGAGATTTTCCATATATGAGTCTACTTATCTCTATCCCCAGATCCTTGACGATGTTTCCAACGAATGATCCCTCTGGCATTTCCTCTGTGATGGAATATCTCGCATTGCAATATATGACGTCCACTCCGTAAAAGCAGAGAATGAAAAACACAACCTGCCATTTTGAATGTGTGGAAACCATCCATGGATTTTGTGCATTGATCGATAAACTTAAGAAAACCATCCTGAGAAGCTGTGTCTTCAAACGATGTTGGATCAAGTGTGAAAAGCCATTAAAATCCTAAATCCTCAATAAAGCATTTTTGTTCTTTCCATCAGAAAAACGCTCCATATGCCCAACCTATAAACACGTGAATAAGTGGCTGGCAATACAGAGTACTGAGCAAAGAAGAGCTCTACTCAGATGTTAATCAACAGTGGCACTCAGAGCTCTAAAGTTGCAATACAAGACCAACAGCATTACTACGACCGTTACAAGCCAAAATTATGACATCAATACCACAAGAAGAAGAAGAAGAACAATACTAATAAACTGCATTGTATTAGTGTGTGTGTGTGTGTGTGTGTGTTTGTCCGCTGACCATTTCAGCACCATCGGGATGAACAGCACCCGAAGAATTCAACAATGAATTGATAGTTTTCAGTCACGTGACTGGCTCGAAGACCTGGCGGGCAAAACATCCATAGAACTGCAGCACAAGCTAGTCAATTTTCCATCTGTTTCTAATCCCAAAATATTTAGATTATCTCCCAAAAGAATAAAACAAAGATATGTGAACAAAATGCAAATACTGGCCATTAGCAATCCAATCACCCACCGCAATGTTTCAATCACTAAAAACAGCGGGACATTCTAAAACATTTAATGTGAAAACACTTAAAGTGCCTTTAAAACAGTGATATTAAAAGATCAAATTCAGTACACTCCTTATTGATGATGCATGCTTTATACAGGCAAGCAAATGAGCCTGGAACATAAACGCAATGAGTTAAATGGTTAAGCGTCTTCTTTATATTGGTTTTCTATGGGGAAATTTTAATATTAAACTTTGCACATGGCGTTTATATTCTGGGTTAATCTGATTACCTGTACAAAGTCTGCATCATCAATAAGTTGTATTCTGAATTTGGCATTTCAATATCACTGTCTTACTACATTACTACTAAATGCAAACCTCATAAAAAATAATTGGCAGTCAGCGGAGGAAAGCATTGCTTTGCCCTCCATGTGGGCGTTCCTGTAAGGGTGTGACGTCACGTGAAAACTATCACTAGACTGCTCGAATCTCAGACTCTCCTTAAAATTAAAACTTAACAGCAAGTTGAAAATAAAATAAAAGCGCAGAGCTCTGCTAAATCCATGGATTCCTCAAACTCAAACTCACTGTGTATGTGCTGTATGTATGCATGTATGTATATTTTAAAGCCGATATTATCAAACAATTAAATAACATCAACAGGCTGAACAAGCGAAGTTTTGTGGTGTAATGGCCATAAAACATAGAGACAATTATTAATATTAATTGAATCTATTCCTGCAAGGATCTTACCACTTCTTGTTGCTCAGATTTTTCAAGAATGTTCGTTTCCTTCATTGCGCGCTGCATCGTCTCAGTGAAACTCGGGTCCACCACTAAAACATTCTGTCCACCGAGTGTAGAAAACTTACAGTCAAGAAGAAGAAGAACAATAATAATAAACTGCTTTGTATGTGTGTGTGTGTGTGTGTGTTTGTCCGCTGACCATTTCAGCACCATCGGGATGAACAGCACCCGAAGAATTCAACAATGAATTGATAGTTTTCAGTCACGTGACTGGCTCGAAGACCTGGCGGGCAAAACATCCATAGAACTGCAGCACAAGCTAGTCAATTTTCCATCTGTTTCTAATCCCAAAATATTTAGATTATCTCCCAAAAGAATAAAACAAAGATATGTGAACAAAATGCAAATACTGGCCATTAGCAATCCAATCACCCACCGCAATGTTTCAATCACTAAAAACAGCGGGACATTCTAAAACATTTAATGTGAAAACACTTAAAGTGCCTTTAAAACAGTGATATTAAAAGATCAAATTCAGTACACTCCTTATTGATGATGCATGCTTTATACAGGCAAGCAAATGAGCCTGGAACATAAACGCAATGAGTTAAATGGTTAAGCGTCTTCTTTATATTGGTTTTCTATGGGGAAATTTTAATATTAAACTTTGCACATGGCGTTTATATTCTGGGTTAATCTGATTACCTGTACAAAGTCTGCATCATCAATAAGTTGTATTCTGAATTTGGCATTTCAATATCACTGTCTTACTACATTACTACTAAATGCAAACCTCATAAAAAATAATTGGCAGTCAGCGGAGGAAAGCATTGCTTTGCCCTCCATGTGGGCGTTCCTGTAAGGGTGTGACGTCACGTGAAAACTATCACTAGACTGCTCGAATCTCAGACTCTCCTTAAAATTAAAACTTAACAGCAAGTTGAAAATAAAATAAAAGCGCAGAGCTCTGCTAAATCCATGGATTCCTCAAGCTCAAACTCACTGTGTATGTGCTGTATGTATGCATGTATGTATATTTTAAAGCCGATATTATCAAACAATTAAATAACATCAACAGGCTGAACAAGCGAAGTTTTGTGGTGTAATGGCCATAAAACATAGAGACAATTATTAATATTAATTGAATCTATTCCTGCAAGGATCTTACCACTTCTTGTTGCTCAGATTTTTCAAGAATGTTCGTTTCCTTCATTGCGCGCTGCATCGTCTCAGTGAAACTCGGGTCCACCACTAAAACATTCTGTCCACCGAGTGTAGAAAACTTACAGTCACTCTTCCTCGAGTCAGTCGTCATGCACACTTCATAATTATACCCGTGCGGCAGAGTTCCAGTGACTCCTGTGTCTGCGTAATGCGGTGGATAGTACGGGATAACAGGCAGATTGGACTGATATAGGAAGCTTGATTGTCTCCACCTGTAGATTTTAACTGATATTATGACAACCACACAAGTAATAAATAGGAAAGAAACCGCAGCCAGAGCGAGAACTAAATAAAAGGTTAGACTCTCGTCATAAAGTTTTCCATGCGTAAAGTCTGTGAACTCCGAGAGCACTTCAGGAAAGCTGTCAGCCACAGCCACGTTAATGGAGACCACAGCTGAGCGAGAGGGCTGTCCGTTATCCTCCACAACAACAGTGAGTTTTTGTTTGACAGCATCTTTATCAGTCACTTGTCGCACAGTTCTTATTTCTCCATTCTGTAAACCCACTTCAAACAGCGCTCTGTCTGTAGCTTTCTGTAGTTTATAGGAGAGCCAGGCATTCTGTCCAGAGTCCACATCAACAGCCACCACTTTAGTGACCAGATATCCAACATCTGCAGCACGAGGCACAATCTCAGCCACCACAGAAGCACCAGCCTGTTCTGGATACAGAACCTGAGGAGCGTTGTCATTCTGATCCTGGATATTGATAGTTATTGTCACTTCAGAGCTCAAGGGCGGGGATCCTCCATCTCGAGCTGTCACGTTAAAGGCAAACGATTTCAACTGTTCAAAATCAAATGATTTATCTGCATGAATAGTGCCAGTATGTGAATCTACAGATACGAGAGAACGTAGTGGTGCACCACGCATGTCTTCATCCTTCAGGAAGTAGGACAATTGCGCATTGGGACCCCAGTCAGCATCATTTGCTTTAACAGTCATTATAGTCAGACCAGGAGAATTATTTTCACTAACAAATTTTTTATATTCCTCGAACTCGAATACTGGCGGATTGTCATTCACATCAGATATTTTTACATTAAGCGTTTTGTTCGCGTGGCGCACAGTAATTCCTTTGTCTGACACCAAGATCGTTATGTTATATTCAGCAAGACTTTCTCGATCAAGCATATCATCAGTAACTAAAGTATAATAGTCCGTGAGTGATGACTCGATTTTAAACGGTATGTTTTGATTTATTGAGCACTGAACAAGGCCATTTTGACCAGAATCTGTGTCCTCTACGTTAATGACGGCTACAGTTGTTCCCACTGGGGAATTTTCAGGAAGGGTGTTTGAGAACGACATCAGCTGTATGGTTGGAGAATTGTCATTCTCGTCAATTACATCTATGACAATTTTGCAGGTATCTGCGAGACCCCCTTTATCTCTCGCTTTAATATTTATTTGATAACTATTTTGAGATTCATAATCTAAATGATCAAGAAGTCTAATTTCACCTGTTTCTGTATTTATCTCAAAAAGCTCTCTTGCTTCTTTGCTTGCAAGAGCAAAGGAATAGGAAACCTGGCCATTTACACCTTCGTCAGCATCAGCAGCACTAACAGTACCGATAACAGTACCAGCAGGTGAATTCTCTCTAACTTCAGTTTTAAATACTGACTGTTTACACACTGGAGCATTATCATTAACATCCAGAACAGTAACATGAATTTTTACAGTGCCTGATTTCTGAGGTGACCCACCATCAGTTGCCACAAGAACCAATTTAATCTCATCGCGTTCCTCTCGGTCTAGTTCTCGTTGTAAAACCATCTCAATGTATTTGTTGCCATCAGTCTGACTATGAACCTCCAGTTTAAAACTATCAGTTGGATGTAGTTTATAATTCTGTATACCATTTAGACCTACATCTGTATCTATGCCGCTGTCTAAAGGAAAGCGAACTCCTAAAATGGCATTTTCAGGTATTTTAAAATTAACATTTTCTTGCGCAAATAACAGAATATTATCGTGCACCTCAACTGTGACTCGATGGAGTTAACTCAAAAATGATAAACTAATTTGCTTGAGAAATTTGAGGCAATCAGTTTCCACAGGTTTTCCTAGTAAGTTCAACTAATGACTTTTTACAGTGTCCAGTCTGGTTTTCTTTTACGTTTGCATGTCTTAATATCAGCCTTGATTATTCCACTCTGTTAATTAAAAGGCTGTCTATATGCATATTCGCTAATTGTTTGCAAGAAGCATACATGTAAGAGGCTGACAATTAGCTGAACATATACTTGTTTAATTAGTGACTCTTAGCTTGCATTTTAAAATATTTCTTTGAATATGGCAATTAACATATTTATTGTTAACCTTTATTTGAATATGGCAACATAAAATCATGCTCTACAATATGTATATGTGTAAATCTCTTGACAGAGCCTGTCCCTATCAGCCAGTCACTGTGTGCACAATTAGTAAGCATGCTGACACCATCCATAGCAACAAGGTCATTCCCGCCCTTACTCTTAGCTTAAGACTTCTCTCTATTCCTAAGTAAAAGTATGTCTCAGCAGCTTTGTGAATTGGTTTTAAGAGAAAACACTTAGCTAAAAACTTTTACTGCTATTTAGGAGAAGTCTTAATGGTAAGATAAAATGTTTTGTGAATATGGGCCCAGATATCCAACATCTGCAGCACGAGGCACAATCTCAGCCACCACAGAAGCACCAGTCTGTTCTGGATACAGAACCTGAGGAGCGTTGTCATTCTGATCCTGGATATTGATAGTTATTGTCACTTCAGAGCTCAAGGGCGGGGATCCTCCATCTCGAGCTGTCACGTTAAAGGCAAACGATTTCAACTGTTCAAAATCAAATGATTTATCTGCATGAATAGTGCCAGTATGTGAATCTACAGATACGAGAGAACGTAGTGGTGCACCACGCATGTCTTCATCCTTCAGGAAGTAGGACAATTGCGCATTGGGACCCCAGTCAGCATCATTTGCTTTAACAGTCATTATAGTCAGACCAGGAGAATTATTTTCACTAACAAATTTTTTATATTCCTCGAACTCGAATACTGGCGGATTGTCATTCACATCAGATATTTTTACATTAAGCGTTTTGTTCGCGTGGCGCACAGTAATTCCTTTGTCTGACACCAAGATCGTTATGTTATATTCAGCAAGACTTTCTCGATCAAGCATATCATCAGTAACTAAAGTATAATAGTCCGTGAGTGATGACTCGATTTTAAACGGTATGTTTTGATTTATTGAGCACTGAACAAGGCCATTTTGACCAGAATCTGTGTCCTCTACGTTAATGACGGCTACAGTTGTTCCCACTGGGGAATTTTCAGGAAGGGTGTTTGAGAACGACATCAGCTGTATGGTTGGAGAATTGTCATTCTCGTCAATTACATCTATGACAATTTTGCAGGTATCTGCGAGACCCCCTTTATCTCTCGCTTTAATATTTATTTGATAACTATTTTGAGATTCATAATCTAAATGATCAAGAAGTCTAATTTCACCTGTTTCTGTATTTATCTCAAAAAGCTCTCTTGCTTCTTTGCTTGCAAGAGCAAAGGAATAGGAAACCTGGCCATTTACACCTTCGTCAGCATCAGCAGCACTAACAGTACCGATAACAGTACCAGCAGGTGAATTCTCTCTAACTTCAGTTTTAAATACTGACTGTTTACACACTGGAGCATTATCATTAACATCCAGAACAGTAACATGAATTTTTACAGTGCCTGATTTCTGAGGTGACCCACCATCAGTTGCCACAAGAACCAATTTAATCTCATCGCGTTCCTCTCGGTCTAGTTCTCGTTGTAAAACCATCTCAATGTATTTGTTGCCATCAGTCTGACTATGAACCTCCAGTTTAAAACTATCAGTTGGATGTAGTTTATAGCTCTGTATTCCATTTAGACCTACATCTGTGTCTATTGCGCTATCCAAAGGAAACCTAGTTCCAGAAATTGCATTTTCACTTACTTCCAAATTAACATTTTCTTTTGGAAATAACGGAGCATTATCGTTTATATCTTGCACCTCAACTGTGACTCGATGGAGTTGGATAGGGTTTTCAACGATAAGATCAAAGCTGAAGCTGCAAGGCGTCGTTTGCTTACATAGCTCCTCGCGATCAATCCTTTCTTTAACTTCTAGAGTCCCTTTGTCTCTGCTCAGATCGACATACTGTCGTCCGCCCTTTGTTACGACGCGAGCTTTTCCAGATATGAGTCTACTTATCTCTATCCCCAGATCCTTGGCGATGTTTCCAACGAATGATCCCTCTGGCATTTCCTCTGTGATGGAATATCTCGCATTGCAATATATGACGTCCACTCCATAAAAGCAGAGAATGAAAAACACAACCTGCCATTTTGAGTGTCTAGAAACCATCCATGGATTGTGTGCATTGCTCGATAACCTTAAGAAAGCCATCTTGATAAGATGCGTCGCTATACGAAGTTGGAACACGTATGAATAAACATCATAATCCCAAATACAAAATAACGCATTTACGTTCTTTTCATCGGAAGAACACTGCGTATGCCCATCCTCAACAAACGCGTCAATAAGGGATGGATTGCTGAGCAAAAACGCGCTCAACTCAGATGTTAATCAACAGCGGCACTCAGAGCTTCAAAGTCGCAAATACAAGACCAGCAGCCGTAATGCGACTGTTACAAGCCAAAGTGCAACATCAGTTCAGGCATTAATCAGTGCCAGGCAATAGCGGGAAAAAGAAAAAAAAACTAGCCATTTCAGCACTATCGGCATGAACAGCACCCGACGATTTTAATCCAGAATTCAATGTTAAAGAAGCTCCAACAACTGACAAAAGTATAGCTTCAGGAAATACACTTTAGTTTTTATTATATTGTTATTATTATTATTATTATTAATTGTATTATAATTATTATTTAAAAAAATCTTTATTAAATCTTTATAAAATAAATATTTAAAAACTGTTAATTTATTCAGACAAAACTAAATTTGATCAACTAAACTGATTGATTGATTTTTGTTGTTGTTTTCACCAGTTAGCATCATCAAGGAATAAGCCAGTCAACATCTTTACAGTTTTAACATAAAAGTAAGAAAGTAATAAAATTATTAAACATTTATCTTTTAATTCTTGTTTGAATAACATCAACATGTTGTGCTTTGTGCCTGGTTGTACAAGTGAATGTATTTATGGTCAGTTGCCCGTACAAATTTCCAGGCTTTTTCAGTCTCTATTATAAAATTAATGATTTAAATATGTACATCACAAGCTTGCATCCCAGTTAATTTAGAACAAATACGATTTTTTCTTACCTATAGAAGAATATCCATTATTGGTTCACAGAGGAGAGCATGAAAGACAAAAATGAGATGAAACAAGTTAGGACTGTTTACATGAAATCTTTAAGGCATTAAAGTTAAAAACAGCATGATTTTATGGCCAGCTAAACAAACAAAAAAATAAATAAATAATAAATAAATAAAAATATAAAGAATTTCCCTTTTTAAGGATACTGTATTTTAAAGATATTATTGTAAAAACAATAAATAAATAAATACATACATACATACATAAATAGATAAATACATATTTTTTAAAAAATCAAGTAAGCTTTACAGATCTTTGTTGGAAGTGGAATACTACAATATTATTGCTAACATTCATGCTTGTTCAAAAAGCCATAAACAATTATTTATTGCACATGCACCTGTGGAACAGTCCTTAACATACTGGCAATTAAAGTCATAGTGACGGTAATGTCCATAATATAAGACACCTAAGACATTGCTACAGAGAGACAGAAAGAACAGCTTCATCCTTGCAGTGGCAAACCACGCATAACCATGTGTCCCCATGTTTGAGAACTTGTCTTGGGGGAAATATTTCACAGCAAGAACTGGCAAAACTAATTCAGTCCATGGATGAGATTATCTGTAGTACTTAAAGCAGCTGGTGGACACACTCTATACTGACTGCTCTTTTGATATTGACCCTCTATTGTCCCATGTCGGACAACATCTCCAGGACGCTGCGCTCCATGTGACTAGGATGGAGTTTTGGTTCCTTGCCGCTGTCGCCTCTGGCTTGCTTAGTTGGGGACACTTCATTTCCAGCGATATCGTTGACATAATTGCAAAGATATTATTTAAACTGAGCTGGATGTTGACATCACTGAATTCAATGATGAACTGTCTTTAACTGAAAAAGTTTACTATTGTTTACTATTGTCATTTTGCATTATTGACACTATTTTCCTAATTAATGCTGTTCAGTTGCTTTGTCACAATCGGTATTGTTAAAAGCGCTATATAAATAAAGGTGACTTGACTTGACTTGACTTGTGCTCAGGGACTGATTATTCCATTTCTGTTAGTCAGATGTCTGTGAAATTTTTTCAATTTGTGTCTCATGGGGTTGAATCTTCTGTTCATACATGTTCATACGTGTTAATTTAGATAAGTTAGTTTATTTATTTATTTTTATTTTTTCTGTGTCAATGTGTCATTTTTTCTGAAGCACTAGGACAAGACAACAACACCTAGCACCATTTTTTTATTTTCCATTTGTCATGTTGTTTCTTTATATGGCAAGTACTTCCTTATGTGAAAGTTAGATTTTAGATAGAAAAAGTTACAAATATCAAAAAGCCACAGTAAAATAATACACTGACAGCTACTAAATAACAGTAAATACATATTTTAAACAATTGTTTGAAAGATTTACAAAGATTTTTGGAGAAATTGTCAGACTTCCTGACAATTAAAAGGGTGTGGGGTGGGGGGAATAAAATAAAATAATGGAGAGTGGGAAATTAAATGGGAAAAGAAACCTGAAATGACAATTACAATTCCATTTTATTACCTTATTTTAATATTATTAGTGTTGTGATGAATTTAATTATTCTTTTTACAAGAATCATAGCAGTACGTCTTTCACTTTACAGATGAATTAATATGTATGTGTATTTTAAAACCGTTAAAAAGGCATGACAGAAAACCTCAAATATGTACAACTCTGACAGAAAATAATGACTGTGAGGCTAATGATACATAGATCAGAATTGCATTTTTTTTTAAGAATATAAGAATAAGGACAGAATCACAAAAACAAATACACAAAGTGAAGCCAGTACTAAAGGAATGTATTAATTTACCAGAGTGGGGTAGCGGAGTCCTTCGCCAGTGGTGTCACTACATGTGTTTGTTGTTTTTTCGTCACAACACAAAGTTTGAGTGAAAGGAATTGTGTTTTCATTGTAAGACGTGATGAACTTAAAGTCACTGGTGCGTGAGCCTGTGGTTAGATACGTGTCATAATTGTAAGAGCTGCGGAGAGTTCCTGCTCCATCCACATCTGCATAATTGGGAGGGAGATAGGCGCTGGGAACAGCAACTGCTCCATCAAACAACAGTCTGGGCTTTCTCCTGTGACCAAACTTCACTGCCATGATCAACAGGATGAACGTCAGGAAGAAGGTGGACACGCAAACTAATGCAATGATCAAATATAATGTTAATTTAGAGTTGTTGTCCTCATAAGTCATATCTTTAAGTTCAGGAACTTCAGAAAGGTTGTCAGAAATTAGTAAATTTACAGCACAGGTCATAGACAGAGAGGGCTGTCCATTATCCTTTACTGAAATAACAAGGTTCTGCTTCATATTGTCAGATTCAGAAATGTCTCGTTGTGTTTTGATCTCTCCACTATGGAGACCAATAGTGAACAGTCCCGGATCAGTAGATTTTACAATCTGATAGGACAGCCATGCATTCTGTCCAGAGTCAGCATCTACAGCGATCACTTTGGACACCAGAGAGCCTGAGAGAGTCGTTTTAGGGATCATTTCAGTCATTAAAGATTTTCCATCAGGAACAGGGTATAGTATCTGTGGAGAGTTATCATTCTCATCTGTTATGAAGACTTTCACAGTCACGTTACTGCTGAGTGGTGGAGATCCATTGTCTCTGGCAACAACTTTGACAGTGAAGTTTCTGAACTGCTCATAGTCAAATGATCTTACAGCATGAATCACCCCTGTATCTCCATTAATAGATAGAAACGAGGACACTGCGACCCCATTGACTTCACTGGCTACCAGAGAGTACAGTACAGTCCCGTTCTGTCTCCAGTCTGGGTCATTTGCACTGACAGAACAAACAGAAGTGCCAGGTTTGTTATTTTCACTTATATAAGCCCTGTAGGACTGCTGCTCAAATACAGGGGAGTTGTCATTGATATCAGAAACTGATAAGTAAATTATTTTGGAGGATGATAAAGGTGGAGTTCCCCCATCAATAGCTGTTAGAGTTATGTTATAATGGCTAGTAAATTCGCGATCCAGCGGACCTGTAGTGACAATTGAGTAATAATTTTTAATAGATGGATTTAGCTTAAAGGGGACATTTTCTTGAATAGTACAGTAAACCTTTTTGTTATCCCCTGTGTCTTTATCCTGAACATTAATAATAGCCACTTCAGTGCCAGGCTCCACATTCTCTGGGATTTGATTATCATTAGATTTTAAATGAATAACAGGAGTGTTGTCATTAAGATCGATTATATTTATTTCCACTTTTGCATTAGAAGCCAAGCCAGAACCATCCTTGGCCTGAATACGTATCTCATAATTGTTTTTGTCTTCGAAATCTATTGGTCCAATAACTTTAATTTCCCCACTTGTTTTATCAATAGAAAAAAGGCTGGACGCCTTATCTGAAATTTGGCTAAATTCATACACTACATGCCCATTCACTCCTTCGTCAGCATCCACAGCGCTTACTTTGACTACCATGGTATCTAAAGGCGAGTTTTCTAAAATGCTGGCTTTATAAAAAGACTGAGTAAATACCGGGATATTATCATTGGCATCCAGGACAACGACACGAATTACAGCAGTGCCAGATTTCACTGGAGTTCCACCATCGATTGCGGTAAGAACCAAATCCATATCTTTCTTTTGTTCGCGATCTAGTTCTTTTTGCAGTACCAGCTCGCAATATTTTCCTCCATTGGAATTAGAATGAACAGATAAAGAAAAGTGTTCGTTTTTCTCAAGTGAATAATTTTGAATGCCATTTTGGCCCTCATCTGCGTCATGCGCCTCCTCCAAGCGAAAGCGTGCTCCTGTGCCGATAGATTCTCCAATTTCAAGTTTGATTAGTTTGTTAGGAAATCGTGGTGAATTGTCATTTGTGTCCTCTATTTTCACAGAAATCCGATGGAGCTCTAGCGGGTGTTCTAGAACTAAGTCGTATTTTAAGACACAGGGTGCTTTTGAACCGCACAGTTCCTCTCGGTCGATCCTCTCCGTCACAATAAATTCACCTTTTTGTAGGTTAATCTCACAATAACGATTTTCATGTTCCTCCATGTCTAACCGAGCGTTTCTTGACAATAGCCCGTCCGTTTTAAGACCGAGATCCTTCGCAATATTTCCGATTACTGATCCTTGTTTCAGCTCCTCTGATATGGAGTAGCTCAAATCCCCATTGCTTTTGCGCATGAACAGTAAAAAGAACGCGATGCACGTCGACCAAGAAAAGAATCCTAACATAATCGCCATTTGTTAATGTCAGTTAATTTTAAACTCAGCCTCCACAATCCACAGTGATATTTACATCAGCCCAAAAACCTATATAATGATGCGTGTGAATAAGGCGTGTCGTGATGTTTAAAGTATTATGACAGAGGGAGGGCAGTCATAAAGGATACTGCATTCTTGGTCAATAGCGACCCTCTGAGTTTGCATATCACATTACAATTATGCATCAAGATGGATTCAAAGTAAAGTGGGACAAAGTAATGTAAACACAATAAAACTAATAAGTAAATAAATAAATAAATAAAACTGTACTCTGTGTTTGTCTTAGAATTTACTGATTTTAAGCCACAAGGCTAACACTTTACTTGAAGATTTTAAAATAATTTATAAAGGTATTGATAATGTTCATTGTAATGCATTATATATTTTCAGAAATAAATGTAGGCAATATTAAAATGTATTATAATATTTGCAGATTCCTTGTTACACCTGAAATTGGTTGCTTACAATGTTTTAATATAATATCATTTCTTATTATACTTTCTACTTTTTGGTGTAACAATAAATAGATACGTTTTATAATGTATTATAACAATTGTTCATGAGATCATACAATGCATTATAAGGTGCATTACAAGGCACAGTTAATGAATTAAAAATACTTAATGCTTTACATAAAGGCATCGAGTAAAGTCTTACAGACAAAAGCCTAATTTATAGAATTGTATAATGTGCTTTATGAATGAAATGGAAAAACTGATATACATATTTCTTTCAGGCACAGCTGAAAAGAGGCAAATACTGTAAAACTATATCAGAAATGCATTATTAAATAGGCCTCATACCTCGTCAGCCTCTTCTGTGTTGACAAGAGTGAGAACATGTGTTCCAAATGAATCACTTTTAACTGATTTCAGAGTCCCACCAGCAGGAATTGTGTTTTCATTGTAAGATCTTATGAATTTGAAGTCACTGGTGTGTGAGCCTGTGGTTAGATATGTATCATAATTGTAAGAGCTGCGGAGAGTTCCTGCTCCATCCAAATCTGCATAATTGGGAGGGAGATAGGCGCTGGGAACAGCAACTGCTCCATCAAACAACAGTCTGGGCTTTCTCTTGTGACAAAACTTCACTGCCACGATCAACATGATGAACGTCAGGAAGAAGGTGGACACGCAAACTAATGCAATGACCAAGTAGGACGTTAATTTAGAGTTGTTGTCCTCATAAGTCATATCTTTAAGTTCAGGAACTTCAGAAAGGTTGTCAGAAATGAGTACATTTACAGAACAGGTCATAGACAGAGAGGGCTGTCCATTATCCTTCACCGAAATAACAAGGTTCTGCTTCATATTGTCAGATTCAGAAATGTCTCGTTGTGTTTTGATCTCTCCACTATGGAGACCAATAGTGAACAGTCCCGGATCAGTAGATTTGACAATCTGATAGGACAGCCATGCATTCTGTCCAGAGTCAGCATCTACAGCGATCACTTTGGACACCAGAGAGCCTGAGAGAGTCGCTTTAGGGATCATTTCAGTCATTAAAGACTTTCCATCAGGAACAGGGTATAATATCTGTGGAGAGTTATCATTCTCATCTGTTATGAAGACTTTCACAGTCACGTTACTGCTGAGCGGTGGAGATCCATTGTCTCTGGCAACAACTTTGACAGTGAGGTTTCTGAACTGCTCATAGTCAAATGATCTTACAGCATGAATCACCCCTGTATCTCCATTAATAAATAGAAACGAGGACACTGGGACCCCATTGACTTCACTGGTTACCAGAGAGTACAGTACAGTCCCGTTCTGTCTCCAGTCTGGGTCATTTGCACTGACAGAACAAACAGAAGAGCCTGGTTTGTTATTTTCACGTATATAAGCACTGTATGACTGCTGCACAAATACAGGAGGATTATCATTCACATCTGAGACAAATAAATGAATTGTCATGGAGGTGGATAATGGTGGAGATCCCCCATCTGTGGCTGTGATGGTAATGTTGTAATCAGATTCTTTCTCTCGGTCTAGAGCTTTTGTAGTCACTAGAGAGAAATAGTTTTTAACAGATGGGTTCAGTTTGAAAGGAACATTTTGCTGAACAGAACAACGAATCTGCCGGTTTTCTCCTGAGTCTTTGTCTTGAGCATTAATGATTCCCACCTCAGTGCCTGGCTCAGAGTTTTCAGGTACTGGGTTATTCAAAGATTTAAGGGTGATTCTAGGCGGATTGTCATTCACATCAATTATATCTATTATAACTTTAGCAGTTGATGCTAATCCAGATGCATCTTTCGCTTGAATTCCCATTTCATACTTTTTGTCTTTTTCATAATCAATTTCTCCAGTCACCACAATTTGTCCTGTTGTCTTATCAATAGAAAATAATTTTGCAGTTTTATCTGACATTCTGCTGAATTCATAAGTTACTTCTCCGTTTGGACCTTCATCTGCATCCTTGGCGCTCACTCGGATTATTTCTGTTCCTGAAGGTGTATTTTCAGCCAGGGTGACTTTATAAACAGACTCACTAAACACTGGGACATTATCATTAGCATCGAGAACAGTGATGTGTATGACAGCAGTGCCAGACCTCTGCGGTGAACCACCATCAGTGGCTGTGAGTATCATATCTATCTCCTGCTGCTGTTCACGATCCAACTCCTTTTCCAACACGAGTTCAGCGTATTTTCCCCCATCTGCAGTATCATGAACAGTCAATATAAAATGTTGATTTTTCTGCAGTGAATAACTGTTGACCGCATTTTGTCCGACATCCGCGTCATGCGCCTCATCCAAACGGAATCGCTGACCTTTATCTGCCGATTCTCTGATTTCAAAGATAATACGTTCATTTGGAAATCGTGGTGCGTTGTCATTTATATCCTGAATTTTAAGAATTATACGATGGACTTCAAGAGGGTTTTCCAGGAAGAGATCATAGCTAAGAATGCAGGGAATTTGGGATCCACAAAGCTCCTCTCGGTCTATTGTCTCTGCCACGATTAAATCACCAGTATTCAGATTAATATCACAGTACCGTTTGCTGCTGTCCTCACTGTCTATCCGAGCCTTACGAGCAGATAATTGTTTCACATCCATCCTGAGATCCTTTGCTATATTTCCAATCACATACTGGCGCTTCGTTTCTTCCTCAATATTGTAGCTCAGGTCATCACAGACAGATCTCAGAGCAAAGAGAATGAGAGCAACAAAATACGTAAAGAAAGGAACTGAAAATAATCCGTGTTCCATTTTTGAAGAGATGATGTTGCAAATGTTCAATAGTAAATTACTCTTTTGCAGAAAATATTCGAATAATTCTGTCAGCATTTACGGGCGGTTACTCCATTTTGTGCGGCGTTTATTCTAACACACAGCTCATCTTGCATGCATTAAGTGTGGGATGAGAGTCACATCAGTCTTGGTGAATAGCGACACTCTGAGTTTTTTTGGGTCATTGCATCATTCATGTATTTATTGAAAAGACAGCAGGGATTAGCCAAGTGAAGTTTGATGTTTGTCGACGCTTATTATTGTAAAATATCAATTTACATAAAAATAAATATAGGAAACTGACTGAAAATAGTCACACATTCAGAGATAAAGAACAACAGAAGGTTCTGACGCTGTCCATGCTTGTGGTTCTGAAACGGGATGACCTCAGAGACATTCAACGAGAAAATACTAACGTAACTTTAAATCCAAATTGAATAAAAGCGTGAAACCGTTTTAAAAGACAGAGAAGCTTATTATCCTATTCAGCGCTTCAACCAAATTTTATTTTTCTTTTTTTTTTCTAAATGTTAACGTATATGTACATTGTACTATCGTCCTCAAAGTGATAACTGTTCTAATACTTTCAGACCATATACGTTAAACCTTACAAAATAGCTAATTTTGTTTTTAGGCTAAAACAACAACAGAAAATTGCAAGATACCCTTAAATCTGACAGAGCTCAACTACACAATTTAGCCAATGCCACATTCATTTTTCTAAACACGTTTGAAGACCGCAATTCCCATAAACAAACAAATAAAATAAATAAATAAATTCATGAAAAAAAACCATTTATATATATATATATATATATATATATATATATTACAGAATTGATGAACGCAAGGTTGAAGTAGCTACTGTTAAAGGAGTGCAAGAAGGCAGGAAGTACACAAATTTATGATATCAATAAATCGCGACCTACATAATCTGGTCTATTGAATGAAAACACTTCAGACATCAACTACATTAAAGTGTGAGGTATTTCAAAGCTTATTGTGAAATAATTGTTGACTTTTGAAGAAATCCAATTGTAATGTAAGTGAAATATGTCACGTTTTCAGTCAGTACTGGTGCACTCTAGACCTGTGGTTCTGAAACCGAATGACTTCACAGACAGATTAGGCGAAATGAGAAAAACAGGTTTTAAAATAAAAATGTATTTATATTGGCTACTTCAAGTTTTAACTGAAATGATGTATGATCAATCTCAAAATAATAATAATAATAATAATAATAAATTAAAATTAAAAAAGGCTTATTAAAAAAGATAAAGAAAGGGAAATAACAGTAAAACAAAGTATTACTTCGGAAATAAACATATATCTTATCCAAAATTCAACAATGCAATGTGATATGCCGTCATACCAGATACTGATAGCTGTGTGCCAATAAATGTACTAAATCGTGGGACTAGAAGCAAGTCAAAGACCCATTCAGGTCTATTTAATAGTTTTCTTTATAGATGTGGCCATTGTGTTTTATAGATACCTTAAAATGAAGGGCAGGAAATGAAGAGAGCTGATGGCAATAAAATACAGACATTTATAATGAAGTGTGAGGTTCTCATAAATAGCCACCCAGCATTGTTAAACAAAAACCGCTTTAAAAAAAAGTGGCTTATATTATTTATTTATTATTATTATTATTATTATTATTAAAATACATATAAACGGAGATACCAGGAAATACAATACTGTAATTAAAGAGAGTCGAGACGAGTTAAACTTCACTTACCTCATCTTCATTCCCTGTAACATCAAGTGTTATCATGTTGGTTCCAAATTGAATATTGTGCTCCTTTTTCAAAGTCTCACCAGCAGGAAGTGTGTTTTCACTATACGAGCTCATAAACTTAAAGTCACTGGTGCGCGAGCCTGTGGTTAGATACGTGTCATAATTGTAAAAGCTGCGGAGAGTTCCTGCTCCATCCACATCTGCATAATTGGGAGGGAGATAAGCGCTGGGAACAGCAACTGCTCCATCAAACAACAGTCTGGGCTTTCTCCTGTGACATTGTCATGGAGGTGGATAATGGTGGAGATCCCCCATCTGTGGCTGTGATGGTAATGTTGTAATCAGATACTTTCTCTCGGTCTAGAGCTTTTGTAGTCACTAGAGAGAAATAGTTTTTAACAGATGGGTTCAGTTTGAAAGGAACATTTTGCTGAACAGAGCAACGAATCTGCCGGTTTTCTCCTGAGTCTTTGTCTTGAACATTAATGATTCCCACCTCAGTGCCTGGCTCAGAGTTTTCAGGTACTAGATTGTTCAAAGATTTAAGGATGATTCTAGGTGAATTATCATTAACATCAGTTATATCTATTATAACTTTAGCAGTTGATGCTAATCCGGAGGCATCTTTGGACTGAATTATCATTTCATAGTTTTTTTCATTTTCATGATCAATTTCTCCGATCACCACAATTTGCCCTGTTGTCTTATCAATAGAAAACAATGTTACAGCTTTGTCTGATATTCTGCTGAATTCATAAATCACTTCCCCGTTTTGACCTTCATCAGCATCAGTGGCGCGCACTTGGATTATTTCTGTTCCTGAAGGTGTATTTTCAGCCAGGGTGACTTTATAAACAGACTCACTAAACACTGGGACATTATCATTAGCATCGAGAACAGTGATGTGTATGACAGCAGTGCCAGACCTCTGCGGTGAACCACCATCAGTGGCTGTGAGTATCATATCTATCTCCTGCTGCTGTTCACGATCCAACTCCTTTTCCAACACGAGTTCAGCGTATTTTCCACCGTCTGCACTATCGTGAATATCCAAAGTAAAATGTTCATTCTTCGATAGCGAATAGCCATTAATACCATTTTGTCCTATATCCTTGTCGTGCGCCTCATCCAAACGGAATCGCTGGCCTTTAACTGCTGATTCTCTGATTTCAAAGATAATACGTTCATTTGGAAATCGTGGTGCGTTGTCATTTATATCCTGAATTTGCAGAATTATACGATGGACTTCAAGAGGGTTTTCCAGGACGAGCTCATAACTGACAATACAGGACATTCGAGATCCACAAAGCTCCTCTCGGTCTATTGTCTCTGCCACGATTAAATCACCAGTATTCAGATTAATATCACAGTACCGTTTGCTGCTGTCCTCACTGTCTATCCGAGCCTTTCGAGCAAATAATTGTTTCACATCCATCCTGAGATCCTTGGCTATATTTCCAATCACATACTGGCGCTTCGTTTCTTCCTCAATATTGTAGCTCAGGTCATCACAGACAGATCTCAGAGCAAAGAGAATGAGAGCAACAAAATAGGTAAAGAAAGGAACTGAAAATAATCCGTGTTCCATTTTTGAAGATTTGATATTGCAAATACTCAACAGTTAGTGGCTCTTTGACGGATGATATTCCATTAATTCTGTCGGTGTCTACGGACTGTTACTCCATTTTGTGCGGCGTTTAATCTAACAGACAGAGCTCATATTGCTTGCATTAAGTGTGGGAGGAGAGACACGGTCTGCATTTTTGGTCAATAGCGACACTGTGAGTATTTTCTGCTCATTGCGCCTTGCATGAAAAGACGACGGGTCACAAATAACAAGACCAGAATACGTCTGGGGTTTTTTTACGTGTTATTTTTCAATAAAGTATACAGTTTACATTTAAATTTAAAATTATGATTTTAAATTTCAATAAATGTAAAATAATTATACAGGGAGAAAAGTGAAAGACGTCACGTCTTCAGAGAAAAAAATACAACAGTCAGTGCTGGCGGTGTCCATGCTTGTGGTGCTGAAACTAAATAAGCTCAAAGACAGACTGGTTGAGAATATACTGATGTAACCTTGAATTTATATTAAATAAATAATTAAATCCGTTCTAGTAATGAATGTATTTTTCACCATTTCAACTAAACTTGGTTCTTTAGTAGGTTTTAAATGTTGTACATTTTACTATCCTATGGTGGCCGAGAGAGCTGAAAGCGCTGCAAATAGAAAAAAAACACCTGCGAATTAAGAAGACATCTTCATCAATTTGAAAACACACGCGCTGCAAATTCTCACAACACAAAAAAAGAAACGCTGCAAATACAAAACAAACAAACAAATACATAAACGCGATGCAAATTCTCACAACACAAACAAACGCTATGCAAATACAAAACAAACGAACAAAAACAGAAACATTCTGCAAATATGCACAGATCATATCGGAAATGCTTAAGGGAAGCGCGCATTTTTTGTGTGTGTGTTGTTGTGAATATTTGCAGTTGTATTTTTTTTCTATGCGCAAGGTTTTTTTCTTTTCTTTTTCTTTTTCTTTTTTCTTCATTTGCAGCGCATTGAGCTCTCTTGGCCACCGTAACTATATATACACCTTAGAGTGATGCAATCAACCTTGTATCAACAAGCCATGAAACTGTTAATTCAGACAAAGATCAAATACACAGTTTTACTAGTCAAGGTCATATTATTCACCTTTTTTACAAAAAAAAAACCTTTGGTACTGCCGTGGTGATAAACTTAATGCAATAATGAACAAAAATAAGATTTAAAAAATGCCTCTAAAGTAGACCGTTGTTTTTTTTTTCATAATTGATGAAGGCAACATTATATTCCATCACACCAGGAAATCTGAATGACGTGCAGAAACTATACAAATTCATGAGATCAAAATTTGATGACCCAATAATTTGGTCCATAAACAGTTTTCTCTATATCAGTGGCAAACTTGTTCTATAAGCTAAAAAGAAATGCAGAAATACTAGGAGTGATAGCAATATCATACAAAATAATAAAGTGTGAGGTTTTCATGAATTATGCACCTAAAAAATTTTAAACAACAGCCGCCATAAAGAGTAAAGTAGCTGAAATGATCAATGGAAATACTATTCAAAATAAATAAAGTAATAAATAGCCTCTCTTACCTCATCTCCATTCCCTGTAACGTCAAGTGTTATCATGCTGGTTCCAAATTGAATATTGTGCTCCTTTTTCAGAGTCGCACCAGCAGGAAGCGTGTTTTCATTATACGAGCTCACAAACTTAAAGTCACTGGTGCGCGAGCCTGTGGTTAGATACGCGTCATAATTGTAAGAGCTGCGGAGAGTTCCTGCTTCATCCACCTCTGCATAATTGGGAGGTAGATAGGTGCTGGGAACAGCAACTGCTCCATCAAACAACAGTCTGGGCTTTCTCCTGTGACAAAACTTCACTGCCACGATCAGTATGATGAACGTCAGGAAGAAGGTGGACACAGAAACTAATGCAATGATCAAGTAGGACGTTAATTTAGAGTTGCTGTCCTCATAAGTCATATCTTTTAGTTCAGGAACTTCAGAAAGGTTGTCAGAAATTAGTAAATTTACAGCACAGGTCATAGACAGAGAGGGCTGTCCATTATCCTTCACCGAAATAACAAGGTTCTGCTTCATATTGTCAGATTCAGAAATGTCTCGTTGTGTTTTGATCTCTCCACTATGGAGACCAATAGTGAACAGTCCCGGATCAGTAGATTTTACAATCTGATAGGACAGCCATGCATTCTGTCCAGAGTCAGCATCTACAGCGATCACTTTGGACACCAGAGAGCCTGAGACAGACGCTTTAGGGACCATTTCAGTCATTAAAGACTTTCCATCAGGAACAGGGTATAATATCTGTGGAGAGTGATCATTCTCATCTGTTATGAAGACTTTCACAGTCACGTTACTGCTGAGTGGTGGAGATCCATTGTCTCTGGCAACAACTTTGACAGTGAAGTTTCTGAACTGCTCATAGTCAAATGATCTTACTGCATGAATCACCCCTGTATCTCCATTAATAGATAGAAACGAGGACACTGGGACCCCATTGACTTCACTGGCTACCAGAGAGTACAGTACAGTCCCGTTCTGTCTCCAGTCTGGGTCATTTGCACTGACAGAACAAACAGAAGTGCCTGGTTTGTTATTTTCACGTATGTAAGCACTGTATGGCTGCTGCAAAAATACAGGAGGATTGTCATTCACATCTGAGACAAATAAATGAATTGTCATGGAGGTGGATAATGGTGGAGATCCCCCATCTGTGGCTGTGATGGTAATGTTGTAATCAGATACTTTCTCTCGGTCTAGAGCTTTTGTAGTCACTAGAGAGAAATAGTTTTTAACAGATGGGTTCAGTTTGAAAGGAACATTTTGCTGAACAGAACAACGGATCTGCCGGTTTTCTCCTGAGTCTTTGTCTTGAACATTAATGATTCCCACCTCAGTGCCTGGCTCAGAGTTTTCAGGTACTGGATTATTTAAAGATTTAAGGGTGATTCTAGGCAGATTGTCATTAACATCAGTTATATCTATTATAACTTTAGCAGTTGATGCTAATCCAGAACCATCCTGAGCATGGATCCCCATTTCATAGTTTTTTTCATTTTCATAATCAATTTCTCCAACCACCATAATTTGCCCGGTTGTTTTATCAATAGAAAATAATTTGGCAGCTTTATGTGAAATTCTGCTGAATTCATAAGTCACTTCCCCGTTTGGACCTTCATCAGCATCAGTGGCGCGCACTTGGATTATTTCTGTTCCTGAAGGTGTATTTTCAGCCAGGGTGACTTTATAAACAGACTCACTAAACACTGGGACATTATCATTAGCATCGAGAACAGTGATGTGTATGACAGCAGTGCCAGACCTCTGCGGTGAACCACCATCAGTGGCTGTGAGTATCATATCTATCTCCTGCTGCTGTTCACGATCCAACTCCTTTTCCAACACGAGTTCAGCGTATTTTCCCCCATCTGCAGTATCATGAACATTTAAAACAAAATGCTTATTTTTCTCTAGTGAATAACCATTGAGTGCGTTATTCCCGATATCTGAATCATGAGCCTCATGCAAACGGAATCGCTGGCCTTTAACTGCTGATTCTCTGATTTCAAAGATAATACGTTCATTTGGAAATCGTGGTGCGTTGTCATTTATATCCTGAATTTGCAGAATTATACGGTGGACTTCAAGAGGGTTTTCCAGGACGAGCTCATAACTGACAATACAGGACATTCGAGAACCACAAAGCTCCTCTCGGTCTATTGTCTCTGCCACGATTAAATCACCAGTATTCAGATTAATATCACAGTACCGTTTGCTGCTGTCCTCACTGTCTATCCGAGCCTTTCGAGCAAATAATTGTTTCACATCCATCCTGAGATCCTTGGCTATATTTCCAATCACATACTGGCGCTTCGTTTCTTCCGGAATATTGTAGCTCAGGTCATCACAGACAGATCTCAGAGGAAACATAATGAAAGCCACGAAAAACGCAAAGAAAGTACGTACAAATAACCTGTATTCCATTTTTGAAGATTTGATATTGCACCTTCTCAACAGTAAGCGAATCTTTGACGAATGATATTATAATTCTATGTTTGTCGACGGACTGTTACTCCATTTTGTGCGGCGCTTATTCTAATAGACAGAGCTCATATAGCATACATTAGGTATGGGAGGAGAGACGCATCAGTCCGCACACTTGGTGAATAGCGACGCTGTGAGTATTTTTCTGTTCATTGCAACATTAATATATATTTATTGAAAAGATTACAGTGATCAGCCAAGTAAAGTCTCATGTTCGTTAGCTCGTTTTATTGTAAGATAAGTTATATAATTGTGTAGCTATATTTATATTGGGAAAGAACTGAAAATTGTCACGCAATCAAAGATAAAATACAACAGACAGTTCTGGCGCTGTCCAGACTTGTGGTGCTGAAACCGGATGACCTCACAGACTGATTCAACCAAACATAATTCTTGACTAAGTTTTAACGTGGATGTGCACTGTATTTTTGACCACAAAGTGATAAATGTTCACTTTTAGGCCAATACGTTAAAACTTACTAAAAGCCAAGTTTGTTTTTAGACTAAAACAACAACTTAAAATCTCAAGTAACTGTTAAAACTTGCAGAGATCAAACACACAACTTCAACTTCAACCACAAGCCAAAACCATATTATCCACAATAAACACCGCGATTCACCCTAACAAAAGGCAATAGGGAAGAAAACCAAGAGAGAGAAACTCCTCAAAAATAAACCTGCATATATACAGTATATATATATATTTATTTATTTTTTTTTTTTTTTTTCGAGAATTGGTTAATGCAGCGCTCAAGTACTGGTTAAGGTGTGCAAGGATATACATTCATAAGATCCAAAATTCGCGACCAAAATAACCTGGTACATTTAAATTGTTTTCATTATAATAAATAATAAATGCCGATATCAATAAAAAAAATATATAATCATTTGAGACACCAAGAAATGCAAAAATAAAACACAGTCCAAGTAAGTTAAGCCTTTGTTACCTCATCTTCATTTCCTGTAATGTCAAGTGTTATCATACTCGAGCTAAATTAAATATTGTGCTCCTTTTTCAGAGTCCCACCAGCAGGAAGTGTGTTTTCATGATATGAGCTCACAAACTTAAAGTCACTGGTGCGCGAGCCTGTGGTTAGATACGTGTCATAATTGTAAGAGCTGCAGAGAGTTCCTGCTCCATCCACATCTGCATAATTGAGAGGGAGATAGGCGCTGGGAACAGCAACTGCTCCATCAAACAACAGTCTGGGCTTTCTCTTGTGACAAAACTTCACTTTCACGATCAGTATGATGAATGTCAGGAAGAAGGTGAACACGCAAACTAATGCAATGATCAAATATGATGTTAATTTAGAGTTGTTGTCCTCATAAGTCATATCTTTCAGTTCAGGAACTTCCGAAAGGTTGTCAGAAATTAGTAAATTTACAGCACAGGTCATAGACAGAGAGGGCTGTCCGTTATCTTTCACCAAAATAACAAGGGTCTGCTTCATATTGTAAGATTCAGAAATGTCTCGTTGTGTTTTGATCTCTCCACTATGGAGACCAATAGTGAACAGTCCCGGACCAGAAGATTTGACAATCTGATAGGACAGCCATGCATTCTGTCCAAAGTCAGCATCTACAGTGATCACCTTGGACACCAGAGAGCCTGAGAGAGTCGCTTTAGGGACCATTTCAGTCATTAAAAACTTTCCACCAGGATCAAGGTATAATATATGTGGAGAGTTATCATTCTCATCTGTTATGAAGACTTTCACAGTCACGTTACTGCTGAGCGGTGGAGATCCATTGTCTCTGGCAACAACTTTGACAGTGAGGTTTCTGAACTGCTCATAGTCAAATGATCTTACAGCATGAATCACCCCTGTATCTCCATTAATAGATAGAAACGAGGACACTGCGACCCCATTGACTTCACTGGCTACCAGAGAGTACGGTACAGTCCCGTTCTGTCTCCAGTCTGGGTCATTTGCACTGACAGAACAAATAGAAGTGCCTGGTTTGTTATTTTCACTTATATAAGCACTGTAATACTGCTGCACAAAAGCAGGAGGGTTGTCATTCACATCTGAGACAAATAATCTAATAGTTTTAGATGACGTTAAGGGCGGGGAACCCTCGTCATTACTGTAATCGTGATGTAATCGAGATTCTCTCTCTCGGTCCAATGCTTCTGCTGTTACCAATGCAAAGTGGTTCTTAATTGATGTTATTAGTTTAAAGTGATCGTTCTGCTGAATAAAACATTTAATATTTCCATTAGATGCTGTATCTTTGTCCTGCACGTATATAACTGCAACTTCTGTACCCACAGTCACATCCTCCAGAAGCGGCGTTTTAAGAGATTTAATCATGATAAAGGGAGCATTATCATTGACATCACTGATGTCTACCACTACTTTAGAAGTGGTTGCTAGACCAGCTCCGTCTTTTGCTTTAACTCAGATCTCAAACGAAGGACCGTCTTCAAAATCTAATGGCCCTTTAATTGTTATTTCACTCGATATGGGGTCTATTGAAAAAATAGACTTTGCATTCACTGGCATATGACTAAATTCATAAGTAACATCTCCGTTTGCTCCTTCATCAGCATCACTGGCACTCTCAGTAACCACAACTGAGTCTACTGGAAGGTTTTCAGGGACACTCACCTTATATACCTACTGGCTGAGAAAAAAACTGGTTTATTATCATTAATGTCCAAAACGCGGATTTGTGTAACTACAGTGCCTGATTTCTGAGAATTGCCCCCGTCATAAACTATCAAAATAAGAGAATGCTTGTCTTGTTTTTCACGGTCCAGTTCATGCTCCAACACTATTTCTGCACATTTCCCAGTCTCGGCGCTAGTCTGTACAGCTAAACTGAAATGCGGGTTATTTGAGAGTCTGTAACCTTGTACTGAATTTATTCCGCTGTTTGGGTCCGCAGCTTAGTCGATTAAAAATCGGGACCCTTTAACTGTAAACTCTGGGATATCTAATTTTACCTCACTGTGGGGGAAGGTCGGGTTGTTATCGTTTATGTCTTGAATCTCCAGAGTTATACGGTGTAGTTCAAGGGGGTTTTCCATGAATATATCAAAAGCTAATTTGCACAAAGGTTTTTGTCCGCAGAGCTCTTCTCGGTCAATCCTTTCATTTATAACGAGTTCCCCATTCTGCGCGTTGACTTCACTGTAGCGGTTTCTTCCATCAAACTCAATCCTTAGATTCCGTGATGTAAATGTATTCCTATGGACTCCTAAATCCTGCGCAATATTGCCGACCACTGACCTTCGCTTTATTTACTCTAGAAAGGAATAACGTATATCTCCTAAGCATAATGAAACAGCGAATGGAATAAAGGACAATGGCTTTCCACACTGATAGCCGCGACGCATATGCTGAAGTGTATTCCATTCTAAATAAACGTGAAGGAAATTCTTTAAGACAATTTAATAGGCCTATTATTGAGATATGTATTGTCCTCAGACACAAACAGCAGTGGTCTGAACATGAGAGGTGTGATCTGAAAATAGGATGCAAAGCAAATGGGTGGACCGATGAACAAATTCCCGGCACAGATCAACAGCGACACACTGCGTAGTGTGAAAATATCTACAGGCAAAACGTTAAACCCCGTCAGCACACTCATTTAATTTTTAAAGGTTTATTTTAAAGGCACCGTAGTCTACAACTCTTTCGGGATGTTGAAAATGACCATGTAAAATGTGAATAACACAAGGCTCAGGAGCAGACAGAGGCGCCGATATTATGATTTATTTTCTTGCAAGAAGATTCTAGCAAAGGTCTTCCTCAAACTAACAGTTGTGGAAGTCAAAGGGAATTAAAAAAGGAATTTCTAAGAATTGCATTTCTAAGGAATTGCAAAACAGAATCCGTTCTAAAGCATTTTAAGGGCTTAAGTGCATCATCGTCATCATTTCTTTTTTTTTTTTTGCAGATGTGTTTCCAAGTCACAGTACAGACGGGCAAAATTTAAGGATTAAAACAGACCTTTACCTCTGTACACTCCCCTTCGTCAGACAGGTGCAACATATTAGAATCGATGTCACTCTTCATCAGAGTCCCACCAGCAGGAAGCGTGTTTTCATTATACGAGCTCATAAACTTAAAGTCACTGGTGCGCGAGCCTGTGGTTAGATACGCGTCATAATTGTAAGAGCTGCGGAGAGTTCCTGCTCCATCCACATCTGCATAATTGGGAGGGAGATAGGCGCTGGGAACAGCAACTGCTCCATCAAACAACAGTCTGGGCTTTCTCTTGTGACAAAACTTCACTGCCACGATCAACATGATGAACGTCAGGAAGAAGGTGGACACGCAAACTAATGCAATGATCAAATATGATGTTAATTTAGAGTTGTTGTCCTCATAAGTCATATCTTTAAGTTCAGGAACTTCAGAAAGGTTGTCAGAAATGAGTACATTTACAGAACAGGTCATAGACAGAGAGGGCTGTCCATTATCTTTCACCGAAATAACAAGGATCTGCTTCATGTTGTCAGATTCAGAAATGTCTCGTTGTGTTTTGATCTCTCCACTATGGAGACCAATAGTGAACAGTCCCGGATCAGTAGATTTGACAATCTGATAGGACAGCCATGCATTCTGTCCAGAGTCAGCATCTATAGCGATCACTTTGGACACCAGAGAGCCTGAGAGAGTCGCTTTAGGGACCATTTCAGTCATTAAAGACTTCCCATCAGGAACAGGGTATAATATCTGTGGAGAGTTATCATTCTCATCTGTTATGAAGACTTTCACAGTCACGTTACTGCTGAGCGGTGGAGATCCATTGTCTCTGGCAACAACTTTGACAGTGAGGTTTCTGAACTGCTCATAGTCAAATGATCTTACAGCATGAATCACCCCTGTATCTCCATTAATAAATAGAAACGAGGACACTGGGACCCCATTGACTTCACTGGTTACCAGAGAGTACAGTACAGTCCCGTTCTGTCTCCAGTCTGGGTCATTTGCACTGACAGAACAAACAGAAGTGCCAGGTTTGTTATTTTCACGTATATAAGCACTGTATGACTGCTGCACAAATACAGGAGGATTATCATTCACATCTGAGACAAATAAATGAATTGTCATGGAGGTGGATAATGGTGGAGATCCCCCATCTGTGGCTGTGATGGTAATGTTGTAATCAGATTCTTTCTCTCGGTCTAGAGCTTTTGTAGTCACTAGAGAGAAATAGTTTTTAACAGATGGGTTCAGTTTGAAAGGAACATTTTGCTGAACAGAGCAACGAACCTGCCGGTTTTCTCCTGAATCTTTGTCTTGAACATTAATGATTCCCACCTCAGTGCCTGGCTCAGAGTTTTCAGGTACTGGGTTATTCAAAGATTTAAGGGTGATTCTAGGCGGATTGTCATTCACATCAATTATATCTATTATAACTTTAGCAGTTGATGCTAATCC
>NW_015505257.1:910098-921049 GCF_001515645.1 Sinocyclocheilus grahami | reverse complement strand
AAACTTAAAGTCACTGGTGCGCGAGCCTGTGGTTAGATACGCGTCATAATTGTAAGAGCTGCGGAGAGTTCCTGCTCCATCCACATCTGCATAATTGGGAGGGAGATAGGCGCTGGGAACAGCAACTGCTCCATCAAACAACAGTCTGGGCTTTCTCTTGTGACAAAACTTCACTGCCACGATCAACATGATGAACGTCAGGAAGAAGGTGGACACGCAAACTAATGCAATGATCAAATATGATGTTAATTTAGAGTTGTTGTCCTCATAAGTCATATCTTTAAGTTCAGGAACTTCAGAAAGGTTGTCAGAAATGAGTACATTTACAGAACAGGTCATAGACAGAGAGGGCTGTCCATTATCTTTCACCGAAATAACAAGGATCTGCTTCATGTTGTCAGATTCAGAAATGTCTCGTTGTGTTTTGATCTCTCCACTATGGAGACCAATAGTGAACAGTCCCGGATCAGTAGATTTGACAATCTGATAGGACAGCCATGCATTCTGTCCAGAGTCAGCATCTATAGCGATCACTTTGGACACCAGAGAGCCTGAGAGAGTCGCTTTAGGGACCATTTCAGTCATTAAAGACTTCCCATCAGGAACAGGGTATAATATCTGTGGAGAGTTATCATTCTCATCTGTTATGAAGACTTTCACAGTCACGTTACTGCTGAGCGGTGGAGATCCATTGTCTCTGGCAACAACTTTGACAGTGAGGTTTCTGAACTGCTCATAGTCAAATGATCTTACAGCATGAATCACCCCTGTATCTCCATTAATAGATAGAAACGAGGACACTGCGACCCCATTGACTTCACTGGTTACCAGAGAGTACAGTACAGTCCCGTTCTGTCTCCAGTCTGGGTCATTTGCACTGACAGAACAAACAGACGTACTTGGTTTGTTATTTTCACTTAAATAAACGACATATGTTTGTAACTCAAATGTAGGGGGGTTGTCGTTGATGTCTGAGACTTGTATGTTCAGAGTTATATTGGAGAATAAAGGGGGAGTACCTCCATCCGTTGCTGTTATTGTTACATTGTAATTTTCGATTTGTTCCCGATCAAGCGAACGAGTTGTAGTGATAATGAAATAAGATTTGATGTACGGCTGTAGTTGAAATGGCAGACTTGTCGAAATGGAACAACTAACCCGGCTGTTTTGACCGGAATCTTGGTCCTTCACGTTTATTACAGCGATCTCTGAACCGGGTGGGATGTTTTCTGGGATTTGTTTTTTCAGAGACTTTACTGATATAACAGGCGCGTTATCATTGACGTCATCTATTTCAATAACAATTTTACAATGGCCTGTCTGACCACCACCATCCTCCGCCTGCACTTCCATCTCGTACGAGGAGGCCTGTTCGTGGTCCAGCTGTCCAATTACAGATATTTCTCCATAATTTTCGTCAATTTTAAACAGTTCTTTCGTATTGTCAGATAGGTGATTGATATAATACGTTACTTGCCCATTTGCCCCCTCATCCACATCGGTCGCAGCAATTTTGATGACAGAAGTTCCAAGTACTGCATTTTCAGATAAACGAGTATTGTAAAAAGGCTGCGAAAATAATGGTGCATTATCATTCACGTCTATCACGAACACTTCAATAACAACTGTTCCAGATTTAGGAGGATTTCCCCCATCCACTGCAGACAATATCAAGGAATGCTCTCCTTTTGTCTCTCTGTCCAGACTGTTTTTCAAAACAATGTCCACATACCTGTCTTTATTTGATTTTGTATCAAGAACAAAATGTTTGTTTTGGCTAAGAATATATGTCTGAACTGAATTCATTCCCACATCCAAATCCCGTGCACGAGCTATTTGTAATTTACTTCCGGTCGGTGCTCCTTCGCTTATCTCCAGCTTAATTGAGTCTTTGGGGAAAACAGGAGGGCTGTCATTGATGTCCTGGACTTCCAAAACAACGTTATGAAGCTCTAAAGGATTTTCGAGAACAAATTCAAAGTGCACGAAGCAGGGGGATGTCGTTCTGCACAGCATTTCTCTGTCGATCCTATCCGAAACAAAAATATTTCCAGAATCTAGGTCTACTTCACAGTATCGTTTATCCCCTTGGTAATCCAAACGGGCTTTGCGAATCCTCAAGCGATTAGAATCCAAATGAAGGTCCTTACTCAGACTTCCAATAACATATTTTGTCTTTGTTTCCTCCGGCACAGAATAACGAACATCAGCAGCGGTAACGCAGAAGAGAAGCGATGTTATCCATAATCGCCATTTGGCCAAACACAGTTTAGACGTTTTCGCCATATTTTTTTGATGCAATATAGTAAAGCGTTGTTTCGAAATGCTCTTCACAAACAACTGATTTATTTCGTCGACCGCACTGCTATGTCGGACAAATGTTTACAGAATAGAAAATTACCCACACCAATGGGTGTGTTCTTATGCCCAAAAAAGCAGAGCTAGTCAACAGCGACGCTGTGTGGTTGAATTGAGATTAGGTTTAGTCTGTGAGGTTTCATTCATGGTGTGCAAGTTTCTGATAATGTAGCTAGATTTAAATCCACAGTTTCATTCTAACTTGGTATGTCACAGATAATCCTGAATTAGTATTCTTTCCTAATAGGAAGACCTGGTTAATACAAAACCCTAAATATACAAGAAAGATTACCGTGGGTTTTTGTTCACACTGTAGATAACACCACACCACATAAACCAACAGTAGGCCTATCAATATGAGATTACAGTCTTTCTTTTAATTTAGAGTATTTATATGTTCATGCCAGCTGCATACGCCACAAACTGGCGAATGTTTTCAGCACCATGGACAGCACACTCCGTGTAGTCGCCGAACAGGACTGCTGGAATAGAAAGTCCGACTGCAGATTTAGGCAATAATGTCCGTAGAATGAAATTTGACTCGGTAAAGTATTCTACATTCAATATACGAGAGTAAAATTAGAAATTAAATGTTAAATAAAATAGAGTATACATAGTTAAAAAATATAAAGAAGAAGAAAAGTATGATTGAGAAGTCAATGTACTACATTTGCTATCTGGTAAAATGGAAACGAAACAGCCTATTTCTGCTGTATTGAATTGAACTGCACACATCTGGTATCCTGCGTAACAGTCAGCAGACTGACGTACATTTAAATAGAACATTTCCAAGTTCAATGCCTCGCTTTGTTGTTGTTTTGTGTGTGTGTGATGTTCGAATCAAATGCGATCCGAAATATGGCAGTTTCAATGCATACATTATTATACTCCACTATTGTATTATATTTACACTCAAAATCTTGCCGTTCAAGCTTTTCATTTCTCGTCACTTCAAATTATTTCCGACCCAAACATAACTTAATCCTACTATTTCACTCCTTGGAGAACAATAGCGGCAGTTTGTTTCAGAAGAGTTATGATTTTTGCAGGTCCATTTGAATTGTCACCGAAATTATATTTTATATTTTAATTATAATTATATTTTTAGCGCAGAAGATGAAAAAAAAATTAATAGAGAATATTTGCAAGCCAATGCTGTTACTGTGTTATTAACAATACAGACAGACAAAATAAAAACCACAGATAAATCTCCAAACCTTATGAAAGAAAACTTTATTTGTGATTTATAAACAAAACACATTACCAGATTTCATAAAGTAATATAAAATAATAAAAACCATTACACTGATGAGCAGGTGTACAAAAAATTTGTCCAACAGATTTGCACTGTCAAAGTCAAAAGCATAGTGCCACTTAGGCACTGGACGAATTAATATATAATTACTACACACAAGCAGAATACATATACCTTTTTATTTCCTGTTTTATCATTTTTTTTTTTTTTTTTTTTCTTCTTCTTTTGAAGGAAGACGTTTTTATTATAGGGAAGTATGAACTGGCTCACATTACAGTGTTATTGATTTCAAAGCCTAGCACAAAACGAAGGATTTATCCTTTCACGTTGCAAAAATCATAAGGTTGTAAAGAAAAGCAATTTAGAGCATAACACTACAGCATTACATATACCTAGAATGTTAACGTTGATCACCACAGAGCCGACATGGTTGCGGTCTTTTTTTTACGCTCGATGTGTGTATGTAATCAGTGTATGTTTGTGTATGAATAATTTGATTAATGTCTACATACTTCAGCAGAGACAATACACATCTCCAGTTCCATCAGAAATGAGAAAAAAAATAATTATGAAAAACATATCTCTTCATTTATATCTATATATAATTTGTTTTAATTGCGTCTAACATGCAAAACAGTCACTTGGTGATCTGACAGCACTGAACCACACCTGAAAAAGACTCAAGTGAGAGAGAGAGTGTGTGTGTGTGTGTGTGTGTGTGTTTTGTGATGATATGGTCTCATAGCAGCACAAACATCTCTCCTTTACTGAACAGTATCTCTACAGACTTAGAAGGGAAAGAAAGGAGAGATGTGCTCCCTCTAAAAAACATGATGTCTGAATGTTATGAAAACATTCCCATTATTTACAAAATTTTAATCAACATCTATGGAACTGTCATGAAGCTATATCTCATCATTGATTATATACAGTAGAAAAACTCTGTACTGCCCACAACTGTGGTCTTCTCACTCTAATCTCCACTCAACCTCTATTTTTGCCCTAGAAAGCACCATATCCTGTAGTTAAACATGTCCAAAAGCATGGCTGCATAGTCCATGGTGGTTCAACTGCTGTGAGAGCATAAACACTGGTGTGTGTGTGTGTAGCATAAACACTGTGTGTGCATGTAGGGGCCAGTACCTGTGCTTATGTTTCCAGCAGAAGAAGTGACAATAATATTGGCTTGATTTTTCTGCTCTTTCTTGTCACATTGTACAATACGAGCCACCAGGGAGCAGTACTGACATGGGGCCAGCAATGCACACCAAATAAAGGGAAGTTGGCAACATCAGATATGCGAAAGTTACAAGCAGTAGCTAAGGGCAAGTAGCTGGACTAAGACATAAAGCTGGCAGCAAGTGGGATGACATCTATCAAACATTCAAAACAGCAGCAAAGGAAGTGGGTGTTTTGTGAAATGAAGCCACACGCATTCATTCTACTATTTTACAGACTTTTGAGAGGCTGTTGTGCTTCAGTCCTGTGGTGATTTTAAGTGTACAGCATGTTGACAGCCTGTTCATAGTGTATTATGCACTAGGGAGCAAGAACGCACATCAATTTGTGATTTGTATTCATACAAATCATGGGCGTGCATGATTTTTGACTGTATAAGTTGAGATTTACTTGCTCTTAGAAAATATACTGAGTAAAGCATCATTCGGAGATTTCAGCATTACTTTTGGAGCAGGTCAGAAGCATTAGCGATCTCTGTGCCCTGTTCTAGGACGGTTTTGTGAGTGTAAAGCAAGTGATTTCGCTACTACATTCCCATCTCTGTAGGCATTTATTTTTGATCTGCTATAGAAATCAGACACTGGTCTTTCTGATAAAGTTGAAGTGTCTTTTTTTGTCTTTTACAAAGTTTTGATTCCAGCAGATCAAGGAGTGAGATGGGGCCAGGGGTGGTTGTTTCCTCCCCGTCTGACATTGAGGGAGGAAGGCAGGGATAAAGTTAGAAAAAGCTCTTGGTATGGCATGAGTTCATATCCAGTTTAACTGGATTAATTTGATCCTTTTAAAAGAGGAGAGGGACTTCCCTCATCGTGGTTGAAAATGTAATTTACAAGGTGCAAGGCTTGATTTGAATTTTGCAGACTGGAGTTCTTTCTTGAACATCACTGATTAATTTCTGCACCAGAACTAGAAAAATAGCCAATCAGAGTCACAGGTCCACAGGGTTAATTTGTTAATTTTTTATGTTTGTGTGTACAGCACAAACTCTATTCTTTCTTAAACTGTAATTGGTAAATAAGGTATATAGAAGGAATTTCTCCTCTCTTTATATTTTCAGTATTTTTGGTTTTCTCTTTCTGTCAGCGTTTGCTACAAACATAAATTGATAGCTGTAATATCGTAGTGGGATGTTCTTTGTTACTCCTCGCCATCATCTTTTCCTTTATCCTTCTTGTCCTTCTTTTCCTTCTTCTTCTTTTTCTTCTTCTTAGACTCCTCTTTCTTTCCGAAGGTGATGAACTCGCCCTTATCATCAACGGCACCTGGGTCCTGCCGGATGGAGATGATGGCAGGGGAGCCAGGAATGATGAAGGCTTCAGGGGGGATCTCTCCTGGCCTCAGGGCTTGTGGAGGACCATAGCCGGGGCCTGCACCATAGCGGAAGCTCCAGCTGTTACTGTTGATTCCAGCTCCAACAGGAGGGGACAGCTGTCCCTCTCCCTCCCCATCTGAATGAGAAAAATTACAATAATTAGATTGTATCATCATTACTTTCCTCATATAAATTGAAGGGGTCCTTTTATGCTCTTTTACAATGTCTTGATTTTGTTTTGGGGGTGTACTAAAACATGCTATCATGCTTGGTGGTTCGAAAAACGCATTATTTTTCACATAATTTACATTATTAAAATACCTTTCTCCACAGCCTGGCACAAACGGTTCAATTAGTTCCAGATTTGATGAAGGCCCACCTACCGAAAAACGAAATGTGTTGTGATTGGTTAGCTGTCCCAGTGCGTTGTGATTGGTGAACAGCTTAGACGGTGTTTCAGTACTGCCACGCCCCTTGTCAAAGCAGCAAGTTCCGGATGGCGTCTACTAGTAGAATTATTTTTTATATATTTTTGGGGAGACAAAAATGTCAGAGTGATGCAACTGTCCTAATATAATAATAATAATAATAATAATAATAATAATAATAATAATAATAATAATAATACATTTTTGTTAAAGAATAAAATTCCTGAATTGAAAAAGTTTGGCATATAATTTTAAAGTATTATTATTATTATTATTATTTTTAGAATAAAATACTTGAGTTGGGAAAAGTAACATGTTAATTTCTGTGATTAATATTTGTTGTGTTATTTAAGGGTTGATGTTGATGATGTTGTTGATTTTTTGTTTTTTAATAAAGTGGCAGTCCTAAAAAGCATCTTCACTGCTTAATAATATTTGCAACACTTTTTGTCACGGAACCAACAAAGTCATGTGATGAAATCAACATTATGAAAAAATATATATATAGAAAAGAGAGACCCTTTTAACTGTGTCAAAGTCAATAAAGCTCTAAAAATATCAGATAATTTGAGTTTGTCATGACAAGGCGGGATTAGTTGCGGTTTTAAAATGTAATATGGTGTGACTCCCCAGAAAATATTTATAAATAATATATTTATTATTAAGAATTCATGATATGTGAAAAATAAATAATAAATACATGTTATTCCTTTTTACTTCATGGTTACACCACATAACAAGAGTCACTGCATTTAAACTTAAAAACACTTCATTTCTGAGAACGTGGCACATGTGCTTTTATAATATAATATAGATCAACTTTCTTTCTTTCTTTCTTGGTATGCCAAAAAATCTGCATCAAAACCATGATTGGAGAAGAATGTTTGGTTTTCTTTATTTAACACTGATCTAAACCTACAAGTAATACACACAGAGAGAGGGACACTGCATCACTCTAGAGTGCACTTTCATACAATGTTCATGTTTGAAAGTGTACCACCCCAACAGGGACAGAGAGCTGAGTCTGGAGTGAGAGACTTATGTACTACTTTCCCTACAGAAGCAGGGCTCTTTGCCACACCAGTTCCTCTATGACCTTCTTTCATTTCTGTGTTTTATTTAGATCTCACCATGGCCATGAAATGCAATTTTGTTTGTTTTTGATCTGTACATATATTATGACAGTACCGCACAGCTTATTTCAATAAATGCAAAACCTAGCAGGGATTATCCATTTTGATATTCTTTCCTCTGCTTAAATGAATCTGCATGGGTGGATTGTGTGTCTATGAATGAACTGTGTGTAACAACTGGAATACATTTGGAATCCTTCTCCTGCTCAGTTTCAGGCACATGTCTAAATTCAGACATGTCAAATCCTGCCATTAATATGCAAACTGCTCTTTTTTTCTGTGGCATCTGATCCATTATGTATATCTGCTCAAATTCTTGACCATCCTAAAAATATACCACCTTTCCATCCATACAAAACACTCATGGTACACATACGGTACAGAAAAGAGTCAATGAGGGAGTGTTTGCATGCACACATTCACAGAACCACTGTGTGCCGCCCCTTGGGCTTGACAGATCACATTTGGCTGAGAAGGTCAGAAATTGTGGTTTAGAGTGGTAGCATTTACTTGCAGAGTGGCCAGATCTCTAGTGAGAGAGTAACTCATGTGTTCATGTCATCTCCCTGTGACTTTTATTATGGCAGCAATATCAGTGCATGTGTGTGTCTTTGTGTTAAGTTTCATGTCAGAGCAGGTCAACTGAGCAGACTAGTTCTCGTCCTCATGAGACTAAAGAGAAGATCGGCAGAGTGGTGCTGGAAGCAACAGTCTAAAACTGACTTTCATTGCATTTCTCTCTTTGTTGTACAGGTCAGTGACAAATAAGTGTCCACATTAAAAAAAAATTTTTTAAACATGCTAAATTCTTAAAAATGTTTGTATTCATATAGTTTTGAAAAACTTTTGTACAATTTTCAAGAACTTTTAATTTAATGACTCCAAAAATAAAAAAGTACTAACATTTTTTTTCTTCATATTTCTGTTTGTTGGTTGCACCACATGACTTTGATTCTGCAAATGTTTTTTGGGAAAGAAATAAAATAAAAGATTGTGCCAAAATAGTTGTATATACTGTGGCTTGATATTCCGTCAAGATTGTGATAGATTTTAGCTTGTTGATTTTCTTTGCCTTAATTGTGCCCAAAGAGGGTATTATGGTCATTTGATGGTTTAGATTTAGTATCCAATTGTTCAAAATTATAATTTTTCCTTTTAAATAATATAAAATATTATGAATCTTTTTTGTTTGTTTGTTTGTTTCATAAATCAATGCTATTGGTCACCCTTTATGTCTGTCGGAGGGTTTTACAAAAAATTGGCTAATGAAAAGTTTTTAGAAGAGCTTGTGACTAAACCCTGTAACTTCACGGGATCCTCAAACTGTCAGTAAAATCCACCCCACATGCGGCTGTTTTATGTTTTTATAAACCTCACAATTTTTTGTAAAATGTTAATAATATGACACATGCATATCAAATTTGTTTTGTTTCATGGTATTCTGGGGTATTTGAAGCTTATACCTGACAGCAACGATATAGAGCAGCATTACATATTGTATTGCTTGTCAGTGCAGCCAGATAAATGTATGCATTAAAAGACAAATATGTGATCTAATACGCATTCACCTGTTAGATGCATATGTGCTACTTTTTGTGCTATTTTTGGTCCTTACAGGCCTCCGGTCCTTATTTTTTCCTATGATGTTTCTAACTCTCTTTTTCTCTTCCTCTCCATTCCCCTTCCACACCTTGCTTGTTCTTCCATTTTGAGTACGGCTGGTTGCCATGGCTCCCAGCTGCTCCTGCTGCAGTATCTAAGATTCATTGTTGTTGCCTGGCAACAAGTCACACAGTGTTTCCTAGCAACAGGACCACCGGAGGGGTCTGCCAATTCTGAACCTCTGTGCATCTCCAACCCCCGCATCTTCACTCTTCTCTTTCAGCATCACTCTCATTCTATCATCTCTTTCCTCATCTATTACTTGCCGTCGCTCTGCATCCCACATGCTTTATCTTTTAAACGACTCTCAGTATAGCATCCTCATATATCTTGTGCTTTCTACGTCACATTCATCTGCGTCTCATTTTCCTGCTTGGCCTCTTTTCTGCTCCTCCTGTTCCCATGACCTCAACCGTGTTGTAATTTACAAGCACTAAACCAGTGCTTACACAACACACCTGCGTTGCCTCAATAACACAACATTAGCCTACTACTAATCACTATTTAGTAGGACAACTAGACTGGTTTTCATAAGTCTATCAGATTTACAGTGTGTAGTTCATCCTTCTGCTTCGCCTCTCTGCAGGTTGCTAATAAAGAATCAATGGATTTCTCTTTCTTCGCTCCTCTTTTCTTTTTTTGCCTCTCTCGATCTGTCCCACTTACTCCATCCGTTTCTTCCCGCTGTCTGCCGTCATTCCAGTTCAGCTCTGCTCTATCAGCCAGTCAATATCTCCACCATCCACCACTCAGGAGACCTGCCACTCTTCTTTCATTCCTCTAATGGCACATTAGATTGATCGTCCTCTGTCTATGGCTGATCTTTGAGGAGAAGCATATCTCAGTAATGCAAATCCAATGACCCCAAACAGGCCTCTTGCATCACAATATTTAGATACTTTGGTTCTTAACTTCAGCAGAGTAAATGAAAGATGCCATTCAAGCACATTGGGCTGAAGCTAAATTCGGTTGTCAATTTACCTTTTAATGCTTAATCCTGTTCTGTACACACACAGTTCAGTAATTTATGGGAGTGACAACAACTTTCTACAACTGAATTAACTAAAAATAATAATCAGGTAGTGACAACCGCATTTACAGAAATTCTACTGGGGTGCATTTCCCAAAAGCATCATTAGCCAACTATTGTCTTACATTCCGTCGTTTTCCAACATAGTTCAATGATTCAGTGTTTCCCAAAACCATATTTGAAACAAACATTCACAAACAGCATTGCAAACCTGTGTGGTTGGAACTACAGCTCTCAACCTGTGGTTAGAAGCATAGTTTCTTCTTAATATGACATGTGACAAATTATGTTTTAAGATTTATTTTTGCCGTTTTTTCCTTTATTGTTATAGGACAGTATTTAGACAGGAAGCGAAGTGGTAAAGTGAGAGATGGGATCGAGAACGGTCCGCGAGCTGGGACCCAAACTCGGGACACCCGAAGCACAATGGTGCTATATTAGCACCGACCAATATATATTTTAAATATGATGCATTTATATATATATATATATATATATATATATATATATATATATATATATATATATATATAT
>NW_015505257.1:908512-910026 GCF_001515645.1 Sinocyclocheilus grahami | reverse complement strand
TATATATATATATATATATATATATATAAATAAATGCGTAAGGAACGTATGACGGAAGAGGGAACTGTGATGAATCAAACTTAAAATAAAGCAAAATGGAAAAGAACAAAAATAGTGAAGTAGTCATCTGCTGCAATGTTCATTACAGCAGCATCTCAGAAATCTTGAATCGATGAATTAGTAGGAAGTTATTAGTCTACCACGTGCACATGTTTTCATTAATGACTGTCCTATATTGTTGAACCAACATGTTCAGGAAACAGGAAACATTTCCACAACAATCCATCGTACTATGGTGGTTAAGCTGCGAGTTGTACACTGTCAATGTTGCACAATGTTGTTGTAGGGGAAATGCAACCCCTGAACAACTAGTTGTTAATAACGTATTTAAACACACATCAGTTGTGTCACTCTTCTGTATGCATGGCGAAACAAATCTGGAACTAGGTAAGCAAATAAGAACAAGCCCATAGTAAATTCAAATGCTCTATCTTGGAAATAAGCCACATACCAAAATATCATAACCTGCATTTGCCAACTTTATTGCCTCCATAAATTGGATCGCTTTATGAGCCAAAAGAAGCTTAAAAAAAAAAAAACTGCTGGCTCGGTTTAGTTAAAAATCACCAAACAGAAATAACCAAACGAGTCTTTGGTCGTTGTAATATCACTTTGCTCAAAAATAGTGGATACCAAACATGTAAGACGTCAGAACGTTACTTTAGTTACCATGGTGTCAATCATCGCAATTTCAAGAGAGAGTTCTGTTCCGAACACACAAAATGATAACGAGGATTCACTCCCAAATTTAAATGCCGTTGTCACTCCTGAAAATTTACAGTGTGTGCTTGGCCATTGTGCGCTTACCCAAAATAAACATTGTGTCAACTAATGATTATGTCGCCTAATTATGTGTTTAAATTAAGTATTTGAGGGACACCACTAAATTACAAATGAAATCCTGTCATGGTAAGACTGGCCTTGATACTTCAATACTTGTTCATAAGGAATGGACTTCTATGGAAGAAGAGAAGGAAATTATGGTAGTATATCTATGAGAATGATACACCACAGAGCACAGTAAGTCATTGTCTGGATTGCTAGTTGCAGGAAGTCTGAAAAAAATTATGGGAACACTCAAGCCAGACTTGCAGACTTGTTCACTGTCATTTTGGATCTTGGGAACAGTATTGCAATACAAAGAAACAACGCAAAGTACATCCTGTACTTGGATTGAGGATCTTTCAGTGCATGCAAGACTGTAAAAGAGCAAGAAGAGGACAGAGAGAGAGGAAAAGCTGACATTTTTGGATGAATATACCTAATCTGCTGTAAATAGGTTGTTTTAAAGGGGTCATATGATGCAATTTCAAGTTTTCCTTTCTCTACAAGCTGTTCGTGCATAGATAAGATCCCTAAAGTTGCAAAGACAAAAGTCTCAAACCCAAAGAGATATTCTTTATAAAAGTTAAGACTCGTCCACTCCCTCCTAAAACGCCTAGTTTAAACACCCC
>NW_015505257.1:904684-908423 GCF_001515645.1 Sinocyclocheilus grahami | reverse complement strand
CCCCCCCCCCCCCCCACACACACACACACACACACACACACATGTCTACGTCACTGTGTGGGACAATTTGCATAACACCACCCAAATGTTCACACAAAGAAAGAAGGCGTAACTTTGATTCTCGCTGTAGTATTGTTGCTGCCACAGCCACTATGTCGTGGAGATGCTGTGTGTTTCGTTGTGAAAGCGAAACTACTTTGTTTGGTTTTCCAAAAGAGGACACAACTAGAAATCAGTGGTTAAGTTGTATTTACAACACTGTTCCAGAACAGTTCAAACCAAATATTCATGTGTGTGCAATGCATTTAATGGAGGACTTTTTCCTGAACCTACAATGCCAGCGATTCTGACTCACAACCTGTAAGTATGTTTCCATATTTAAAGAATTTGCCACTGATGATTCAAACGCGAGTTTTGAGCAGTGTAGAGTAGCACTTGTTGTTTGTCGTTTCTCCAATCACAAATGCAGACAAATGGTTTTATGTTTATGCGGCGCAATACGCAATGCAACGCAACGTGTAAAAATACAATATAAGTCATTATAATCCGTAATTATGTCCCCACTGGATCATGCAACAAATGCCTCGTTTATAATGGGTTTTATTGTTTTTGTCTCGTCGCGCCGGGACACGGCATCACAGTATGGTAAGGGCGTAACATTTCCGTCACACGCTTGAGGTATTCAACCAATCACAATGCACTGGATAGCTGGCCAATCAGAGCACACCTCGTTTTTCAGACCGATGAGCTTTGTAAAAATCTACGCGTTTCAGAAAGGCGGGGCATAGAGGAGCAACAATAATGTACAGTATGTGGAAAATAATTTGTTACTTAAACTTAAACCACATAAACACATTGCATTACATCAAATACATCAAATAATGTTCTTTTTAGCAACGTCATATGACCCCTTTAAACATTCATGAATCCATGTCAGTTTGAATCAGTTTCAAATTGGGTCAAATGTTTCAGTCGGTTTTGATTTATTCCTAAGATTCATTACAAGAAATCCAGAATCACCATATACATTAGGCATATTAGTTAAAACAGATGTAATAGGTTGATGAACATGATAATTTGGCTAGAGTGAAAATTACTAGATTAGCAAGAGCATGAATTTTTGCGAGAAGATGGGGTCATTGGTTTCGGATGATTATGATTTAATTACACTGCGGATGTCTTTAAGATGTGACCTCACCTGCTGCACTGGAGACTGTGGGCCAGTTCTGGACCAGCATGCCTTGCGCTCCCTGCATCACAGCTGATGCCTCCTCCATATGCACAGAACTACAATCAAAATCAATTAGCATGTCATTAGTCTTGAAATATCACACATAAGCATTTGAGCAATTTTTAAAAAAATATCACACAAGCAATTTGTGCTGTTAAAAATTCACAGATAAAATGTTCAGTAAAACTGATTCGAAACATATTTCACATTAAAATACGGCTTCGCTTTTGAGCTGTGAAAGTAAATAAGATGTCTGAAGGGGACAGTTGTGTTATGTGTCAAGAGTTGCCGTGTTCGCATGTATATATTTATGAAAAGTACATGTGACAGAGTGTGCTAGACTATCTGTGATCTAATGTGTCTGTGCGTGAGGTTATGTGTGTGTGACATGCGAGTTGTCATGATGGTGTCATGATGTTTTAACTCCTTCAGACATGTTGACTGAAAAGCACATTGATAGAGTGTCTAAATATATACAGGAAAGAAGGCAGAAAGATACACAAGATGATACAAAAATGACCTCTTATCATTAATATTAAAAGTATATTGTAAATATAAAAGATATATTTTCAAGTATATTTTAGATACATTTTAAAATCCACATGATTACTTGTTTTACTCGAGTAGCAACATTAGATGAGGTGTTAAGATTTGTATCATGAATGTAAAATACCGTTCAAAAGTTTGGGGTCATTAAGATTTTTTTATGTTTTTGAAAGAAGTCTCTTATCATCTTACCAAGGCTGCATCTATGTGATGAATACAGTAAAACAGTAATATTGTGAAATGTTATTGCACTTTAAAATAACTATTTTCTATTTAAATATATTTTCAAATGTAATTTATTCCTGTGATGAAAATATGAATTTTCAGCTGTCATAAATCCAGTCTCAGTCATTAATACAGTCTTCAGTGTCACTTCGTGATCCTTCAGAAATCATTCTAATATGCTGATTTGGTGCTCAGAAAATCGTATTGTTATTAATTATTATTACTATTATTATTAGCAATGATGAAAACAGTTGTGCTGCTAAATATTTTGTGGAATTTGTAATGTATAGTTATTATTTCAGGATGTTTTGATGAATAGAAATGTCAAAATAACAGCATTTATGTGAAATATAACTCTTTTGTAACATTAGAAATGTCTTTACTGTCACTTTTGATCAATTTAATGCATCCTTGCTTGTTTTTAACTAGTTTATGTTGATGCCTAAAACAAGTGAAAAGACAAAATAAATGTGTATCAAAGATGCATTACTCCTAATATCTTACGGAGTATTTTAAATAAATGTATCCTGTTTCTGGGGTTTTTATTTTAACTGCAAAATAAATGTTATAAATATAATTTTTTTGCAGTGTAGGAATGATGAAGAAACAGGGAAATTAAGAAATGTGAAAAGAAAGATGATATAAAAGTGAAAGTGTTCAAAGAGAAAAATATGTGGATTGTATGGAAATATATTACCATTTCAGCACCGCTCTACTCTTGCCCATTTCGTAATCTGATTTCTCCTAATACATGGTTTAGTTACTTTACCATCCTTATCTTCCCTCCATTCCTCTCTCTTGGACTGTCAGCAGGTCATGCATAACATAAGCCTGGGAATTTGTTGTAGACAGTTGAAGATGTAGTATGTACTTAAAATTTCAACAAATACCACACTACACCCTAGAGCTGTGCATATGCATTAAAAAGCATTACGTTAAAAGGACATTTCATTTCCTATATACACTTTCCAGCGACGGACTTTGGCTTTCAGCATGGCTCTGTGTGTTTATCACCATGGAAACTACGATCAGACAAGCACCCATACAGAGCAAGATTGTGAATTTTGCCACAGCACTCCTATACATCCATTATAAATGTACAGACATGAGGAGCAGAAAGGAAGTGGGTATAGAAGGGCATCTGCAATGCAGCACAGGGTGTGCCCAGCCTGCTACAGCTCCCATAACTCTGATCCAGTGTGAGTGTGTTAGCATGATGGATCTTTCTAATTCCCTTGAAGCTGAAATGCGCCCGTGCCTTTTGGCAGAGTGAATCAGTAACTTTCTAGCCTAAGGAGAGGCTTGTTGATTGAGGGGTGTGGATTTAAAGCCACTGGAGAGGAGGTTTGGATACTCTAGTTGTTTGGAATAAGTCTGAACGAAAAGGAAGTATGACAGAGTTATTCAGGAATTAGTCATCTTAATTTTTGGTTCATTGAGGGTCAATGAAAAGTTATGAATACATAATGTAAATCTAAGGCAATAATAATAATAATAATAATAATGTAATTTACTGAATTTACAGAAAGCTTTAGGCCCAATCCCAATTCAATTGTATACCCCTTCCCCTTCCCCTTCCCCTTCCCCTACCCCTCTGCCTACCCCTTCCCCTTGAAACAGAGTGTCAAGGGGTAGGGATGAATATATTCCCCTAAGAATTGGGACACCACTACTATGCCGTCACACGTCATCATATGTCGTCTAGCTCCTACAATACACACACCTATACTGGTGTGC
>NW_015505257.1:883333-901482 GCF_001515645.1 Sinocyclocheilus grahami | reverse complement strand
AAGAGGATAAAATTGCAATTTTTTAAGTAAACTCACTCTAAAAAGAGAAACGCACAGATGTGCATACACGCAACTTTCTTCTCTCTCTCTCTCTCTCGAAATGGTAATATTTGAGAAAAGGGTTTAGCGATTTCTAATTATTGGGGGGACTAGCCCTCTCAATGTCTATGGTGGTTATCGCCCTGATCAGACATGAAAACATGTTGTGGCACTATCGTGCAGTCTATAATGATATGACGTTAGTTAGCAAATATTAGCGATTTTTTGCAAACATTTCTTTGAGTAACATGACCGTAAATATGAACTCACGATTGAATGTAACATAAAACAAATGATTACTTTTCGTTAAAATCTTTATTAATGCCAAAAATGCTTACATTTATGCGTCTTTTTGTTCGCTCGGGGAGCCATGTTGCCGCTGAAGCCGGTTTACACTGAGATAATTCATACCCCTTCGTTTGAAGTGTGGTCCCGAAAAATCTTCGTTTGAAGGGCTGTCTGGCCCTTCCCCTTACCCCTACCCCTCCAACCAAGAGAATTGAGACACCCCTACCCCTTCACGTGAACGCGCGAAACGGAGGGGTAAGGGAAAGGGGAAGGGCTAAGGTGTAGAATTGGGATTGGGCCTTAAAGATTATCTCCTGAAATTAAACTACATGTAATTGTTGAAATTGAAATAATTAATTTAATTAAGGATGTGCAAAATACATTATCGTTCAGAAGTTTGGGGTTGGTAAGATTTTTGTTTTTGAAAGATGTCTCTTATGCTCACCAAGGCTGCATTTCTTTGATCAGACATATAGTAAAAACTGTAATATTATAAAAATATTATTAGAATTTAAAATAACTGTTTTCTATTTGTATATATTTTAAAATGTAATTTGGTTACACTTTATTTCAATAGTCCACTTTAGACATTCTACTAACTATAAGTAACTTTGTAACTACATTCATTCTTTGTAAACTAATTCTCATTCATTTGCAACTACATGTCTACTAACTCAGAGTAGACTGTTAGGGTAGGTTTAGGGTTAGTAGAATAAGTTGACAAAGAAAGTGTTAGAAGATATTAAGCAGACAGTCTACTAATACTCTACTAACTGCTAGTTGACATGTAGTTGCAACGTTACTTGCTGTTAATAGAATGTCTAAAGTGGACTATCGAAATAAAGTGTTACTTGTAATTAGTTTTTTGTTATAATAGAGCTGGATTTTCTTCAGCCATTACTCCAGTCTTCAGTGTCACATGATCCTTCAGAAATCATGCTAATTTTACCGTCAAGAAACATTTCTGCTTAGCAGCAGGACGCATTTATTTGAAATATAAATATTTTGTAACATTATAAATGTGTTTACTGTCACTTTTGATAAATTTAATGCATTCAGTTTAATGCACAATATTAAAATCCTTTGATTTATTGGTATCAGTCGATACTGGCTATTCAATTTTGCATGCTCATTTCTCAGTTTTTTTTTTTTTTATAAATATACTGTATATCACGATAATATCCCTTTTACCTTCATCTAATGCTCACTTTAAAAACATAATAATATTTTAATAACACTGTAGCAAATTTGTATACAGTTTAATGCACAATATTAAAATTTATTTATTGGTATCAGTCGATACTGGCTATTCAATTTTGCATGCTCATTTCTCAGTTTTTTTTTTTTTTATAAATATACTGTATATCACGATAATATCCCTTTTACCTTCATCTAATGCTCACTTTAAAAACATAATAATATTATAATAATAATATTTTAATAACACTGTAGCAAATTTGTATAATTGAATAGCAAATCTCAAAATTAATATTCTGTGCATTATTATGTTGTGATGCCTAAATTAACTTTTCACTAAATTAACATTCAAAATGACTGATTTTCAATTTTAGTGTTTTATTTTTTATTTATTTAGACAAAACCGTATATAATTTTAATATATGCCATGTATCCGTTATCGGACATAACCTATTCAGCTTATAATAATCATCTAATCTGACAGAATTAGTATTGAATTTAATACTGGTGCATATCTAAAGTTTTTTTTTGTATGCAAAGTTGTACTATGTTTATATGGTGTTCTGAGTGGCTCAGTGAAATTCCATCTAATTTGTCCCCTGTGTATAATGTTCCCTGCGCCCCTTTTTGCACCAGCCTTCAGTCATAGAAAACCACATAAAACACGCGCATACACGCACAAAACCATCCTCGGAGATGAGCCCACAGGGTAGCAAGACAGTCCTTCACCCTTTGGAATGTATGTGTGTGGTGCTTAGAGGAGGGGGCCTTGTCTCCAGATGTTAGTGTGTATGTGGGTATGTGTAAAGAGTTAGAGAATAAAGATTTAGCATTTCAGAGATGACTCATTTTGTCAGTATTTATGCATTGAAATGCTCCCCCTAAGATTTGAATTTCTTGCTTATGGGGTGTGGGTAAGCTCACACAATCAGCTCATCTGCTAGCTTGTCCTTTATGCTTGGTTGTGAAGGACTGTGCATCTGCTGTGGAGAATGCTGATGACCTACATACTCAAGATCAGACTGCAGAGCCACAATGCCAGGGAAAGGCCCTTAGCAAATGCTTCAAAGCTTGTGTTTGTGCGTGATGAAGACAGACAGAGCACAGTTGGTCCACAGAGGAAGAGGCAAGAGGTCAGGAAGAAGTCAGAGAGCTCCTGGTGGTCATGATGCTGGTGCTTGGATGAGGCTCTATTATAGATGCTGCAGACAGAAGAGCTGACAGTCTTTCCATTTTACTAATTGGCTTCTTATAATTTCTTATTCCACTCTCTTTTGTTGAATTTGTTCAACAGCAAACATATACAGAGAGAGACAAATTAGTATACCTATTATGCGATATCATGTGGTTGTGGAATGGAATCTAATATTTTTCTCAATTGCATTGCAACCATGTAATCAAGAAATACACAAGGGGAAATATATTGGATGACAGAACAAGTTTAAAATAGGTTAATACAATACAAGTAAATGTGTAGTGCATCAGATTTTATGAACTGAACAATACAAGTAATGCTTTTTCAGTAAGTTGTATATGCCAGTGTTGTTATTTTTAACGGAAACTAAAACAACTAAAATTGTTTTCATTAATTGAAATAAAGCTATAATAAAATAAAACGTAAATATTAGATGAAAATCCTAAGCGTAAAAACATAAACAAAAATTTGAAATGTTGCTTTGGCAAAAAAACTAAAACATGTTTAAGTACATGTACATATTTAAGAAAAATATAATAATAATAATAATAATAATAATAATAATAATAATAAGCTAAATAGAAATATTAATTAATATTTTAAACTAGCATAACAGAATTACTGGAAAAAATAAATAAAAGCTCATTCAAAATATTAATAAATACCATAGTAGTAAATTACTATAATAAAAAAAACTATAAATTATGATAAAAATACAATTTAATTTGTATTTAAATATTAAAATTGAACATTAATCAATGAACAATAGCATACTTATAAATAAAGAAAAAAATAATTAACCTAGATTATTTAATTCTAAATGGAAATTGCATTGCTACTTTATGGTCAGCTTTATGGTACCTAAAGCATTATCTAATGTTACAAATCGAACCTAACTGGAAAAGTGTTATCAATATTTTTTATAAAGAGTTTTTTTTTTTTTTTTTTTACATTTTATGTAATGTATTATATTTTGAGGATGCTTTTTAGATTCTGCTCTCCCTTCAATTTGATTAAGTTCAAAAAAGATGGTTTCCTGCAAAATTACATTGAGGGTCAGGATTTGATTATTGCCCGTCAGGAAATGTGGAAATTAGAGCTGGACATGATTCACAGTGCTTTTACACTTTTACTCAGCTACCAAGCTCAAGATCAGAATAAACGCTTAACATTTACTTCTTATTTAGATACAGAAAACAGGGGAGAGATGTTTTCCATAACAGTTCAAAGAGGACTGTAACTCTTTCAGGACATTATTAACAGCAAAAGTGCTTACCTTTGGACTCCTGCCCTCAACGACGCAGAGTAACGCCAGTCAGCATTTGGTCCTTTGGGCTGGAGAAGGAGAGAAAGATGAAGAGATATAGAGGGAAAGAAGGGGTGGAAGGACAGAAAGGGGTTAGATACATTCTCATCAATAAATCATGCTGCTCAATGTGTGTGTTTCTGCCTTGCATTTTTATATGAACCACAGCTAAAGGAGACCAGGACTACAGGGACGATTATTGGCAATACGCCATGGCCCATGACTCTGGTATAAAACTTGTATGTGTGGAGAGAGTGTTCTTCATAATAAAGCACATGAAGGACACTTGACATTCACCTAATAACATACACAACATATAACAAGGGTTGCACGATATATATGGTACCATATTGGTTAATGACTGATTTAGTTATTTTAATATATCGGCATTGGCAGATATTAGTGGAGCAATATTACTGAAGCAAGTTTTCCAAGAAAACGCTATTTCAGTCTTTCTACTTAAAATAAAATAAAAAAAAATCTAATCCAATGTGTTATTATTATTTTATTATATTTTTTAGTGAAAATTGTTTCTCCGCTATTTTTTCAGTTTGGTGTAAGATTTACTTTGTAATTACTTGTGTAATTTACTAGCAATTTCTGAATGAAAACTGTTTCTACACCATTTTTTTTCAGTGTGTTTTTAAATTGAAACTATAAAAAGTCTCAGATTTACTTTGTAAATATACTAGCAATTTTGAGTGAAGATTGTTTCAAAGGAATGGCAAGAACACATTGAATTAAACATGAAATTCTGAAGTAGAAAGACTTCTTGTAAAACACATTTCAATAATCTTTATTATTCATTTACGACTTCGAAAAATCATTTTTACAGTGTAGATAATCTTTGCCATAATTTAGTGCTCATTCCATTTAATCTTAAAGAATGTGTAAATCTATTCTTGACTGAATATGTGCTTGTTATATTTTCAATTATAATTCTGTGATGACTAAATTCACTTCATAACTTTTAAAATGATTGATTTAGTGTAAAAAAATCTAATCCAATGTGTTATTATTATTTTATTATATTTTTTAGTGAAAATTGTTTCTCCGCTATTTTTTCAGTATGGTGTAAGATTTACTTTGTAATTACTTGTGTAATTTACTAGCAATTTCTGAATGAAAACTGTTTCTACACCATTTTTTTTCAGTGTGTTTTTAAATTGAAACTATAAAAAAGTCTCAGATTTACTTTGTAAATATACTAGCAATTTTGAGTGAAGATTGTTTCAAAGGAATGGCAAGAACACATTGAATTAAACATGAAATTCTGAAGTAGAAAGACTTCTTGTAAAACACATTTCAATAATCTTTATTATTCATTTACGACTTCGAAAAATCATTTTTACAGTGTAGACAATCTTTGCCATAATTTAGTGCTCATTCCATTTAATCTTAAAGAATGTGTAAATCTATTCTTGACTGAATATGTGCTTGTTATATTTTCAATTATAATTCTGTGATGACTAAATTCACTTCATAACTTTTAAAATGATTGATTTAGTGGCTTTCTACACTTATTATTATAGAATCATAATTTTAATATCAGCTATTTAGCACTTATCGGCCATAATATTGAAATAAATACATATTTATTTGATATCAGCCAAACTTTTAATATAGGTGCATCACTATAGCCATTACCACACATTTTTAAATGACTTTGCCCTTTCTGCTAGTCCCTAAACATTAAGTCCCTAAACATCTTTCTCTTCTCCCAGCATTCATCTCCTCATTCCCCATGGTACGGAATGATATCATCCTGGGATACCAGCTGACCTCATGTAATATGGTACTTGAGCATTTTCTGTCCTCAACTAACGCTAATCTTTGCCATAATTTAGTGCTCATTCCATTTAATCTTAAAGAATGTGTAAATCTATTCTTGACTGAATATGTGCTTGTTATATTTTCAATTATAATTCTGTGATGACTAAATTCACTTCATAACTTTTAAAATGATTGATTTAGTGGCTTTCTACACATATTATTATAGAATCATAATTTTAATATCAGCTATTTAGCACTTATCGGCCATAATATTGAAATAAATACATATTTATTTGATATCAGCCAAACTTTTAATATAGGTGCATCACTATAGCCATTACCACACATTTTTAAATGACTTTGCCCTTTCTGCTAGTCCCTAAACATTAAGTCCCTAAACATCTTTCTCTTCTCCCAGCATTCATCTCCTCATTCCCCATGGTACGGAATGATATCATCCTGGGATACCAGCTGACCTCATGTAATATGGTACTTGAGCATTTTCTGTCCTCAACTAACGCAACTCAATCTGAGCACTAGTCACAAGATGAACATTCACCTTGCAACATAATAGAAAGCCTCAAACAAAGATGGTCATCTGCTCCTCCAGCAATTCACAGTGAATAGATTAATTGGTCTTGCACAGAAGGAGAGCACAGCCACGTAGTTGCCACTCTTTTTATATTTGCCCTAGTAAAGAAAAGAAAAAAACTAGGTTGGGTAATATGTGAAAAGATGAGGCATTAGAGAATGGCCCAGATAATTTGAGTAAATAACATTCTTTAATTAGGTGAATTCAGGGGGGAGAGAGTGCGTGCAAAGAGACTTTGCTTCGCTCTCACAATGTAATTTGCAGGGCTTGAGAATCAAAGGCTGGAGGTTAATTTCATTGCCTGCTCTCTTATCTTGGACAGACGGCCTCTGCTCCTAAATCCTCTGCAGTGTCGAATGTGCTGCAGTGCCTCTCACCGACACATCTGAGAGGATCTGATGCTGTCAAGAGCATCTCTCTGTAAACTCTAGTTATCCTTGTACTGTAGACATTTTTAGACTATTTTTTGTCTTTTTTAAACCATCTGCAACATCTCCTCCCATGAGCCAGAGATCAAGGCTGCACAGCCTTTGGATCATGTTCTGGCTAATTAAAACACATTTCACGAATCCATGGCTGACAGAGTGAACATGAATTCACGCCAATTACACTGACAAAAACACATCAATTGAACATCTATGACAGCAAATGCATTGCACAGGCACTACACTAAAATGTATCCTATCTGCATTAACTGTGAGGAGTTTTTTTTTCTTCACCAAAATGGTCTATGTGGCACCAAAAAATAACTTTTTACTTCAGTGTAATTTAGTGTACACAAAATAATGTAGAAATTCAAACACAATATTGGAGTAAAGACAGTGACATTGCCTGGGTGGCAGTGAGAGGAAGGAAATAATCCTGAAAATGTGATGACAGCTTCTGATGTGGGAGCAAACGCCTGAATCATCATAAATGCATTGTGCTACTCTATAAAGTCTTGATGTTTGACACTAATGCAGGGTGAAGCAAAGCACTGTAAAGCTGCACTAGATAACCGCACGGTACAAAAGGAGATGACAAGGTCAAAAGCTTCTGACATGTGGGCACAGAGCTTTACTGCAACTCATGGTCCGACTGAATTACTTTTTACACTAAAACATACTGGAAACCAGAGTAGCACTATATTGAGTGAAAGTTTAGATCAACTAGCTGAACTCTGGTTTCCAATATATCTAGTTTTACTGAAATTTAATCAGAATTTGTGCTGCATGAGAACATTTTAGGATTTTATGTTAAGTAATTTAACATAAGTGTAATCTAAATTATAAAACAAAATGCTATATTAAAAAATGGTGAAAAGTGGATTAACATATGACATTTTTCAGTTAAATATGTTAAATATTTAAAATAGTTTTTGGAAGAAAAAAAAGGGAATTACCATATCATTTGCAGTTTAAATCTACAAAATACTAAAAAAGAATCACCAAAATCTATGGTAAAAATCAATAAACAAACATTCTTAGAAATTCCTGTGGGATGCATCACATTATGACTATTTCATTTAAATAATTCTTATTTTTTGCATTCAATCATTATTATTATTATATACTATATATTAATTCATTCATTTATTATTATAAATAATATTATAATATTATTATGAAATTATGTAAAACCCCAAACACATTTGTTTTACACTGACTTTCTGGCAACAACAAACATTTTGACTCATTTTGCTTTTCTTTTTTTTTAACTGTTGTTTTTTCCAGACATTTTTACGGATATATATAATTTCTAATGAGACACACCTGTAGTGCTGCATCTGGCATACTAAGTCTGCGAACAAATCCGCTCCCTCCTGTAAAAAAGCGCTCTGAGCCCCAGGTGCCACTGATAGGTCGGCCCGTGTTGTAGAACATGAAGGTGTCACTGCCTGAGGTAGCAGTCATACAGGTCTTGTAGCAATAGGTTTTGGTCAGAGAGCCATTACCCCGGACTTCAATATAATGAGGCTCAACCTTGAGGTCTCGTCTAAGCACCACATTGTTATTGGGTTGAGAGCCACCACCACCTCCACTGCCCCCTCCTGAGCCACCTTCCGCTTGGGCCTTCTGGGACACGCAGCAGGGTGAGCAGGACCCGGGTTGGGTGCAGTAGGCATGGCAGCGCACGATAGCCAGCACAACCACTGTCACCAAGAACACAAAGGTGGTGGCACTCAAGGCTACAATGAGGTACAGTGTCACGTTGGAAAACAAAAGAGAACTGTGAGGGCGGATGATTCGTTTGGGGTCAGGCATGACTTTTAGTGGCACCTCCATGACAGCGACATTGATCGTAGCAGTGGATGACAAAGGTGGTTCGCCATGGTCCCTTACTAGTATGGTTAGACTGCAAGAGGTGGAGTTGTCTTCAAGGACACGCCGCGTTGTACGAATTTCTCCTGTGTGTTCGTGAACTTTAAATAGATCCAGATCGCTGGCCTGGTCCAGCAAATAGATGACCCACGCATTCTGTCCTGCATCTGCATCATAGGCCACTACCTTTGTGATCAAAGTTCCTGGCTCTGCGTTTTTCTGTACCGTCTCAGTTAAGCGTGTGCCATTGGCTGGGGGATTCACAATCTCAGGTGCGTGGTCGTTTTGATCCATTATGTAGATATAGACAGTGGCTACACGGCTGAGTGGTGGGATACCCCCATCCTGAGCTTTAACCTGGAAGTGAAACTCCCGTAATGACTCATAGTCAAAGGAGCGAAGGGCATAGGCAACACCTGTGTCCGCTTTAACCGACACATAGGAGGTGACCGGGATCCCGTGATTGTTGTCGTTTAGGACCGTGTAGGTGATGCGAGCGTTTTCATTGACATCCGCGTCCTGAGCTTTGACGGTGCAGAGCGAGGCTCCAGGTGCATTGTTCTCCATGACATACACAGTGTAGGAGGTCTGCTCAAAGCGTGGCGGGTTGTCGTTTACATCTGCGACATCCACCTGAATGGTCTTCTGAGACGAAAGGGGAGGGTTTCCGGCATCGGTAGCGCTGAGGGTGACATTATAGGCTGCTGTGGTCTCACGGTCAAGAAAGGCAGAAGTTACCAAGGTATAGTAATTTCTAAACGACTTGATTTTGAAAGGAAGACCAGGTTGAATTTCAAGGGTAACCTGTTTGTTAGGTCCAGAGTCCCGGTCAGTCACACTGATCAGGGCCACCACGGTATCTGCACGGGCATCTTCACGCACTGGACTGGACAAAGACGAGAGTACGATATCTGGAACATTGTCATTGACATCCACGACCTCCACCACCACTTTGCAATGGGCTGCTACTGGAGCTGGGCCTTTGTCCATGGCCTGGATGTACATTTCGTATGAATTAGTGTCCTCATAGTCCACATTGCTCTTGACTCTGATTTCTCCAGTGTTGGTGTCCATACTGAACATCTGCCTGACCCTGTCTGGTGTGTAACTGCTGAATGAAAAAAGCACCTCCCCGTTTGTTCCTTCATCTTGGTCTGTGGCATTCAGTTTGATAACCAAAGTGTCTTTGGGCGAATTTTCAAGCAATTTGACTTTATATACTGAGCTGTCAAAAACGGGGTTGTTGTCATTCGAATCTAAGACTCGAACGTTAATTTTTGCGGTACCTGTTCGTGCTGGTGTGCCACCGTCTGTCGCTGTCAGGATTAACTGATGGTAAGGGGCGAGCTCGCGATCCAAGGGCTTTTTGAGAACGAGCTCGATGTGCTTAGTATTCAAAGACGGTTTGTTGGAATCAAGAGCGAAATGCTCGTTTGGGCTGAGCCGGTACAATCGAACCGAATTGGTACCGATGTCCGGATCTTGCGCGTGTTCGATAGGAAAACGAGAGCCCGGCAAAGCAGACTCTGTGATCTCCAATTGATACTCGTCTCTGGGGAACTGCGGCGTATGATCATTCACGTCTGTTATCTCCACCTCGACATTATGGTCTTCATTTGGGTCCTCAAGAAGAACCTCTAGATTCAAAACACACGCGGCGCTTGTATCACACAATGTCTCTCTGTCAATTCTCTCGTTTACCAATAATTTTCCATTCTTATGGTCCACGTACCTTTTGCCGCTGTCAGAGGTTACCTTAATCTTTCGGGTGGGGAGCTTTCGAATATCCAAACCCAAATCCTGTGCAATATCACCTACAATCGTTCCACTTTCCGATTCCTCTGGCACGGAATATCGTATTTGTCCGAGAGCAAGGCCACAAAATAATAATAATAGCAAAAAAGAAAGAGGCACTTTTTTGTCTAGGCAATCACATATCCCTGCAACAGCCATCGCAAGATCATAAGATCCGCAGACGGATTAAAAACAGCACTCCGCCTTGTCAGCTTGCAATATCTTGCCTCCCACTTCAGCATTAAAGGTTTTACATTTATAATGGCCTAATTGTCAATTCCATTCTAAAAGCGCACGGATACTTCTCGGATGCGTCCATGTTTCCTTTGTCCGCGCTTTTTTCCCCCCTCTGCGCGCAGCTTACGGGTGTGTTTCCTTGCCACTGGTGCTGCATATTTCGCCGTGCGCGCACTCTCTCTCTCTTTCTCTCTCAGTTCCAAGCCACCCCTCCCATTCGTTCTCCTTTTCCTCCTCGTCTTCATAGCTCAGTTCGATGGTGTTGGTGCGGCACACCGGGGGAGGGGCTGCCTACTCAAATATAATGCATTCTGATATTCCAAACCTTGTAAGAAATTATAACAGCATGATGGAAGCAGCCAAAAAGCAACAGCTATATTTATTAATGCCTTCAAATTTGGAGGAAAAAAAGCTACACGTTAATTAGAAAGCGAGCATTTGGGATGCATTATCTTTATCTGAACTAGGCCAGTGCGTTTTAAGCTTTGATTCACTTTAGGAGTCACGGATGAGGAAAAACACTCAAAATGAAATGCGTTCCCAGTGCTTTTCTGTAAGAGATTGGATTCTGCTGTATCTATAAATGGCTGTGATATTACACTAACAAATGCAAAGTGTAAAAATTTTTAAAATAGTAAAAGTCGTAAAAAGCTGTTAATTGGATACCTTGCTATGTAGTAAACAAAACTGTATTTAAAAACGAATATTGCAAAACAAAAAAAGTCATAATGTTGATAATGTTTTGAAATACAAAATACTTTAATTCTTTATTGGTCACAGAACGGCTATATTCATTAAAATCTATAATTATCATTGCCCCAGAACGCGCATTTAATATTGCAAAACAAAAAAAGTCATAATGTTGATAATGTTTTGAAATACAAAATACTTTTATTGGTCACAGAACGGCTATATTCATTAAAATCTATAATTATCATTGCCCCAGAACGCGCATTTCTCTTTCCGCCTATCTCTCCCCGTCTGTGGCTTTGACTTCAGACAGACCAGGTCATTCGGGCGTGCGCGCCTGGGGCGCGATCTCTGTGCATCCGTCAAAATGCACCACAGTGAGGGAGCGTGTCACTCTGAAACCGATGACAAACTAAGCCAGGGCAGACTGTCAGCGTAAACCCGTCGCATTAGAATCGCCTCATGTCATCACCATATAAGAATAAAATAGAATAAAGTCTTCATTCAGATGAGAATTTGTAATTCAAATATTTGTATTTTTATATTATTGTTGTTGTTTTAACGTTAACTAGACATTTTGTGCTACAGATTTTAATAATAACATGGGCCTATCATATGTCAAAGTTCATTACAATAGGAACTGTAACTTGTATGTATGGGGTCACTAGAACACAGAACAGCAGGTGGCAATCAAGTCTTTGTTCTATGCTGGTCTGTACTATTATACTATTATAGTTATTTTTTTATATTTTCAATCAGTTTTTATTTTTGTATTTTCCATTTTCATTTTAAAGTTGTAGTAATATATATATGTATGTATGTATGTATATAGTATATAGTATACAGTATATAGTTTATTTTATGTATTTTCTTTGACATTTTTTATCATTTTCTTTCAGTTGATGTTTACCCCTTCTACACTGGGCTGAATATATGCAGTATACGTGAAACATTAGGCAGTGCTTGTGCATTGTTTTCATAATATGATTGTTTTGATCATTTTTGGAAACCACTGTGAGTGATACCAGATGTTTTACAGGACAAAACACTCTGTCAGTGGATATGGAAAAGCAGTCTTGCAATAAATATCAAGTCTTTTAACAATGAAAGGCTTGACAGGCTTGGTCTTATAAGCCCTTGTTCTATTAGGTCTACACTTCAGGAAATGTAAAGGCACAACCAGGCCTATCATCTGCATGTGAATGTACTTTCACTGTCAGTGTGCAATAGCAAGACTGTCTTGACATTAACAGAAGTGAGTTATAGCTTTGGGGAACTGAGTGTGTTGAGTTGTGAGAAAAAACTGAGAAAGCGATGAATATAATACTGGCAACTGACAACCCCAAATTTGAATATAACAGTCCAAAATTCAAATTCTCACATATTTCTACACAATTTAGAGTTAATGTTGTCCCTTTGTGATGATCAGACTACAATTGCACAATAGTGAAACAGATTAAGATGTAAATGGCTCTCCTTTGAAAATAGCAGATGAACACACTTAAAAATAATAATAATAATAAGAATAATAAATAAATATACAGCTAAACCTTCTCCCTACATTCTTAAATGACACCATTTAGCATTTGAAAGATATTAGTATCTTGAGCTTTGACTTGTGAACTTTGACAGGGCAGAAACCCATTACAAGTGGTACTCCTCCTCCCCTGACCCTACTTACATAAGTGTGCCAGATTTTAAAAGAGATGCACCCATCTGAGAGACACCACACAGACAGCCTGCACCAACAGTGCCCTCAGCAAGGGCATCCAGAGTCACACCACCCACCGCAGAGTGCACTAAAAACCTCTCTTCCTCTGTCGTTCACATTCTCTCTCTCTTTCCCACTCCCTTTACATGCATATCTTCTCTCATTCTTTCTCTCAGCTCTGCCAGTTGTGGCCTATATTTGGTGTTGGTCATGTAGGTCATGATAACCGAATGGTAAAATTAGAGATGTATATTCCTTTGCACCACTGAATGATGGATATTTTTGGCTATGAACCAACTCTGACACTTTTTTTCCCCTCAGAATGATGATATAGTCTCTTCTCACAGATCCACAGTATTTTGGTCTAATATTCCAACTATCTACAATATATAGACAGTAAATAATACAGAAATATATACAAAAAATATTTTAATGGGTTTTAATTGGTCTTTTTGACTTGTTTCTAAAAAATTATCAAGTAGTAACACTCTATATTGAGGAGATATATATATATAGTATATATATATATATATATATATATATATATATATATATATATATATATATATCTATACAGTTATACAGTTTCTATAGTATTATAGTATAAATTATAAATATATTTTTCAGAGAACATACACTACTGTTCAAAATTTTAAGGTTGGGAACATTTTTTTAATGCTTTTTAGTAAATGTCTTATGCTCACCAAGGCTGCAATTGTTTGATACAGTAAAAACAGTAACATTGTGATTGTGTGATTAATTGCAATTTAAAATAACCATATATTTTATAGTATATTTTATAATGTAATTTATTCCTGTAATGACAAAGCTAAATTTTCAGCAGTCATTACATCAGTCTTCTGTGTCACATGATCCTTCAGAAATCATTATAATATGCTGATTTGCTGCTCAAGAAATATTTCTTATTATTATCAATGGTACAGTTATACAGTTTCTATAGTATATATTATAAAATTATAAATATATTTTTCAGAGAACATACACTACTGTTCAAAATTTTAAGGTTGGGAACATTTTTTTAATGCTTTTTAGTAAATGTCTTATGCTCACCAAGGCTGCAATTGTTTGATACAGTAAAAACAGTAACATTGTGATTGTGTGATTAATTGCAATTTAAAATAACCATATATTTTATAGTATATTTTATAATGTAATTTATTCCTGTAATGACAAAGCTAAATTTTCAGCAGTCATTACATCAGTCTTCTGTGTCACATGATCCTTCAGAAATCATTATAATATGCTGATTTGCTGCTCAAGAAATATTTCTTATTATTATCAATGGTGAAAGCAGTTGTGCTGCTTAATATTTTTGTTTAAACAATGATACTTTTTTCATGATTCTTTGACTATTAGAGAGTTCAGAAGAACAGAATTAATTTGAAACAGAACAATTATAAATGTCTTTACCGTCACATCTGATCACTGTAATGTATCCTTACATAATAAAAGTATACATTTGTTAAAAAAAAAGTGTCTTGCACTGGATGACTTTTATATAAGTACAAACAAGTTGCAAATGAAACAATCTACCAGTATAGTGAGAAAAAATCAAAACACACTAAAGATACAAGCTACGAAAATCTTGTTTCTCAAGTAAATGTATCTTGTTTTAAAACAGTGCTAGAAAGTGTATGTGAGGAGACAAAATGTAATAGGACTGTAGACAAAGCATCATGGGAGCAGAAGGCAGGTTGTGTGTAACACAAAGTGACAGTAAAAAATAGAGAAAGAGGGTATCTGAAATGACTGTGAGCAGAGTATGGTTGAGAAGGATGGTGTAAGACCCCTACTGGCTGAGGTATGAAATACACACTTCATAGTAAGGCTCTCACACATCTCTGGAAGCCATCACCAGCACTGTGGCCAACAGAGGGCACTAGCAAACCATCCACAGCCTCTCTCTGTCTGCATTCAGTTCAGCTTGACTCATTCTGCCACCTGCAGCCCTCTGCAGAGATGACCCACCCTTCCTCTCACTGATACACTGCAGGGAACCATCAACTGTTCTTTCTATTGCCAGGCCCAACAACCAGAGAGAGGCAACTGTACAGAATGGTTATGCAAACCAGCATGCATATGCAAAACAGCAAATAAACGATGATATAAACCAATAATATATGTTATAGCAGCATAAAGTTGTGTCTAAAATGCTTTGCTGAATGCATTAGCATTGCATTTGTACAATACTGACAGGCTAATGGATCGCTATAAAGCTACAAAATACATTATTTTGAATGCTCTGACATTTTTAGTGAAAGAGATTCTGCAGAATCCTTGTTGATAACCTTGTAAACAAGAAATTATGCAGATGCACATCCTCTCAAATTTGAGCTTTAGGGAATTTAGAGAACCTGCGGAGACAAATGGGGAATTTGTGAAACATTTGTCATTCATGGCAATCTGTTTGATCTGCTCTGAAAGAGTGATGGCTCTCCATTATCAGACACTGTGATAAGAAGTGGGTGAGTTTTTAAGTCATTGTCACTCATTCGTCTCTTTGTCTTTATTTCTCCAGTGCTGCTTCCAATGCGGAAGAGATTCGTTCCTTTGGGTTCAGTTAGATGATAAGACAGAAGTGCATTATATCCAGAGTCAGCATCAGCAGCTCTGATCTTGGCTACAAAGTATCCCGCTTCAGCAGAGTAGGGAATGTTCTCACTATTAACTGATCCAGGTTCAGAATAAGGTGGTAAAATAGCCGGACTGTTGTCATTCTCATCCAGAATAAACACATTTACAGTGGCATTACTGCTCAGAGGAGGAACACCGGAGTCTGTTGCCCGAACATGGAAACTAAGGATTTTCTGTTCTTCAAAATTGAAAGACTGTAGGTTATACAACTGGCCTGTCAATGAGTTAACACTAACAGCATTTATGCTTGTTGTTTTGTTATCCAAAATGGAATAAGAAATTTCAGCATTTTCATTCGAATCTCTGTCAATTGCTGACATCGTGTGAATGAGGGTTCCTAGGGGAGTGTTTTCTTTTACATAGACAGAAATTATTTTTTCGTTAAATTGTGGAGGATTGTCATTCACATCTGAAATGTCAACATAAACTACACTGGTGCTGGAAAGTGGTGGGGTTCCTTCATCTACTGCTAAGAGGGTTACATTATACTTGGACATGTTTTCCCTGTCAAGCTGGCCTTCCAAAACAACAGAGTAATAATTATTGTAGGAAGACTCGAGTTTGAAAGGTACATTTCCGAGCAGCTTACAACTCACTTTTCCATTCATTGCACCATCCTTATCCGAAACTGTGACCAGAGCCACAGCAGTGCCAGTTTTTGCATCTTCCCTTAAAGAAGACAGCAATGATGTTATTACTATTTCTGGTGCATTATCATTAACATCTATGACTTCAATTAGTACTTTACAATTAGTTGTCATGGGAGGAGAAGCTTTATCATGGGCCTCCACTCTAAGTTCATAAAAAGCTTTGACCTCAAAATCAATGTTTCCTTTAACTTCAATCTCCCCAGAATCAGAACTGATAGAAAACACATCAAGGAGTTAAAAATGTAGTGAACCACATTTTAATATAGTTTTTAAAAGTATACTAGAAGTAGGCTACTTTGGTAATAAATATATGCTTTGTTGAGCTTTTAAGAAATATTCTAAAATACAAGAATACTTTTGTGAAATTTTAGTATATTTACGGAAAACATACTTATTTTACTCTTAAAATATATGTTATGTTTACTTTGTGTAAGAACATAGTAAAATGATTCAGCTTTTAGTGGGTTTAAAGTGTGTAATTTATAACCACATGTAGACCTACAATATATTTAAAATATTCAATGAACATATGCTTCAGCCTGCTTTTCAAAACATTATTTACATTTTAATAGATTTTATAAAGTATGTGAATTCACTCACACATAAATAGCTTATAGCTATAAATAAGCATATGTATTCTTACATTGTACCAACTTATAATATAAATATAATTTTGTCAACTATGCCTTAGTAATAAGCATACTTAAAAATGTTGTTCGGTTTTACTTGTTTGTACTCGTAAAAGAATACTAGGCTGTTTTGTAATACAATTCAAATACATTTTAATTTCACTTTTATATAGGCCTACATATCATTACTTGTAATACGCTCATATTTAACTGTATTTTCCACAAGCATTTCAACATCATTCGAAGTGCATCATCAATAATTTTTCTAAAGATATGCTTAAAATCCCTATTTACTTGATTATGTACCTAAAATTAAAACAAGCTCAACCTACCACATGACGCACGAAAAAACAAACCTCATTCGCTCAATTGGCCTTTGTGAAAGCTCAGGGCTGCGTTCAGCCCCGACAAAACATTGCGCACCAGTTTGAGCTTGAACTTGCCCAGGCGTTCTTGCTTAACACGTGTTACAAAACCTGATTGGTTCTCGAGCCCCCGTCGATGGATGTGAATAAAAGTCTAAATTAAAACTGTTAAGTCATATAGAGCGGACATGGAAGAAACCACTCGATTCATATGGATTACTTTTGCATGTCTGAAGTCATGAAACGGGAATAATTTTGGTGACTTTCAGCGGGACATACATCTATCAAATTTCCTTAAAATACATCAGTTTTTGTTTCGAAGATGGACAAAAGTCTTAAAGGGTTTGGAACAACATGAAGGTGAGTAATTGATTACAGAATATATATATATATATATATATATATATATATATATATATATAATTATAATGCATATATATGCAAATTGCAATGCATATGCTATTCAAAAACACCACTCAAAACCACTGATTAATTATTTTTCCTTTCACAGACCCTGTGATGAACCACAGTGTCAGAATTACTACATGCCATCAGATGCAGAAAATCCAACAAGTCATACTCAAAGAAAAGTGACCCTGCACTTGAAGATGAAGATGGTGACATTTCAAATGTTCAGTTTCTTTGTTTGGTTCAGCCATTTGCAGGCTTAACTTTGTAAATAATAATAATAATAATAATAATAATAATAATAATAATAAATAAATAAA
>NW_015505257.1:879861-883075 GCF_001515645.1 Sinocyclocheilus grahami | reverse complement strand
TTAACTTTGTAAATAATAATAATAATAATAATAATAATAAATAAATAAAAAACAAACAATAAAATTATTCACTTCTGCTCTTTATTTGTTTGTGTGTGTGTGTGTGTGTGCATAAAATTGCATTATGCTTTTTTTTATTCAGTGATGGAATATTCATAGTGTACTTTCCAGAATACAGTTATAAATGTTCTGAAAATTGATTAAAGTTGTTGTGTTATAGCATTTAACTGATCTTTATTTCAATTTAATATAATTTACTATAATTATTTTGGTCAAGAGTTTATATATGCTGCTGTACTTTTTAAATGTACTCAAGGAATTTGTTGTTGTAATGTACACAAGATACACTAAGTATATTAACGTTTTCTAGATGTGAAAGTGTGTGCATGTATGTCATGTTCATTTAATGATTTTTGTACTTTTTTAATATACCATTTTAGAATGCTGAAACATACCTTCATAACAAATTAATAGTGTGCTGGTAATGCATTTCTAATGAGCTGAAATGCTATTGAAAATGTAGAAGTACATTAAAGTGAAGCTTAAAATATATTCTAACTGTACTTCAAGAATTATAAAAGTGTATTTTACATAATGTGAAGAAGTACAATTAAATTACACTAAAGATACTTTAAGTTGTTCCATTTTAACAACTAAATATATAAAAATATATTGCAATTAGCTTAAAGTTCATATTAAGCAGCACTTACCATACTTAAAGTTGTTCCAAAATAACACATTTATTATGCACTTAGTATAGTATAATAAAAATATAATAAGTGCATCGATATTAGTACAGCTTAAGTGTATTTCTTTTTTTTACCTGGGTTTGCCACACATTGAATTAAATAAAATTATAGAAATTCCCCTAATGATTATACAGACTTTAGTGAAATAGAGCACAAGATCAAGCAGAGTCAGATATATAAGCAGAAAACCAATTTAGTGGAAAATTTTGGAAACACACCAACATGAAGCTAAATGGGGGAAAAGGTCATCTAAAAAAAATAGTAAATTTAGCAACTAATCAATTATATGCACATTATATTTTGCATTGATTCTTATAGTGCTTTTGCCTAAAAAATGTTTTTCATTCATACTTATTGGTTTGTTTACAACATATATTTTCATTACAAATTATTTTTAATTGTCTTTTAATTTCACTGATCTTTCTTTTTACTCCGATTCATTCTGAATACTTTTCGCAATCCTTTTACAAAGATTCAATCCTTCACCTTATTTCCAAAAACAAGCCTCTTTTTGACTCCCATGGAACAGTTTAAGACTTGACGAGAGTATAAACGCATTGATATGCTTTCACTTCAGTGAACCTAATCATTTTTATTTTCAGTGTTAAGAAATTATAACATGGGAAATATAATGCTTGTTTGCCATTACATCAACCCTGAGCTGACATTTTAAATGTAATCCACTGCATTTGATGGCAAATGGGTGGAATTCAACTACAGTGATTTACAATTTGATCAGCAGTGACACCAAGACTATTAAGCACAAGTTAGCAACACAGAGTTATCACATTTAAAAGCCAACAGAACAATTATGTAACACTGGAGTAAAGTTTAAAACAATCTGTATGTGTACACATACATTTGAACACGCACCATTGTCAATACAACTGAAAAATATGAGGCCGCATAGCCCTGAAGATGTGAAGCTGAAATGCCCCTTGTACTAAAATCACACATTTACTTGACACAGTAGTAAAAAGTTACCAAGCTACAAAAAGTTCAGTATGCTGATGTTTTCAAACTGTGAAATTTAGGTTTTATCTTACCTTGGTAGTGCTTGGAAGTGTTTGAGTCCTGTTAAAAGTGTCTCCTTCATTAATGCTGATTAGTTCTGCATCTGGCAGTGGAAAGGTCGAAGGAAACACGACTACATCACTCTTTATTGTGTCTGAACTGAAACACACGTCGTACTGTTGTGTGGATTTAGAAAAGGACCAGCTTCCGTCTGGATGTGTGCTGATCACTGGAGCTCTGTACCTGCTGAAACTGCCGTCTGTCCTGTAGCATTAAGCACAAGTTAGCAACACAGAGTTATCACATTTAAAAGCCAACAGAACAATTATGTAACACTGGAGTAAAGTTTAAAACAATCTGTATGTGTACACATACATTTGAACACGCACCATTGTCAATACAACTGAAAAATATGAGGCCGCATAGCCCTGAAGATGTGAAGCTGAAATGCCCCTTGTACTAAAATCACACATTTACTTGACACAGTAGTAAAAAGTTACCAAGCTACAAAAAGTTCAGTATGCTGATGTTTTCAAACTGTGAAATTTAGGTTTTATCTTACCTTGGTAGTGCTTGGAAGTGTTTGAGTCCTGTTAAAAGTGTCTCCTTCATTAATGCTGATTAGTTCTGCATCTGGCAGTGGAAAGGTCGAAGGAAACACGACTACATCACTCTTTATTGTGTCTGAACTGAAACACACGTCGTACTGTTGTGTGGATTTAGAAAAGGACCAGCTTCCGTCTGGATGTGTGCTGATCACTGGAGCTCTGTACCTGCTGAAACTGCCGTCTGTCCTGTAGCATTTGGCTGCTATCAAAACCACGAGACTCAGTAAAAAGATGACAGATACTGAGACAATAGCGATGAGCAGATACAGATTCAGATCTGAAAAACTCTCCTCTTTAACAGGAACTTCTCTGAATGATGTCTTTATGTCATCCAGACTCTCAACAACCACAACATCCATGGACATAGTCGCTGAGAGTGATGGCTCTCCATTATCAGACACTGTGATAAGAAGTGGGTGAGTTTTTAAGTCATTGTCACTCATTCGTCTCTTTGTCTTTATTTCTCCAGTGCTGCTTCCAATGCGGAAGAGATTCGTTCCTTTGGGTTCAGTTAGATGATAAGACAGAAGTGCGTTATATCCAGAGTCAGCATCAACAGCTCTGATCTTGGCTACAAAGTATCCCGCTTCAGCAGAGTAGGGAATGTTCTCACTATTAACTGATCCAGGTTCAGAATAAGGCATTAAAATAACCGGACTGTTGTCATTCTCATCCAGAATAAACACATTTACAGTGGCATTACTGCTCAGAGGAGGAACACCGGAATCTGTTGCCATAACCTGAAATTGAAATCTTTTCGTTTCTTCGTGATTACATGATTGCAAACTGAATATTTCGCCACTCAAAGAGTTTATATTTATCAGTGTGATTATAGGAACACTG
>NW_015505257.1:874280-879851 GCF_001515645.1 Sinocyclocheilus grahami | reverse complement strand
ACCTCCATCTTTATCAGACACTGCGACTAAAGCAACTGCAGTTCCTGACTTTGTGTCTTCTTTCACACTTTCCACCAGAGGAGTCACAATAATCTCTGGTGCATTATCATTTTCATCCATAACTTCTATTAAAATTTTACATTGTGTGCTCTTTGGTGGACTGCCTTTATCTCTTGCCTGAACTCGTAATTCAATTGCAGCATTTATATCATGGTCTATTTGACCCTTCACAACAATATCTCCGGTTTCAGGAACCACAGTGAATAGATTTTGCTTTTTTATGTTTCCATGTTCAGCTATGGAGTAAATAATGTCACTGTTGGTGCCCTCATCCAAATCAGTAGCAGTCAAAGAGATGACTTTGGTACCAACAGAAACATTTTCTCTCACCTTGATCTTGTACAAAGGTTTGCTGAAGACAGGCCAGTTGTCATTTATATCCAGTACATTCACTATTACACTTAATGTTCCTGTTTTTGCTGGCTTTCCTCCATCAACAGCTGTCAGTACAAGAGGAATTACTGATTGTTTTTCACGATCTAAAGGTTTTTGGAGCACTAATTCAGCAGACACACTCTGCTCTTCAGTTTGTACGTCAATAGAAAAGTGTTCATTCTTGCTTAGTTTGTAGTCTTTTAGTGTATTAATGCCAATGTCGTCATCTTCAGCTACAGGAATATGAAATCTAGCTCCCGAAACAACATCCTCGGTAATGTTTATCGTTATAACGTTGTCCACAAAATATGGAGCATTATCATTAACATCCAGAACATTAATTTCAATTCTATAAAGGCTATGAGGATTTTGAATAACAGCCTCCAAATTAAGAGCACACTGTTGATGAGCGAAGCATAACTCCTCCCGGTCAATTCTTTCATTCACAAACAACGCTCCCGTTTTCAAATTCACATCAAAATATTTCCTGTTGGAACCAGTCACAAGCTGCAAGATACGAGATTCCAGCTCCTTAACACTGATCTTGAGATCCTTTGCTATATTTCCGACAACAGTTCCCTTATTTACTTCCTCCGAGACCGAATAGATAATCTTGCCGCATGAAGATCCCCATAAACAACAATGCAGAGCTGTTATGACGCACAAATATCTTAAGCTTTCCATAATTGTTTCTTCAAAGCCTCAAAGATTAATCCGTTTAAAAAACGCAATTTTTGTGTCTCACTGCTGCCAGGACCTTAGCCTCTGAAGCCTTTATTATACCTTAACATTTACACATGACTACAGTATATACTGGTTGCTCTTCCGTGGTAAGGAGGAGCCTCATTTTAATAAAAGAAGTGCTTCAAATTCGTGGTCTGCAGCGACATCGCGCGTTTTAACTGCATTATTGTTGGAGATATTTTATTTAAATTGCATTTTTTTCACAGTTTAAATGTATGCTTCAAAAGAAAGGAATTGGTAAATTGCAAGGTATAAATCCAATCAAGACACGTTCGTCTGTAAATAACCCCAGCACTAGTTAAAAAGGGAATACATTTGGATGGTTGTAGGAATCAGATAAGATGAAATGTATTTACATCTAACCAAGATCACCTGAATGTACGGAAAGCAAAGCGAGGACGAAATGTTCATTGTCCATGGTGCTGAAAACTGTTATAGGATAACAACTCCTTAAGACTTCGATATTGTCTTTGTTATTGATAAAGCGCGTTTTATTGTATTTTGTCAATCACCTTTTATTTATACTTGCCTTTTTTCTGTCACTGTATAATAGCAACGACGACAAAGGCAATGCAATTCAGTTCAGCGAAATTAATTAAGAGAAGCGACAGTAATAGCTTGACTCAAAGCCAACGCAAATGCTGTGATAACTACTAAATAAATAAATAACTCTCCAAAATTTTCGAATTGAATGTGTTTTTCTTTTCTTTTCTTTTTTTACACAACTAGGGTTACAAATTATTCTTACCTTCTCGGTGGTCGGAAGAGTTTGAGTTTGTGTAAAAATGTCTTCTCCATTAATGCTGATCAACTCCGCGTCTGCTGGAGGAAACGGCGAGGGGAAAACGACTACATCACTCTTTATTGTGTCTGAACTGAAACACACATCGTACTGTTGTGTGGATTTAGAGAAGGACCAGCTGCCGTCTGGATGTGTGCTGATCACTGGAGCGCTGTACCTGCTGAAACTGCCGTCTGTCCTGTAGCACTTAACTGCTATCAACCCCACGAGACTCAGTAAAAAGATGACAGATACTGAGACAATTAAAATAACCGGACTGTTGTCATTCTCATCCAGAATAAACACATTTACAGTGGCATTACTGCTCAGAGGAGGAACACCGGAGTCTGTTGCCATAACTTGAAACTGCAATCTTTTCGTTTCTTCGTGATTGAATGATTGCAAACTGAATATTTCTCCACTCAAAGAGTTTATATTTATCAGTGTTGTTATAGGAACACTGGAGCTGGAACTGTCTAACAGTGAATATGAAAGTTCTGCGTTCTCACCAGTGTCTGAATCATCAGCTGACACTCTTGTCACCAGACCTCCAGCTTGAATATTTTCACTTATAAAAGCGTCAATTACCTGAGCTGGGAAATGTGGAGCATTGTCATTAACATCAGAGATATGTACAGTTATAAGAGTGCTGCTGGAAAGAGGCGGAGTTCCTTCGTCTGCAGCTGTAATTGTGATGTTATACAGAGAAACACTCTCTCTGTCCAGAGGTCCATCTACCACTAGAGAATAATGATTGTTATATGACATATCCAGTTTGAAAGGATACGAGCCTTTCAGTGCACAGTGTACAATGCCATTTTTACCTCCATCTTTATCAGACACTGTGACTAAAGCAACAGCAGTTCTTGACTTTGTGTCTTCTTTCACAATTTCCAAAAGTGGAGTTAAAGTTATCTCTGGTGCATTATCATTTTCATCCATAACTTCTATAAGCACTTTACATTGTGTGCTCTTTGGGGAATTGCCTCTGTCTCTTGCACGAACTCGCAATTCAATAGCAGCATTCTCCTCGAAGTCAATATGTCCTTTTACAACAATGTCTCCTGTCTCGGGGATAATGGTAAACAAGTTTTGCTTCTTTCCATGATCCACAAATGAGTACACAATTTCACTATTTATGCCTTCATCCAAATCAGAAGCAAACACAGATAAAACTTTAGAACCAGCAGAAACATTTTCTTTTAGTTTAACTTTGTAAAGAGGTTGACTAAACACGGGGTTATTATCATTAATATCCATTACTTTTATAATAATATTTAACGCTCCCGATTTAGGTGGTTTTCCTCCATCTACAGCGGTTAGCACTAACTTAATTATCGCTTGTTTCTCTCGATCTAAAGCCTTATTCAGCACTAACTCAGCAGACACACTCTGGTCTTCACTCTGTGTCTCTAGACTGAAATGTTCATTCGGACTCAGTTTGTACTCTTTCAGCGAATTACTGCCAACATCAGCGTCCTCGGCCACAGGGAGAGGAAATCTCTCTCCTGGACTTGCGTTTTCGGTAATATTCATAGTAAATTCTTTAACAAGAAAATGTGGCGCATTGTCGTTTATTTCCAAGATCTTAATCTCCACCCTGTAAAGATGATGAGGATTTTCAGCGAGGGCCTCTATATTCAAAGAGCATTTCTGACTCGACACGCATAACTCATCACGGTCAATTCTGTCATTAACAAACAGAACGCCAGTTTTCAGATTTACGTCAAAATACTTCTTATTTGATCCAGTCACAATCTCAAGCATACGAGATTCCAGTTCATGAACATTTATGTTCAGGTCTTTCGCTATATTCCCAACAACTGTCCCTTTATTTACCTCTTCCGGTACGGAATAGACGATTTGAGCAGACGCAGAATCCAGCAAAGAAAAGAAAAATATAAATCCACACTCGAAATATCCCATTAAGACCATGATGACCATTCACAAGTGGCTTGGTGACATAAAAAAAGGTAAACGCGAGAGAATCCAGTATTTTTCCTTTACATTCAGGAAACACGAGACGAAATAGAAACCATCATGTCTCAACGACAGATACACTGAAGCTTCGGTCTCAGAACCTTGGTATTAGAGTAGGCTAGTCTATAAACCTTTAACTGACGGTCTGCAGTGACACCACGTGCTGAAATTATGCCATAACAGGAGTATTCCATTTCCAAATCCATAGAAACACATGATGCTTTCGGAACGAAATTACACCACTAAATACAAAACAAAATTAACCAAGACTAAAAATAAAAATATAATAAATCATAATAATCTTACCGTGCCAGAAATGGAGAATTATATGTAAAACACCTCAGAAATGTAACATTTTCACGCTAGAATACGTATTAATGTTCTACTGTCCATGGTGCTGATCGATAATACAGAGTCACACTATAGTTGAGTCAACCACAAAAAACAAAACATATTTCGAAACTGTCAATTGATTTATGGTCAAATGAGTAGTAATTATGTCAGTCCTGATTATGTAATTACAAATGATCACAATTGCGCAAGTTAACTTTGTTAACAAATAGTTATTGAATTACCTGGTGCACGCATAAACACACACACACACACACACACACACACATATATATATAAACATAAAAAAAATATCTGGCAAAATGTCTTACCTCCATATCTTTTGGTAGAGTTTGTGTTAGCGAGAAAGTATCTGCTTCACTTATGCTTATCAACTCGCCATCTACAGCTTGGGCTGGTACAGGAAACACTACTACATCACTCTTTATTGTGTCTGAACTGAAACACACGTCGTACTGTTGTGTGGATTTAGAGAAGGACCAGCTGCCGTCTGGATGTGTGCTGATCACTGGAGCGCTGTACCTGCTGAAACTGCCGTCTGTCCTGTAGCACTTAGCTGCTATCAAACCCACGAGACTCAGTAAAAAGATGACTGAGACTGAGACAATAGCGATGAGCAGATACAGATTCAGATCTGAAAAACTCTCGTCTTTAACAGGAACTTCTCTGAATGATGTCTTTATGTCATCCAGACTCTCAACAACCACAACATCCATGGACATAGTCGCTGAGAGTGATGGCTCTCCATTATCAGACACTGTGATAAGAAGTGGGTGAGTTTTTAAGTCATTGTCACTCATTCGTCTCTTTGTCTTTATTTCTCCAGTGCTGCTTCCAATGCGGAAGAGATTCGTTCCTTTGGGTTCAGTTAGATGATAAGACAGAAGTGCGTTATATCCAGAGTCAGCATCAACAGCTCTGATCTTGGCTACAAAGTATCCCGCTTCAGCAGAGTAGGGAATGTTCTCACTATTAACTGATCCAGGTTCAGAATAAGGCGGTAAAATAACCGGACTGTTGTCATTCTCATCCAGAATAAATACATTTACAGTGGCATTACTGCTCAGAGGAGGAACACCGGAATCTGTTGCCATAACTTGAATCTGAAATCTTTTCGTTTCTTCGTGATTAAATGATTGCAAACTGAATAGTTCTCCACTCAAAGAGTTTATATTTATCAGTGTGATTATAGGAACACTGGAGCTGGAACTGTCTAACAGTGAATATGAAAGTTCTGCGTTTTCACCAGTGTCTGAATCATCAGCGGACACTTTTGTCAC
>NW_015505257.1:837024-867360 GCF_001515645.1 Sinocyclocheilus grahami | reverse complement strand
ACACACACACACACACACACACACACACATATATATATAAACATAAAAAAAATATCTGGCAAAATGTCTTACCTCCATATCTTTTGGTAGAGTTTGTGTTAGCGAGAAAGTATCTGCTTCTTATCAACTCATCAACTCGCCATCTACAGCTTGGGCTGGTACAGGAAACACTACTACATCACTCTTTATTGTGTCTGAACACGTCGTACTGTCGTACTGTTGTGTGGATTTAGAGAAGGACCAGCTGCCGTCTGGATGTGTGCTGATCACTGGAGCGCTGTACCTGCTGAAACTGCCGTCTGTCCTGTAGCACTTAACTGCTATCAACCCCACGAGACTCAGTAAAAAGATGACTGAGACTGAGACAATAGCGATGAGCAGATACAGATTCAGATCTGAAAAACTCTCTTCTTTAACAGGAACTTCTCTGAATGATGTCTTTATGTCATCCAGACTCTCAACAACCATAACATCCATGGACATAGTCGCTGAGAGTGATGGCTCTCCATTATCAGACACTGTGATAAGAAGTGGGTGAGTTTTTAAGTCATTGTCACTCATTCGTCTCTTTGTCTTTATTTCTCCAGTGCTGCTTCCAATGCGGAAGAGATTCGTTCCTTTGGGTTCAGTTAGATGATAAGACAGAAGTGCGTTATATCCAGAGTCAGCATCAACAGCTCTGATCTTGGCTACAAAGTATCCCGCTTCAGCAGAGTAGGGAATGTTCTCACTATTAACTGATCCAGGTTCAGAATAAGGCGGTAAAATAACCGGACTGTTGTCATTCTCATCCAGAATAAATACATTTACAGTGGCATTACTGCTCAGAGGAGGAACACCGGAATCTGTTGCCATAACTTGAATCTGAAATCTTTTCGTTTCTTCGTGATTAAATGATTGCAAACTGAATAGTTCTCCACTCAAAGAGTTTATATTTATCAACTCGACACGCATAACTCATCACGGTCAATTCTGTCATTAACAAACAGAACGCCAGTTTTCAGATTTACGTCAAAATACTTCTTATTTGATCCAGTCACAATCTCAAGCATACGAGATTCCAGTTCATGAACATTTATGTTCAGGTCTTTCGCTATATTCCCAACAACTGTCCCTTTATTTACCTCTTCCGGTACGGAATAGACGATTTGAGCAGACGCAGAATCCAGCAAAGAAAAGAAAAATATAAATCCACACTCGAAATATCCCATTAAGACCATGATGGTCATCCACAGCTGTCTTGGTGGCAGTAAAACAAAAAATATAAGCTCGAGAATCTATATTTCTTCTTTGCATTCAGGAAACACGAAACGAAACAGCATCATTACGTTTTAGCAGCAGATACACTCACTAACACCAAGATCCAGAGAGAGAGCGAGAGAGAGAGAGAGAGAGGCTGCAGAGAACAAACTATAAACATTTTACTGACGGTCTGCAGTGACACCATGTGCATTACCTATAGTATAACATGAATTATCTATTTACAAATCCTCCCCAAAAAATGAATAATATAACAACGACATCAACAGCAGCAATACTCAAATACATTTAACGCTCAAAAACAATTTAAAAATGCGCAGTATAACGTTATATGATAGCAGCATGAATAATTTAATAAGACTGCAAACAATCAAACAGATGTTTGTTAAGACAGAATCTACTCTGTAAAATGCAGTGGTCGATTAAACAGGTCATAATAGAAAGTTGTTTTAACAAAACTAATGACCCGGTAAGTGAGATGCACAGTGATATGATGGAAAAAAGGTCAAATCTGTCAATATAATAGAAGAAAACACGACTAGAACACTGTGTTGACGAATCACTGAATGCCAGAATGTATTACTATTATTATTATTATTAATACGATCTATTTTCGCTTTCGTTGCTGCATATAGTACCTTTTAATTGCGCTTTGCCTATCTCGTGCGTCTTAAAATCTTAATGTATATATCTCCTTGAGACATATTGTTACAAATAAAGGCTCCAAAAAGGGGTTTTCGTAGCGATGCAAAAATAAAATCTATTTTCCCAAAGAGCATTTGTCCCTCTCCTTAGTGTGAAATAACATTTTGTGCAGTGGAAATGTCCCATTGATGTTAAAAGTTTATGAATGTTGAACCTTTTGTTAAAAAAAAAATAGCGTAGGGTCTACTGATTTTCTAATATGTAAAACATAAAGCTCAAATACACCATGATTGTTTTAATGCTTTAAAATATTAAAACATTTTAAAACATGCACCATAAAGGACCAGATTCACCATATACAGTATGCTCCTCAAACGCTATATCACTGACAAATAGAAAACAAACAAAAAATAATTAATTAATCAAAGCAACTGAAATGAACGTAAATTTAAAAAATAAGTTTAACAACCACGTTGTTAAAACTAAATCAGCTTTTATGACAACCAAACGAAATAATTTAGAAAAGCTGAGAACAATAATTCAGCAGTAAATTAACTATCCAACACTAATTCTAAAAGATCTGCTTACCTTCTCGGTGGTCGGAAGAGTTTGCATGCGCGTAAAAGTGTCATCTCCATCAATGCTGATCAACTCCGCGTCTGCTGGTGGAAACGGCGAGGGGAAAACGACTACATCACTCTTTATTGTGTCTGAACTGAAACACACATCGTACTGTTGTGTGGATTTAGAGAAGGACCAGCTGCCGTCTGGATGTGTGCTGATCACTGGAGCGCTGTACCTGCTGAAACTGCCGTCTGTCCTGTAGCACTTAACTGCTATCAACCCCACGAGACTCAGTAAAAAGATGACTGAGACTGAGACAATAGCGATGAGCAGATACATATTCAGATCTGAAAAACTCTCCTCTTTAACAGGAACTTCTCTGAATGATGTCTTTATGTCATCCAGACTCTCAACAACCACAACATCCATGGACATAGTCGCTGAGAGTGATGGCTCTCCATTATCAGACACTGTGATAAGAAGTGGGTGAGTTTTTAAGTCATTGTCACTCATTCGTCTCTTTGTCTTTATTTCTCCAGTGCTGCTTCCAATGCGGAAGAGATTCGTTCCTTTGGGTTCAGTTAGATGATAAGACAGAAGTGCGTTATATCCAGAGTCAGCATCAACAGCTCTGATCTTGGCTACAAAGTATCCCGCTTCAGCAGAGTAGGGAATGTTCTCACTATTAACTGATCCAGGTTCAGAATAAGGCGGTAAAATAACCGGACTGTTGTCATTCTCATCCAGAATAAACACATTTACAGTGGCATTACTGCTCAGAGGAGGAATACCGGAGTCTGTTGCCATAACTTGAAACTGGAATCTTTTTGTTTCTTCGTGATTAAATAATTGCAAACTGAATATTTCTCCACTCAAAGAGTTTATATTTATCAGTGTGATTATAGGAACACTGGAGCTGGAACTGTCTAACAGTGAATATGAAAGTTCTGCGTTCTCACCAGTGTCTGAATCATCAGCTGACACTCTTGTCACCAGACCTCCAGCTTGACCATTCTCACGAAGAAAAGCGTTAATAACGGGAGCTGGGAAATGTGGAGCATTGTCATTAACATCAGAGATATGTACAGTTATAAGAGTGCTGCTGGAAAGAGGCGGAGTTCCTTCATCTGCAGCTGTAATTGTGATGTTATACAGAGAAACACTCTCTCTGTCCAGAGGTCCATCTACCACTAGAGAATAATGATTGTTATATGACATATCCAGTTTGAAAGGATACGAGCCTTTCAGTGCACAGTGTACAATGCCATTTTTACCTCCATCTTTATCAGACACTGTGACTAAAGCAACTGCAGTTCCCGGTTTTGTATCTTCTTTCACAATTTCCAACAGAGGTGTCATAACTATTTCTGGCGCGTTGTCATTCTCATCCACAACTTCTATTAAAACTTTACAGTGTGTACTTTTAGGAGGAACGCCTTTATCTCTCGCCTGAACGCGCAGTTCAATTGCAGGGTGTTCCTCGTAATCAATTTGACCTTGAACAACAATTTCTCCTGAGTTAGAATTTATTGTAAACCGGTTCAGTTCATCGGTATTTCCATGTCCAAGAAATGAATACTGAATTTCACTACTGATGCCGTCATCCAAATCACTGGCAGAAACAGTAGTTACTTTGGTTCCAATTGGTGTGTTTTCCTTCACTTTAACTTTGTATAAAGGTTTGGTGAAAATAGGCTTATTATCATTTACATCCATGACGTCAACAACAATATTCAATGTTCCAGATTTAGGAGGTTTTCCTCCGTCAATAGCGGTGAGTATTAGGTGAATAACAGCTTGTTTCTCTCTGTCTAAAGCTTTCTGTAGCACTAATTCAGCAGATATACTCTGTTGCCCGCTATTAACATCTAAAGAAAAATACTCATTTGAACTGAGTTTGTAGTCTTTTAGAGAATTACTGCCAACATCTGGATCTTTTGCAATGGGAAGAGGAAATCTTTCCCCCTCATTTGCATTCTCTGTAACACTGACAACATACTTGCTGTCCGGAAAAAAAGGAGCATTGTCGTTCACATCCATAATTATAATTTCAAGACGGTAAAGTCTGTGAGGATTCTGAGCAAGAGCCTCTAAATTCAACGCACATTTCTGATTACTGCCACACAACTCCTCACGATCAATCCGGTCTTTGACAAACAGCGAGCCCGTTTTTACATTTACATCAAAATATTTAGCATTTGATCCAGGCATAATCTGAAACATACTTGATTCTAGTTCCTGGGCACTGATTTTTAGGTCTTTTGCTAAATTCCCAACCACAGTTCCTTTATTTACCTCCTCGGAGACGGAATAGACAATCTGACCAAGCGAAGATTTCCATAAAGACAGAAATAAAACGATCCAGAAGCCATGGAATTCTGTAATATCCATGACTGTGCAGCAAAATATCCTGCAATTGATTAGTGTAAAAAACGATTAAAACAACTAAACAGACCTCTCTCCATACAAACCGACATCACGACGCAGAAAGGACTATAAGCCTTGGTTATTTACAGCCTTCAACGCATTTCCTCTTGTTCTGATGCTGTAAAGGAGGAGCTCAGATAACTCTCAAAGTCATGGTCTGCAGTGCCACCACGTGTTGAAAAGGTGAAGACACCATCAGATGTTACTTCAAAAAAATTTATATAAAAAACAGTGAACCAAACGTTTTTCCGTCTTCGTGAACTCAAATCTAAGTCCTCGTATATGCGCAATTTCGAGAAAAAAAAAATCACAAATATGATTAGTGATAAGGAACATACGACGTCACGGCCGCTGTCCGTGGTACTGAAGTGATTTTGCTTTTTAAATACAAAATGGGATATATATATATAGTTAAGCCATTAATCAAACAAAATCAACAAACAAACATCAGAATGGTATCACAAGGTAATTGTTCCAACATATAAAAAATCAATAAGTATGTTAAAATACAAATGAATGAATGCATGAATGAATGAATGATGAGTGAAGGAATTCATTAATTAATTAATCGGTATATAAATATACCCTGTCTTGCAGTGTACAAAAGCAAAGTCATTGAGAAAGTAGAAACGTGGTACAAGCAAATAAAAGCTGTACAGTGATAAAAATACAAATACGCCAGAGTCACGAGATGCTGCAATAAATTGCAAAACTAAAATGTATAAACCAATAAATCTTTATTTTTAAATACTTAAAATATTGGGAAATAAAAAAATATATAGCTTCTGTTTATTCTATAAACATCTAATAAAAAATCTTTAAAAGGTCTTAGGAAATAAGAAAACTCAACATAAACGTTGCTAAAAATTACTTTTGCAAGTCAAGTATAGTAGAAGTTAACTAAAATGCAATATCTTTACCTTCTCGGTGGTCGGAAGAGTTTGCATGCGCGTAAAAGTGTCATCTCCATCAATGCTGATCAACTCCGCGTCTGCTGGTGGAAACGGCGAGGGGAAAACGACTACATCACTCTTTATTGTGTCTGAACTGAAACACACATCGTACTGTTGTGTGGATTTAGAGAAGGACCAGCTGCCGTCTGGATGTGTGCTGATCACTGGAGCGCTGTACCTGCTGAAACTGCCGTCTGTCCTGTAGCACTTAACTGCTATCAACCCCACGAGACTCAGTAAAAAGATGACTGAGACAATAGCGATGAGCAGATACAGATTCAGATCTGAAAAACTCTCGTCTTTAACAGGAACTTCTCTGAATGATGTCTTTATGTCATCCAGACTCTCAACAACCACAACATCCATGGACATAGTCGCTGAGAGTGATGGCTCTCCATTATCAGACACTGTGATAAGAAGTGGGTGAGTTTTTAAGTCATTGTCACTCATTCGTCTCTTTGTCTTTATTTCTCCAGTGCTGCTTCCAATGCGGAAGAGATTCGTTCCTTTGGGTTCAGTTAGATGATAAGACAGAAGTGCGTTATATCCAGAGTCAGCATCAACAGCTCTGATCTTGGCTACAAAGTATCCCGCTTCAGCAGAGTAGGGAATGTTCTCACTATTAACTGATCCAGGTTCAGAATAAGGCATTAAAATAACCGGACTGTTGTCATTCTCATCCAGAATAAACACATTTACAGTGGCATTACTGCTCAGAGGAGGAACACCAGAATCTGTTGCCATAACTTGAAACTGAAATCGTCTCGTTTCTTCATGGTCAATTGACTGTAAGCTGAATATTTCTCCACTCAAAGAGTTTATATTTATCAGTGTTGTTATAGGAACACGTTTGAAAGGATACGAGCCTTTCAGTGCACAGTGTACAATGCCATTTTTACCTCCATCTTTATCAGACACTGCGACTAAGGCAACAGCAGTTCCTGACTTTGTGTCTTCTTTCATAATTTCCAACAGAGGAGACATAACTATTTCTGGCGCGTTGTCATTCTCATCGACAACTTCTATTAAAAATTTACAGTGTGTACTTTTTGGAGGAACGCCTTTATCTCTCGCCTGAACGCGCAGTTCAATTGCAGGGTGTTCCTCGTAATCAATTTGACCTTGAACAACAATTTCTCCTGAGTTAGAATTTATTGCAAACCGGTTCAGTTCATCGGTATTTCCATGTCCAAGAAATGAATACTGAATTACACTATTGATGCCCTCATCCAAATCACTGGCAGAAACAGTAGTTACTTTGGTTCCAATTGGTGTGTTTTCCTTCACTTTAACTTTGTATAAAGGTTTGGTGAAAATAGGCTTATTATCATTTACATCCATGACGTCAACAACAATATTCAATGTTCCAGATTTAGGAGGTTTTCCTCCGTCAATAGCGGTGAGTATTAGGTGAATAACAGCTTGTTTCTCTCTGTCTAAAGCTTTCTGTAGTACTAACTCAGCTAACATACTCTGTTGTCCGCTATGAATATCTAAAGAAAAATACTCATTTGAACTGAGTTTGTAGTCTTTTAGAGAATTACTGCCAACATCTGGATCTTTTGCAATGGGAAGAGGAAATCTTTCCCCCTCATTTGCAATCTCTGTAACGTTGACAACATACTTGTTGTCTGGGAAAAAAGGAGCATTGTCGTTCACATCCATAATTATAATTTCAAGACGGTAAAGTCTGTGAGGATTCTGAGCAAGAGCCTCTAAATTCAACGCACATTTCTGATTACTGCCACACAACTCCTCACGATCAATCCGGTCTTTGACAAACAGCGAGCCCGTTTTTACATTTACATCAAAATATTTAGCATTTGATCCAGGCATAATCTGAAACATATGTGATTCTAGTTCCTGAGCACTGATCTTCAGGTCTTTTGCTATATTCCCGATCACAGTTCCTTTATTTACCTCCTCGGAGACGGAATAGACAATCTGGCCAAGCGAAGATTTCCATAAAGGCAGAAATAAAACGATCCAGAAGCCATGGAATTCTGTAATATCCATGATTGTGCAGTAAAATGTCTTCCAATTTATTTAGTGTAAAAAAGACTAAAACAGGTCAACAGATTGTTATTGATACAATCCGACATCACGACGCAGAAAGGACTATAAGCCTTGGTTATTTACAGCCTTCAACGCATTTCCTCTTGTTCTGATGCTGTAAAGGAGGAGCTCAGAGAACTCTCAAAGTCATGGTCTGCAATGCCACCACGTGTCGCAAAAGTGAAGAGACAATGATGTTACTTCAGAATTTTTCTATGAAACACAGTGAAGCAAATGTATCACCGTCTTCATAATGCCGAATCTAAGCCTTCATATCTAAGCAATCATTACGAAACAGAATAAAAATGCAAATAAGAACATTAAGAAAGAATATAGACGTCACTGTCGCTGCCCTTGGTACTGAAGTGATTTTGCTTTTTAAATATAAATTAGGATGTAGTTAAGCCATAAAACAAAGTCAAGAAACAAACAACATCATGGTTTCAAAAGGTAGTTGTTGCAACATACATAAAAAAATCTATAAGTAGGCTAAAACAATCGGTTTATTAATATACCTTGTCTTGCAGTGTACAAAAGCAGCGTCTCTGAGAAAGTAGAAACGCAGTACAAGCAAACCAAACTGTGTTGATGAACTCCCAAAGCTGTAGAGTGATAGGAATACAAATACGCCAGAGTCAGGAGATGCTTGCAAAACTCAAATATATAATTTTAACAACAAGCAAAAAGTAAAAAAATCGTGGAAATATTACTTTTCCCACTTTGCCACATCATCCAGAATTTTACACTCTTAAAAATAAAGGTGCTTCACGATGCCATAGAAGAACCTTTTTGTCTTAATGGTTCCATAAAGAACCTTTAACATCTGAAGAAACTTTCTGTTTCACAAAAGGTTCTTTGTGGCGAAAGAAGGTTCTTCAGATTATAAAAATGCAAGAAAGAGATGGTTCTTTAAAGAACGTTTGACTGAATGGTTCTTTGTGGAACCAAAAATGGTTCTTCTATGGCATCGCTTGAAGAACCTTTTGAAGCACCTTTATTTTTAAGAGTGTACTTGTGTTTAACTTGAGTTTGGGTGCGCCTGAACTTTAATTTTAAATACTTAAAATATTGGGTAATACATTTATTTTCTTCTCTTTATTTTATAAAAATATAAACAGAAAAAATAAAACTCAACATAAACGTCGCTTAAAATGTACTTTTTGCAATTCAAGTGCAGTAGAAGTGAACTAAAACGCATTGTCTTACCTTCTCGGTGGTCGGAAGAGTTTGTTTGCGCGTAAAAGTGTCTTCTCCATTAACGCTGATCAACTCTGCGTCTGCTGGTGGAAACGGCGAGGGGAAAACGACTACATCACTCTTTATTCAGTGTCTGAATCATCAGCTGACACTCTTGTCACCAGACCTCCAGCTTGACCATTCTCACGAAGAAAAGCGTTAATAACGGGAGCTGGGAAATGTGGAGCATTGTCATTAACATCAGAGATATGTACAGTTATAAGAGTGCTGCTGGAAAGAGGCGGAGTTCCTTCATCTGCAGCTGTAATTGTGATGTTATACAGAGAAACACTCTCTCTGTCCAGAGGTCCATCTACTACTAGAGAATAATGATTGTTATATGACATATCCAGTTTGAAAGGATACGAGCCTTTCAGTGCACAGTGTACAATGCCATTTTTACCTCCATCTTTATCAGACACTGCGACTAAAGCAACTGCAGTTCCCGGTTTTGTATCTTCTTTCACAATTTCCAACAGAGGTGTCATAACTATTTCTGGCGCGTTGTCATTTTCATCCACAACTTCTATTAAAACTTTACAGTGTGTACTTTTAGGAGGAACGCCTTTATCTCTCGCCTGAACGCGCAGTTCAATTGCAGGGTGTTCCTCGTAATCAACTTGACCTTGAACAACAATTTCTCCTGAGCTAGAATTTATGATAAACAAGTTCATTTCATCGGTATGTCCATGAAATGAATACTGTATTTCACTATTGATGCCCTCATCTAAATCACTGGCAGAAACCGGCATTATTTTGGTTCCAATTGATGCGTTTTCCTTCACTTTAACTTTGTATAAAGGTTTGGTGAAAATAGGCTTATTATCATTTACATCCATGACGTCAACAACAATATTCAATGTTCCAGATTTAGGAGGTTTTCCTCCGTCAATAGCGGTGAGTATTAGGTGAATAACAGCTTGTTTCTCTCTGTCTAAAGCTTTCTGTAGCACTAATTCAGCAGATAAACTCTTTTGCCCGCTATGAACATCTAACGAAAAATACTCATTTGAACTGAGTTTGTAGTCCTTTAGAGAATTACTGCCGACATCTGAGTCTTTAGCATTTGGCAAAGGTAATCTGTCCCCAATATTTGCATCCTCTGTTACATTCACAATATGATTGCTGTCCGGAAAAAAAGGAGCATTGTCGTTCACATCCACAATTATAATTTCAAGACGGTAAAGTCTGTGAGGATTCTGAGCAAGAGCCTCTAAATTCAACGCACATTTCTGATTATTGCCACACAACTCCTCACGATCAATCCGGTCTTTGACAAACAGCGAGCCCGTTTTTACATTTACATCAAAATACTTTGCATTTGATCCAGGCATAATCTGAAACATATGTGATTCTAGTTCCTGAGCACTGATCTTCAGGTCTTTTGCTATATTCCCGATCACAGATCCTTTATTTACCTCCTCGGAGACGGAATAGACAACCTGGCCAAGCGAAGATTCCCATAAAGACAGAAATAAAACGATCCAGAAGCAATAAAATTCTGTAACATACATGATCTTGGAATATATTGTTCTATGATTTATTTGGTGTCAAACAATTAAAGCAACTCAAAAGACCTCTATCAATACAATCCGACATCACGACGCAGAGGCAAGTATAAGCCTTAGTTATTTACAGCCTTCAACGCATTTCCTCTTGTTCTGATGCTGTAAAGGAGGAGCTCAGAGAACTCTCAAAGTCATGGTCTGCAATGCCACCACGTGTCGCAAAAGTGAAGAGACAATGAGATGTTAATTCATAATTTCCCTATAAAACAAAGAGTGAACACAATTCATCACCCTCATCATAACGTCAAATCCAAGACTTCATATCTACGCAATAAAAACAAAGCAAAACAAAACAAAAAAAGCAAACACGAATATTGAGAAGGAATATACGGCGCCACTGCTGCTGTCCGATGTACTGAAGTGATTTTGCTTACAATACAATTATTACAATACAAAATAGGATATAGTTAAGCCATAAAACAAACATCAGTATTGTATCACAATGTAATTGTTCCAACATATAAAAATCTATAAGTAGGCTAAATTCCAAAGCTGTACAGTGATACGAATACAAATATGCGACATGCTGAAATAACTGGCAAAATTAAAATGTGTCATCTGAACAAGTGAAAAATGTAAGTATTACTTCCACATTGTCAACAGCATCCAGTATTTTACTTGTTAACTTGAGTTTGGTGTGTGTGAACTTTTATTTTTAAATACTTAATATATTATGAGGTAAAAAAAAAAAACTTCTGTTTATTTTATAAACATCTAAAATATTTTTAAAAACTATTAAAAGGGATTAGAATATTAGAAAGCTCAGCATAAACGTTGCTAATAAGTTTACTTTTGTAAGTCAAGTGTAGTAGAAGTGAACTAGAATTCAATGTCTTACCTTCTCGGTGGTCGGAAGAGTTTGTTTGCGCGTAAAAGTGTCTTCTCCATCAATGCTGATCAACTCCGCGTCTGCAGGTGGGAATGACGATGGGAAAATAACATCCATGGACATAGTCGCTGAGAGTGATGGCTCTCCATTATCAGACACTGTGATAAGAAGTGGGTGAGTTTTAAGTCATTGTCACTCATTCGTCTCTTTGTCTTTATTTCTCCAGTGCTGCTTCCAATGCGGAAGAGATTCGTTCCTTTGGGTTCAGTTAGATGATAAGACAGAAGTGCGTTATATCCAGAGTCAGCATCAACAGCTCTGATCTTGGCTACAAAGTATCCCGCTTCAGCAGAGTAGGGAATGTTCTCACTATTAACTGATCCAGGTTCAGAATAAGGTGGTAAAATAACTGGACTATTGTCATTCTCATCAGTTATAAAAACATTTACTGTTAAGTTACTGTTTAGTGATGGGACACCTGAATCTGTGGCCTGAACTTCAAAATGAAACGATTTAAGATTTTCATAGTTAAATGATTGTTTACTGTACAAGTCTCCACTCTCACTATTTATGTCAATCATAGACACCAATGGAATGACAGTTTTGTCTCTGCTAATTATAATATATGAAATATGAGCATTCTGGTTGAGATCTGGATCCTGAGCACTCACTGTCGCTATAATGACACCTGCTGGACTGTTTTCCTTTAAATATACGTTCATCACAGCTTCTGGAAAGTGTGGAGCATTGTCATTCACATCAGATATATGAACTGTGATAACACTGGTACTAGAAAGTGAAGGGGTCCCTTCATCTGAAGCTATTATTGTGATATTATAATTCGCAATTTCTTCCCTGTCCAGTGTTCCATCTACAACTAAAGAGTAGTAGTTTTTATACGAGGACTCGATCTTAAACGGCACCTGACCTACGATGTTGCAGTGCACTACTCAATTTTTACCTCCGTCTTTATCAGAGATTGTAATTAGAGCCACAGCTGTTCCGACTTTTGAATCCTCTTTAATAGTATTGGCCAAAGAAGTCACCATCAGCTCGGGTGGGTTGTCATTCACATCAACAACTTCAACTAAAACTTTACATTGGGAACTCTTAGGAGGGTGGCCTTTATCTTTGGCTTCCACCCTCAATTCAACAGCAGCATTTTTTTCATAATCAATATTACCTTTAACTGTTATAAGTCCGCTGTCGGGGTTAATTGAAAATAAATGTGATGCTTTGCTAGTACCTTGCTTAACAATAGAAAATGTTATATCACTATTTATTCCCTCATCTAAATCAGAAGCAGAAAGGGAGATGATTTGGGATCCCAGAGCAATATTTTCGTTCACTTTCACTTTGTAAAGAGATTTGCTAAAAACTGGAGAGTTGTCGTTAACATCCAAAACATTGATAATTATCTCTAATGTTCCAGACAATGCAGGTTTTCCTCCATCAACAGCAGTCAGTGTTAGATGGATGGCAGGCTGTTTTTTTCTACTTCTAATAGCAGTGTACTATTAATGTTGATCCAGGAGCACCTTCAAATATAAAAGGAAATGGAAACTCTGTAAAGTGTATTTTTAAAAAACGCACTTCCACGACATAATAGAAGAAGGACTTGTGTGATGAGATTATCTTAAAAGTCAGGTGAACGGTCTACACGTTTTCACAATGATAACACAATCAAGTGTAAACATTTTGCAAGCGATAAAATAAATGAACAAGTAAATAAATAAATCAGCAGTAAACCTTAACTGTCATGTTTAAATCGTTAACAAAACGAACTGGGATGATAAAAATGCCAGTTGTATAAGAAAAAAATATAAGCCTTCATAATGACCACAACTGTCGCTGTCCAGTGAGAGGTTCTGAAATTCAAACAGGAACTCTGCTTTCGGAAATCGTATAAAAAATAACGAAAATACGAAAAAGAAGAAGAAGAAGATACCTTTTTATGATAACTTTTATGAACTAATTTTAACAGCAAAGCTCTGTCCCACTATTTGTATGAAATGTGGGTTGCGAACTAAATACAAAAAGAAAAGAATATAAAACACCTCATATCAAATGTAGTTTGGCCTCGAGGTTAACAATCATCGTTTTCAGAAGGGGAATATTTAATATGTTCATGTAAGTTCAAGGCTTTTTATTGTACACTACTAGTGGAAAGTGTGAATAATAATAAAACAACAAAACAACCCTCCATCATTGGTGGCTACGTGTTAGCACATAAAGAAATTCCATTTCAGCAGTCTGACCCAAAATGATCAGAATACCAGAAACTATTAAACAAGTAGTTAAAATATCTTCAAACATAATTAAAACACCACAATTATGTTTTTTTTACCACAAATAAATAATGGGATATTACTATATCCCCCATAGAAGGAAGAGTATAGTTGGGCGTTAAAATAGCTTTTTTACACATAATGAAAATTATATATAATAACTGCTAAACAATTTATTAAAGCTTGAACATTTGTTTCAAATGAATAATAATACATGAGGAGAAATCATCAGTGTCTTTCTCTGAGGTTGGAAGAGTTTGTGTGCGCGTAAAAGTATCCCCACTATTAATGCTGATAAAAAGATGACTGAGTCTGAGGCAATAGCGATGAGCAGATACAGATTCAGATCTGAAAAACTCTCCAATGCGGAAGAGATTCGTTCCTTTGGGTTCAGTTAGATGATAAGACAGAAGTGCATTATATCCAGAGTCAGCATCAGCAGCTCTGATCTTGGCTACAAAGTATCCCGCTTCAGCAGAGTAGGGAATGTTCTCACTATTAACCAGGGCCGGACTGGGAGGCAATTTCAGGCCGGGAAATCTCACACTCATCCAGGCCACACAGAAAAACAGGGGCCAAAATTGAACCTTTTGGGGTACAACAGCTTGACACCGTAGCAGTACAATAAGGTAATTTCAGCATCATTACTCCAGTCTTCAGTGTCACATGATCCTTCAGTAATCATAATAATATGCTAATTTGCTGTTCAAGAAACATATTTGTTGTTATTATTATTATCAATATTTAAAACAGTTGAGTACATCAGGATTCTTTGATGAATAGAAAGATCCAAAGATCAGCATTTATCTGAAATAAAAAGCTTTTGTAACATTACCCATGGACTATACCAAAAGCTCCTTATAATTCTTTTTTTTTTTAATCTGAAATTGATTTCTATTTCAGATACATGCTGTTCTTTTAAACTTTCTACTCATCAAAGAAACCTGAAAAAAAATCGAATTTGTTTTCAACAATAATAATAATAATAATAATAATAATAATAATCATCATCATCAGAATAATATAATGATTTCTGAAGGATCACGTGACACTGAAGACTGAAGTAATGATACTGAAAATTCAGCTTTACATCACCGGAATAAATTACATTTTAATAAAAAGATGTTTCACAATATTACTGTTTTTGCTGTATTTTGGATCAAATAAATGAAGGCTTCTTTAAAAAAACATAAAAAATCTTACTGATCAAAACCCTTTGACTGGTATTAAACACAATTTCTAAAGTGCCTAAATGTCAAAATTAGTACAATATATTTGTTGAAAAAGTTTAATACACTATTGAATTATTAGGCTGTGAGCCTGCTACTCATAGGCTATTACTTTTGTGTTGCTGTCTGCTCTAGCGCCCTCCCTCCCTGTACAGTAAATCCATGTGAATATCTGTCTCTGCTAAAATTTTTAATGTAACTTTACAATCGATATTGATGTCCTTTAGCACAGTATTCTGAATGATGATAATGGGGTGCTACTAATAGCCTAACAGATACTAGCAGTTTAATACTCAACTAGGTTAATAAAGACAAAACTATCTAGCGTATTTACAGATGAAACTGACCTGCACTTGAAGCCCTGAACAGATCAGTGGTGTTGCTACATTTCACTGCTTCGTCTGGCCGCTTACTCTCTTTCGTCGAGTCCCGCGCATCGGTTAATCATAAATCATCCGCCCGGAACTGCTTAGTGTACAACAGTGAGCGCAAGCTACATTAAAGTGATTATTACGTTTTGAATATGGATATTTTTCTTACAAAAACGCCATGTGAGACACTTTTTTTTTAATGGATGAGCACATTTTAATTAAGTTCTTTTAGACTGATGCATGCAACACCCGCTGAGTGCCATGAAACAGCTTGAAAGATCAAAGACAATTTTTAATAGAACTCAGACTGGATTCGTCTGAAAGAAGAAAGTCATATACACCTAGGACGACTTGAGGCTGCGTAATTTATGGGCTAATTTTCATTTTTGGGTGAACTAACCCTTTAAATACAAGGGATAATTACTAAACACAGGTGTCAGGAATCATAATCAAACTAAACGAGGACAGGAACATGACCAAATAAGGGAACAGAAACAGGGGCAAAACATGACACAGACAGTCCATGATCCTGACAGTAAGGAGAAGCTCCACACAAAAACGATTTTCTTTGATTTGCTAGTGGATAGTGCCACCGTATGGTCATAATGTATAGGGAAACAAGAGTTTGCATTCTGTCCCGGGCTATACTGTAATACTGTACGTTTTAATGGCAAACAATTTCAACAATACTGTATGTACTTATATAAATATATTTTGAATAGATCTGACTCTTTTTATTTTTCCTGATATACATTTTGGCATTTTATGTAAATGTTATAATCAATCATAAAATATAATATTACAAAATGTTCAAAATACAGAAATAACATGTATTCTAAAATGTTTTTCAAGAAACATATTTGCATATCCATTTTTGTCAAATTATTTCATCTTTCATAGGGCTTTGACTATTCATATAATACATTATAATTTTTTTCTTTCATATAAATATATTTTGAATAGATCTGACTCTTTTTATTTTTCCTGATATACATTTTGGCATTTTATGTAAATTTTATAATCAATCATAAAATATAATATTACAAAATGTTCAAAATATAGAAATAACATGTATTCTAAAATGTTTTTCAAGAAACATATTTGCATATCCATTTTTGTCAAATTATTTCATCTTTCATAGGGCTTTGACTATTCATATAATACATTATAATTTTTTTCTTTTTCACTTACTGCCCTAAAACATTTTAAAGTGGTGGACTGATAAAATCCCTTTTTTTATTCTTCTTCTTCTTCTTCATTAAAAATGTATTTCGACATTAGTAAAATGTTAAAATAATTTGAAATTCAAAGGTTTAAACTAAACATGTATTTAGTTATATTTTGTCCAGAAGGAGACAGAAGAGAAGAAGTATGACATTGTCCACAGAAGAAACAATGTCATACAGGTATGGAACGGCATGAGAGTGAGTAAATGATGACTAATGATCAACTCAGTTCATCCCTTTAAGTTTGCTAAATAGCCCCCACTAGTGCCAATGAGATGCAGAACACTGCCAAAGAGATACTGACATTACACAAAAAAGGCTGCAGAATTTCTCTTTTGCCTGACAGTGCTAAAACAATGCTAAATAAGATGCTTGACGTTGAAGACATCCTAATTCATGTATTTTCATGCATTTTATTTATTCAGTAGTTGTTCAAAATACTTGCATAATTGATGTTTTTAATGTAAAAAAAAAAAAAATTATGTCAAGGTATTTGCTTGCTATATATGCTTTATAAATTAGGGGCTGGTGTGTTGGAGTTTCTTTTGTATTTTTTGATGTTATTACATTTGATTAATAATAATAATAATAATAAGAAGAAGAAGAATTAGCTGGAAGAGGACCTTTTTATTATTTTTCTGTGAAAGAGGTTAGAGTTTATTATGACCATATAAACTATGGTGGGACAAAAAAAGGCCCCTACACTACATTATAACTATATATATTTTTATAAGTCATTTTAAATAAATGTGTTGAATTTCTTCTCAATGTATCTTTTTTCTTCCAACGTGGTGTTCTTGTACTCTGACATTATAAGAGATTGTGTGGCATCAATATATTTCATAAATTATTTTTGGACTGTGGAAAAACGTACTTATAATTATCTAAATCTTTCTTGTACTTACCATGTGGCTGTTGCATGATCTTGCACTTCACACATTCATATGGTTTCATTACAGGGTTTAGGTGCTAAAAACATAAACAGAATATTTTGTTCAAGATCTTGCTTTGTCATTTTATAAAAAAAACTGTTTTTATGAAAGTGTTTGACCACGCACACACACACACACACACACACACATATATATATATATATATATATATATATATATATATATATATATATATATATATATATGTATATATATTTCAATGAATATTTTATTTAATCAATTTCATATTTACACTAAAATTACTTGTAATAGAAATTGTATGAACAATTGTATGAACAATCTCAGAAAAAAGGATGTAACCGTATCAAAATGAAAAACAACTGGGAATAAAAACTAGCAAAAACAACAGTATAAGTAAAAAAAAGCAAACATGCATGCAGGGAACTCAGGACGACTTACAGCAAATTACAATTTACAGTGTTAAATTCATTACATTTAATGCAACATACTTGTGGTAGTAGACAGTATGTGAGCATAAACCCAAGTAATCATTGAAAACTCAAATAGAAATATGGATCATAAGTTCAATTTATATGTCACTTACTTGCTTAGTGCAGAGGAGAGAAATATTCTCAACTAAACACAGCTGGTCACACTTACATGAACAGAAAAAAAACTGAAAAGAAAAAAAAAGTCATTATTGAGCAAACCAGTTACAATGTAAAGATTAATTTATAGACTGATCTCAAGTACTTGTCAAGAGTCAGCTGATAGTCTGAGTAGTTGAATGACTGAGCTCCAGAAAATCAATAATGTGGTGGCTTTGAAAGGATTGTTTGACAGTTTCAGATTTAAAAACAAAATGGATAGAATAAAGAACCCTAAATTCTAACACAAATGGTTATTCAGGACAATATGATTTTTAATAGAACTGTTGTACTATGTACACAATATGTAAAGAAACTTTAAAGAACCATAATTTATTAGAATGTTTACTACAATTTAAAAAAATGGATAATGAAAATAATTTTACTGTGTTTATTCAAGGTGCAATAAAAGTATTGTAGTGTTATTTGTTTTTTTTTTTACTTGGTCACAACACTTGCCATTTTTGGAGTTTAAATTCGACTACAATAATGAGAAAAATAAATTAAAAAATGCAGTGATGGCAGATTTAATGTTGCATGTGCTTTTGCTAGACACTTTGACCTCAACTTCTTCTTATAGAACATGAAAAAGTAGAATAGCACAGAGTGGTGCATTTCATCTGAAGACACCCACAGGGAAACAACACTTATCATTTGTATGCGTCAGACAGATCTGAGAGTACTTATGACAATATGAACTCCACTGTAACACAAGAGATGGACAGAGAAGATGAAGAGGTGATCTATGCCAATGCAGACATTGTATTTAATGATGATCGCAGAACAGAGGTGGAGGACTCAGATACAAAGAGACAACGAATGCTTCAAAGCGCAGGTACAGACTCTTCTCATTATGTAAATAAACACAAAGAGAGACATTTTCAGAGTTGTAAACAAAGATTTAGAATGTCTGTTCATGTCTTTCATGTCTGTCATTTTTAGGAAGTGTGCGGAGCAGCTGCAGTATGTTTGGTGCTGTTGTGTGTTCTGATGACTGTCATAATAACGCTACGCGTCCAGCTCAGTACAGAGACTCACAAATGTAAAATTGAAATCAACAACTTTAGAGAACAGTTACAAAAAAATGATATAGACCTCATGGAAGAGATAAGCCAGTTAAAAAAAGAGAATACGGACCTTAAAAACAAGAAAGACCAGTTACAAACCATGACTCAAGACCTCATAAGCAAGAGAGAACAGTTAGTAAATGAGAATACCAGACTTAAAAATAAAGGAGCCCAGTTAGAAATCAAGATTTCCAACAATTATACAGACCTCATGGAGTCACCAACCGAGAATACCAAACTCAGTAGTTACACAAACTGGCCCAAATCCAATGTGACCAATACCAGTAGTAGCTCTTTGACTTATAAGTAAGAAGCCATATATTGTTCATTATTATCCAATAAAATTCTCACATTTATATGATATCACAAAGTCACACAGAAAGCAAAAATGAAAATCTATAATGCTGATCTGTTGATTAAGGTTATGGAGGTCTAATGAGAAATCTCTGTTTATTTGGAACAATTAAATCATCCATAAAGGACATTGTCTCAAAACACCATGACATACTGTATATGTGATGTGTCTTTTAATGCTTTGCTTTTGTATGTTTACATTTTTTGAGGACTTTGCATTAAATCTTTGAAGTGATGAACTCACACTCGTCTCAAATTTGTCACCTAAGCAGAACAAAGAAAAAAAAGGTGAAATAAGAGATTTAAGTAAAAGTAAAGTTAAGTAAAATGCATAATTAATTCTTTGTGTTAAGTAAAATCAGCAAGATATGTATTTTGTGTGCAGGAGGAGACACTTATTAGCCATTACATGCTTCAAACACATTTGTTGAAGATCGTGCTGTAAAAAAATAAATAGGTGAGAAACTTTAAATATCAAGGAAACTTGATGTGTTTAGATTGAGAAACGTTCTCTCAACTATTGTCCTAATAATTGTATTAAGTAACACTACTTTGTTTTGTCAGTTTGAATTTGCTTGTTGACTAAATGCAAAAAGCCTCATTCAGCCAATACAGTTCAAGACAACAACAACTTTGTTGTTCAGCACATTTTCATTTTGTAACACGATAAATTAATTTGATAAATTGATTAGACACTTTTATGTTAAGTGAAATCTTCATAAAAGAACAATCATCCTTCAAATCAAATCATCCTTCAGCACTGGTATATACAGTGGGTACGGAAAGTATTCAGACCCCCTTAAATTTTTCACTCTTTGTTATATTGCAGCCATTTGCTAAAATCATTTAATTAAATTTTTTCCCTCATTAAATGTACACACAGCACCCCATATTGACAGAAAAACACAGAATTGTTGACATTTTTGCAGATTTATTAAAAAAGAAAAACTGAAATATCACATGGTCCTAAGTATTCAGACCCTTTGCTGTGACACTCATATATTTAACTCAGGTGCTGTCCATTTCTTCTGATCATCCTTGAGATGGTTCTACACCTTCATTTGAGTCCAGCTGTGTTTGATTATACTGATTGGACTTGATTAGGAAAGCCACATACCTGTCTATATAAGACCTTACAGCTCACAGTGCATGTCAGAGCAAATGAGAATCATGAGGTCAAAGGAACTGCCTGAAGAGCTCAGAGACAGAATTGTGGCAAGGCACAGATCTGGCCAAGGTTACAAAAAAAATTTCTGCTGCACTTAAGGTTCCCAAGAGCACAGTGGCCTCCATTCCTTAAATGGAAGACGTTTGGGATGACCAGAACCTTTCCTAGAGCTGGCTGTCCGGCCAAACTGAGCTATCGGGGGAGAAGAGCCTTGGTGAGAGAGGTAAAGAAGAACCCAAAGATCATTGTGGCTGAGCTCCAGAGATGCAGTCGGGAGATGGGAGAAAGTTGTAGAAGTCAACCATCCCTGCAGCCCTCCACCAGTCGGGGCTTTATTGCAGAGTGGCCCGACGGAAGCCTCTCCTCGGTGCAAGACACATGAAAGCCCGCATGGAGGACTCCAAGATGGTGAGAAATAAGATTCTCTGGTCTGATGAGACCAAGATATAACTTTTTGGCCTTAGTTCTAAGCGGTATGTGTGGAGAAAACCAGGCATTGCTCATCACCTGTCCAATACAGTCCCAGCAGTGAAGCATGGTGGTGGCAGCATCATGCTGTGGGGTGTTTTTCAGCTGCAGGGACAGGACGACTGGTTGCAATTGAGGGAAAGATGAATGCGGCCAAGTACAGGGATATCCTGGATGAAAACCTTCTCCAGAGTGCTCAGGACCTCAGACTGGGCTGAAGGTTTACCTTCCAACAAGACAATGACCCTAAGCACACAGCTAAAATAACGAAGGATTGGCTTCACAACAACTCTGTGACTGTTCTTGAATGGCCCAGCCAGAGCCCTGACTTAAACCCAATTGAGCATCTCTGGAGAGACCTAAAAATGGCTGTCCACCAACGTTTACCATCCAACCTGACAGAACTGGAGAGGATCTGCAAGGAGGAATGGCAGAGGATCCCCAAATCCAGGTGTGAAAAACTTGTTGCATCTTTCCCAAAAAGACTCATGGCTGTATTAGATCAAAAGGGTGCTTCTACTAAATACTGAGCAAAGGGTCTGAATACTTAGGACCATGTGATATTTCAGTTTTTCTTTTTTAATAAATCTGCAAAAATGTCAACAATTCTGTGTTTTTCTGTCAATATGCGGTGCTGTGTGTACATTAATGAGGAAAAAAAATTAACTTAAATGATTTTAGCAAATGGCTGCAATATAACAAAGAGTGAAAAATTTAAGGGGGTCTGAATACTTTCCGTACCCACTGTATAAAAGACCAGTGGTTAAGACAATATATATTTTAATATATAACACTGGAGTGATACTCACGAGATGGAAATATTTTACAAATATTGGATGTGGTTTTGCCCTTTAGGACAGAGACAGTGCACTCGAAATGAAAATGTAAAACTTTTTTTTTTCACTCAAAATGGCATTTCTATGATGTTTTGGAGCTTTATGTGGTATTATATTATTCACAAAGAAAAACACTAAGCAAAGAATACTGAATTTCATGTCTTTTGCATCCAGGAAGGGACTTTACGTGTTACAGAAGAAGCCACAGACCAGCTAAAGCGTGCCTGTGGTCAGCTGTGAGGCAGAACTGCAAACTGCACTGTCAGGCTATGCGTGCTAAATAGCCCTTGCTAGTGGCAGACATATGTATAACACAAATGCATGCATTACAGTATCAGCAGAATTTCCCTTTTGCTCATTTAAGACCATATCAGAATTCATAAGGTGTGTATATCCTTGAAATGTAACTGTAAGATATACACACAGACAAACTGTAAAAGCACACTTAAAAACACATTATAAATAGACGGATTATTTGGGTATGTTAATAATTTTTATATATTTTTAAGAACATTATGTATATTTTATAACTATCCCTTCAGTTAGAAGTTGGATGCAATATCTATTGGAGTTTGATGCAATACTCAGATCTGTATACTGAAAATACATTTGTATGTGAATCTGCATGTGTGTTTCTAAAAGAAAGACATAAACTGAGATAGAATAAATAGGCAGTTAGACAGTATGTGTTGGGGAGGTTAAAAAAGGTGTGCTTCTCTGAATCTGAAGAGATGGAGGTGTTGTCATGGTGACTGTTTCTATGGAGACAGTGCTGCCTAGGTCAGCACCAATGAAGCGGTGTTTGTCTTCACTCAAGTAATGGAGTTGAGTACTTTGTCCGCCTCTGGTCATTATGCGATCATCCTTACACACTCTCACAATACAAGACAAACCCCAGAAATATACTGTAAAAGCTTTAATTCACATTGCAGTATTTACAAGCAAAGGGCAAATCATAAAATCCAGCAACGATACAAAGGCATTGTTTACTGTTTGCATAAGGACATTTCGCAAGTAAGGCAACAGAAATACAAATACTGAAATCAGTAACCCAATGGCATGTCAATGAGATTGCTGATATGCTGATAGTATTAAGACATTGAACTTCATTCCCTTTTTTTTTTTTGGTCATTTAAACTTTTCAGGCACACTTTTCTCTGCCCTAAAGCAAACAGCTAAAGGCACACAATATATATATATATATTTTTTTTTTACTTGTGTCATTTATCCCTAATTTCTTAAATCTGCTGCCAGGAACTCCAATTTGTGCTTTCACCTTTCAGAAAGCAAGATAAACTGAATTACATGGCTGTCAATGCTAATGGCAACTTGTAGTGTCATTCTGTGTTCTGGTAACTGGATGTGTCAATCTAAATACAAATCACATGTTTCAAGTGACCTATATTGCTGTTCTCTCTCTCTCTCTCTCTCTCTCTCGCTCTCTCTCTTTCACCTTGTTCCTCCTACAGCACATTTTCTTGCATTATTCTCACTTCTCACTTTCCACCTTCCCACTCACTTCAGTAGCTGACAAATTGTTTTAATACAAGGAAAGGAAAATAGTTTTGATTTCTGTCATGATATTAGATCTACAAAATGGTATAATGAAATTGCCAAATATATCACTACAAATAATAAATACCTAAAACATTGCAATGTTGTCATATAAGAAGCAGCATTAAATACATTAACAATAATTTGCATATTTGCTTATTTTCATAATACAAAACAATATAAAACTCAAAAACTTGAAAAAATGACACAGAATAGCAATTTGATAGTACAATTGTTGATTCTTGTACAAAAAAAATATCTAGTTTTTTTATTATTGTTGTAAATTATTAATGGTTTTTGGCAAGGTAATATTTTAGCACTGGCTACATATATCTGCAAAAAGGTACATTAATAAATGTTTTAAACCTTTTCGTTTTTTTGCACGTAGTACAGTGAATTTGCATTAAATTAATTTTTTTTATGTATCATTGGTTTTCGGCACATCACTATGGCAATTGCCATACTGATGTAACTGTAACACTTTACAATAAGGGCAGATTAACATTAACTAACAACGAGCAAAGACATTTGCTACTGTATTTATTGTACTGTATTAACCTTTTGCTACTGTATTAATCTTAAGGTTAGTTAATAAAAATACAACTGTTTATTGCTAATTCATGTTAGCTAAGGTCTATAATATTACTATAATATATTATAGTAATATAACACAATATGTAATAACATATACAACTTTTGATTTTAATATTGTATTAGTAAATGTTGCTATTAACATTAACTAAGATTAAAAAATGCCGTAGAAGTATTTTCATTGTTAGTTTATGTTAACTAATGTAAACAAATGAAACCTTATTGTAAAGTGTCATTCATGTGATTATTACTCTTTATAGCATTTGTCTAGGATTTCAAATAGTGTACTTGAATTCTTTTTTTTTTAATGCTCTTGCCAGAGAAAATCTGTTTTAGGCCGTTTATGGCATTTGGTAGACAGGATAAAAATAAACATGAATCTATGTATGCATGTGCACCACATAGCTGGCAAACCAAGTGTTTTGAGGTATAGAGTCTATACTATAGACAATGCCTGGCTCATTAGATTGTGCTCATCCGATCACAGCTTTCTCATCAGCATGTTTTGTGAAAATAGAGCATCTTTAATATCAGAATCCTTTAACAGTCTTGACCTTCTTTTCATCTCTTTACCAGCTGTTTTATAGTTCATATCTTACTAGAACCAGACAGTCCAGTTCTTCTTGTAGTCGTGAAGTATCACTTCTCTCTTTCCTCTGTAGTAGAGTCTATTTAGAAGTCTTTAAGATGCAAAAAGTCCATCTTGTTTGTCTTAGCCATGCAAAGTCATGCTCAATGTGGTTACAGGTGGCTGATAAACAGTTGTTAGACCCAGCCTTAAATCGCCACAAAGCTGCACTTAACGTCTCTCTCATACAATGTTGGTCTTGATATCCAAAATGTCAATTGAAAGCTATTTCTTCTATTATCCAAAAAGGCAACACGAAGAACAGGAAGCGGGAGAAGAAGTGATGGTCAAAATAACTCAACAGAAGTAACTGAATAATATGAGTTGTGTCTTTCTTTTTGCCTAGTCTGACACAAGCATTGCAAGAGCATGGAAAATAATAAGTAATATAAATGAATAAAAATAAATGAAATGATTAATTATAGAATGAATACAAAATATGTAAGAATATTAAAAATGCTCTCTTGAAGCTACACACAGAGGTGTTTGAAAACTTTGATTCTGCACAGTCTTGAATCGAATGAAACCCTGAAAATCAGTAAAACAGAAGATCAATCTGTCTCTCATGGACAGTGAGCCTGGTGTGGAAGGTTGTAAGCCATCAGTCAGCATGTCCAGATCACGGTAAATCACTGCTTGACTCCTGTCAATAGACGGAAACACCATTAGTCAAACAGAGTCAAGACTGAAGTTTTTCTGAGCACATAAATGTTGACATTTTGCATTTTGTCAGTTTATGCACTCTCTGGAAATCAAACCTATGACCTTGCCATTGGTAGTGCCATGCTCTATAATTTGAGCTCTATAGCTTTTAAATAGCTTAATTTTTTTAATAGTTTACCATCTTACTTATCCATCAAAACATGGAATGAAAATAATAGCATTACTGGGTGTTCTTATGCATTCTTATATACTCTGGGTGTTGCATTATTCTAATTTTTTAATCTCTGTCAATCTCTACTTTTTGTTCATAATTTTATCTGCAACTATCCATGCCTTCGGTTTACCCTTTAAAATCCTTCATGATCTGGAATTGCACAAACCAGTCAGTATGGCTCAGTAAATGATTGCTTCCTCATTTTACCCATTTTACTCTGGCCAAAATATATTTCAAATATATATTCTAAATATATGTTGTAAACAGCACGGAGTAAGACTTTGCTATTATTATTATTAAACAAAAAAACGCAGTTCGTTTTAAACCTTCAGTGTCAAACTATATTGCAAAATGTACTTCAGTCAGCAAGAAAATATATTTCCAATCATAAAAATACATTTTAGTTAACTGCAAATATATTTATATAAAGACCAAAATATATAACAAAAATATTTATGTAAAAATATTGTAATATTCGGCAATATTTATATTTTGTACATTTGAAAATGCATTAAAAAAATATCTGAAATATAAAAATACATGGTAACACTTTACAATAAGGTTCATAAGTTAACTACATTAGTTAACATGAACTAATAATGAACTGCACTTATACAGCGTTTATTCATCTTTGTTAATGTTAATTTCAACATTTACTAACACATTATTAAAATCTTGTTAACATTAGTTAATGCACTGTGAACTAACATGAACTAACAATGAACATCTGTATTTTTATTAACTAACGTGAGCGTAGATTAGTAAATACAGTAACAAATGTATTGCTCATGGTTAGTTCATGTTAGTTAATACATTAACTAATGTTTAACTAATGAACCTTATTGTAAAGTGTTACCAAATACATAATAAGTTAATTTATTTAGAGACAGATTCGAGCCCACTTTTACATTACTGTTATTTCATTTTGATTATTTCATATCAGGAAAAAAAGAATCATCATTTCACACATACCACTTCAATGCTGCAAAAAATTTGCTAAATTCTCATTGGCAGTGCTTCTGTCTCACTCTTCCTTTACTTCACACCCCAATGCTTGTCATACTCATTCTCCCACTCACATCTAAATGTATACACATACTGGTGCATTAACACTAGCTGTCCAACTTTATATACTATAAATATGAAAAATGAAAAATCTGTTTTGATGCTGTTTATTGTTTACAGTAGACTTTTTTTACCATTTTAATTTCTTTTAATCAACAGGCCATTTTTAGTGGATGTCTGAAGTCAGGTTTACACTTGAAGACTTCAGATGCAAAAGCCTCTAAGTGCCATCTGAAATTTTCTTCTAAAATTATCATTTTTATCAGGCTCCTATGTTTAGGTTCAGTGATTCAGTTTAATGGCAATCAACAGGTCCTTTTCATTGCCATTAAAGTGAAATCACTGAACCTAAACACTGGAACCTGATAAAAATGCTAATTTTAGAAGAAAAATTCAGACGGCAGTTAGGCTATTGCATTTGAAGCCTTCACTTACTCATCACATTAACTATGAAAGTATCACTAAAGTGTCCAGATACTTAATTTGAACTGTATATGCATTGTTTTATCATTTAAAACCAAATAAACCTATTTTTGTGAATTTTGATGCTTAAAAGGTGTCCTTAAGCTATGTTTATTTAAAATAAATGCACTTGGTTTGAAGTTTGGTTATGTAATGCAGTTGCAATCAATCGTTTTTTAAAATACTTTTTGGGGTCACTGTATATGCATATGAGTACATACAAGTCTAAATGCATTTATAGTACCTGTAAAGTGGAAGACCTTGAAGCACTGGTCTCAGTCAGCGCAGCACTTCCTGGGACGCTTGACACAATGAACCCTGCTCCGTTGGGAAGGGGCTGCCGGACCACCACCTTCCCTTTTCTAGTCTCTGCCAGAAACAGACTGTACCAGTAGGCATCACTAGAGATGAGAGTAGAGTCAGCGATGGTGGAGGAGCTCCTCTGGCTGATGATACTGTTCCTACCCTGAGGAGCCGCTTGTGAGGGTTTCGGTTCTTGACATTTCAGCACGATGATCACCAGGATGGTTATGAGCAGAAGAAACAACACCAACCCCAAACCGATCAGCAAATACAGGTTGAGATCGGTGAACAGGTCGTATTCGATAGGCACCTCTGTGGTTTCGGTAAACTGCGTGACCACTTGCTCCACCGTGGAGATCTTGATGGTCACCGTGGCAGAGCGAGGAGGATCTCCGTTGTCTCTGGCTATGATGACCAGGTGCTGATGTCTGGGATCTCTGTAACTGAACATGCGCGTGGTTCTTATCTCACCGTTGTACTGATCGAGGCTGAAGAGTGTGGTGTCTGTGATCTGGAGAAACTGATAAGTAATACGAGAGTTCTGCATGGAGTCGGCATCCATTGCAATGACCTTGGTGACCAGGGATCCTTTATCACTCGACCTTGGGATTACTTCTTCTATAACAGCACCTTGCGGACGCCATGGAGAAACTATGAGTGGCGTATTGTCGTTTTGGTCCAGGATGATGATGTGTATGGTCACGTTGCTGCTAAGAGGAGGGAGTCCAGAATCTCTAGCTTCGATGTGAAACAGAAACTCCTTCTCTCTTTCATAGTCAAACGTGCGTAACGTGTAGAGGTTGCCGTTCTCAGGATTGATGGAAAACAGCATGGACATTGAGGTGTTGGCGATCTCCTTTTCTATGATGAAGTAAACAAGATACTGATTTTCATGCATGTCTGGGTCATGGGCGGCTAAAGAGGCGAGCAACGTCCCGGGTTCGTTGTTTTCCATTAGATAAATGGTATAGAGGGACTGAGGGAACGTTGGCGCATTATCATTGACATCTTGAATTGTAAGACTGATTGTTTCATTATCCGTCAGAGGAGGGGTTCCTCTGTCGGTCACAAGAAATGTAATATCATAACTGTTTTTGACCTCGCGGTCAAGCGATTCTGTGACTGTTAACTCAAAAAAGTCTTCAGATGACTTATTAAGAGCAAATGGTAATATCTCAGCATTGTGGATGGAGAGAACAACCTTACCATTATCTCCAGAGTCTCTGTCACTCACACTGATGATGGCGATCACTGTTCCTACAGGGTCATTTTCTCTGATGGAACTCTGAAAAGATTTTATCGTAATCTCAGGATGGTTATCGTTTAGATCAGTGATGAACACTAAAATTTTACACTGACCAGAAAGTGGATTCACAGCCTTGTCCTTGGCTTCAACGTACATCTCAAAGCTCTTCACTTCTTCAAAATCAATCATGTCTTTTACTCTTATTTCTCCACTGCTGGGATCCAAAGAGAACGTTTCTTGTGTTTTCTCAGATGTGTATAAAGTGAAAGAGTATATGACCTCCGCATTGACACCCTCATCCAAATCGGTTGCATTCATCTGCATAATCAGTGTCCCGATTGGTGCATTTTCAATGAGATCAACCGAGTACACTTGTCGATCAAACTGAGGGGCGTTGTCATTGGTGTCCAGCACTTGAACGATAATGCTGGCCGTACCTGAGCGCGCAGGTACGCCGCCGTCCACGGCGGTGAGGGTTAGTGTATGAACGGCTTGTTTTTCTCTGTCCAAATTTGCTTTTAGCACCAGGTCGACATATTTAGTCCCGTCACTTCCAGACTGGATTTCAATCGTAAACGTGTCGCTGTCACTCAGATAATAGGTTTTGATTGAGTTCTCTCCAACATCTGCATCCACCGCGTTTGTTAAAGAAAATCTCTCTCCAGGTGTTGTTGATTCCGAAACATCGAGTGGTATTCTCTCCCTTCTGAACTGAGGCGCGTTGTCATTGATGTCCATAATTTCCAATTCGATATTAAATATGCGTATTGGACTCTCAATTATCACGTCCATCTTGAGGAAGCAAAACGATGATGTTTTGGCAGGACATAAATACTCACGGTCAATTTTCTCAGCGATATACAGTTCCCCAGTGTCTTTGTTTATTTCTAGGTATTTTTTGCTATGAATATAATCCAGCTTCACCTTTCTTTCCAACAGGCTGTGCGCGTCAAGGCCCAAATCCGTGGCGATATTTGCGATCACGGTGCCCACTGGAATTTCTTCAGGGATGGAGTATCTTGTTACAGCCGAGGCGAGAATCCACAACGCGGAGAGGACTACATAACTGAGCTGCCTTCTCCTCCACGGATCCATTGCAGAGCGCTCGTTAATGCTTTTATTGTCTTTCACAAGAAATATAGCAGTATGTTCCAAAACGAATCGAGATTAGGGGGTATTTGGATTCTTGAAAACATCCAGCAGGGCATGGCCATAGCCCCATGCCGTGGATCCCGCCCGTTGATCAGATTCAGCTGAGCTGCTGCTCTCTGTGCCTCCGTCCAACATCATTACGAAAGCAAAGCATGGCTGTTCTTGCATCCTCCCTTAAAGTGAATATCTGTAGTGCAGCGACATCGTGTGAAGATAAAAGTTTGCATAAAAATATGCTTATGACAAAAAAATATATATTTTTATTTGAAATTACTTTTGACTTTGTTGCGAAATATATATATATATATATATATATATATATATATATATATATATATATATATATATATATATATATATATATATATATATAT
>NW_015505257.1:816447-836332 GCF_001515645.1 Sinocyclocheilus grahami | reverse complement strand
TATATATATATAATGTGTAGTTATCTGCAGATGTTGAAAGTAACAAATTAAATACTTTGATTTCATTTTTCTCGACAAATTGAGAAAAAACTTTTGGGCGTCATCTAACAAGAATGAAGTTCAGCACCACGGACAGATCCATACTGTGCCGAGTAATATATATATATACTTTTTATCCTTTCTATTTATTACTATTAAAAAAATGAATACAAATTGCTTCGTGTACTCATTTAGACTATCCGGGACTTGTCACAGCACTTGCATATTGTTGCTCTTTTGTTGGATCGATTGCTTCTATTGTCTATTGTACCTATTTGTAAGTCGCTTTGGATAAAAGTATCTGCAAAATGATTAAATGTAAATGTAAAATCTGCCTTTAAAGTCATATTCTTGCTCTCCTACTTTTTTCTTTTTATTCTAACTGTACTTTTTTCTGTCATTGGTATATGTAGCCAAGAGATGCACGGATTTATATTATCACGCTCTTAATGTTTCTTGTCGTTTTGGCACAGCAAGACCCACTGAAGTGGAAACACTACAGGTTTTTTTTAACAAGAAGAGTTATATTAAGAAATTCCAATAATATTCTTTATTTTATACATTTTGGTAATGAGAGGGATATAAAATAGGAAAATATAACCTATATTCTCATCAATATGGGAAATTACAATTAAAGCAACTTGCATGCACATTTGGGCGGCATTATGCTAATATTTCCACATAGTGACGTAGACATGTGGGGGCGTGTTGGAACGAGCCGTTTTAGGTAGGCGTGGTTGACTCTTAACTTTTATAAAGAATATCTCTTTGGATTTGAGACTTTAGTCTTTGCAACTTTACAGATCTTCTTTATGCACCAAGAACTTGTAACACTCCAAAGAGAAAGGAAAACTTGAAATCACATCATATGACCCCTTTAATGCTTTCAGAAATACTACAATTAACTGAAAAACAAAAATGCAAAAAAATAATAATAATAATAAATAATAAAATAATAATAATAATTATCAGAGTACTTTTAAGTCCTGCTGTTGCCAAATCATATAGTACATATAATACAACTAAAATAGACACTTATATACAGAAAGTAACCTACAGGTGAAAAATACAACTGGAAAAATCATTTGAAAAAATCATTGGTTATTACTGTGTCATCTTGATTGTTATTGTTTGGCTTTTTCTTTTTGCCAAAAGTTGAGAATGAGTTGCAGACATCAATGTCTCCATTGTTTGCCAGTTTGAGCGTACAGAGTGTTGATGGTGTTCCGGGAATGTAAACATTATGTTGATAGTCTGATGGGAGTTGAACTGAATCCTGTTGGTTGTAACGTGTCCATGAGCGATTTGGAAAACCTCCACCCTTAGATGAGGTCCTATAGTCTGTTTCAGATGACAAAGAAAAATGGTTGGATAAACAATTCAGGTAAATCATAAGGAACATATATATGAAGCTGGTCTTCTTGATCATGTTTTAGGCATGACAAATGAAATGATTTTACCATGCATGTGACTTCCCCAGGTCCAGTACTGTGGCACAGACGTGTAAGCATAGTTGTCTGAGTCCTGAATCAGTCTGCTCTGCAGTGTCCTACCTGTGTTTATTGGAGTATGACTAAAAAAACAAAAACATGGACACGTAAGATGCTTTGTGCATGTGAGAGAGAGAGTGAGAGGGGATGGAGGACACAGAGTGATAGAATCAGCTTTTACTTTAATCACCTTTTATAGGCATAATTGAGCTGGTTCTTGGTCAGGGTTCGGTCTTTGTTTCCCTGTTTAAGCTGCAAAGAAAAAAAAGAGTTAAAATATTTACTCCACTTACACATGAGAGGTTAAAGAATGCACAACAAACTTAATGCCTATGCCAAGAAGAGAAAAGACCTCAGAATACATCAAAAACAGTCGCTAAAGCACTAAATGACTTTACTAATTCATCACCTTGTTGCAGTACACCTATGACAAAGAAATGCATTTGTTTATTTTATAATTTATTTACAAACTATGCATTAAGAATTTTAAGGTCTAGTTCACAGAAAAAAAGAATACCAAGTATAGCTCAAAGATAGAAAAAACACAATGAAACAAACAGCAATGTTTGCTCAATAGTCAATGTCACTGCTGTTCAGCAAATCAATCAAAATTATTATTTTATTAAATTATATATATATATATATATATATATATATATATATATATATATATATATATATATATTTATTTATTTATTTATTTATTTATTTATAAAAAATGAATACAGAGTAGCTCAAAGGTAGAATAATTATTTTAATTATATCAATAATTATTGATAAATGTATTTAAAACAAAATTGCTATTTATTGTATCTTATGTTGCATTTTATTACATACATATTGTACACATATTATTATTGTTGTTGCTGTTGTTGTTGTCCTTCGTGTAATTCATACATTGGCATTTCCAAATATATTTTATGTTTTCAATTACATTACAATTTGCATGTTATTATTTACATTTTACTATCCTAGGTTGATTAAAGCACAAGAAGTATCTGAAGTCTCTATTTAGTGGACAAACTTGAGATTTTTTTTATTATTTTTTTTTGATCACTTACTTCATTTGGGGAGGTCGTCCCATTCATTGTACCATGACTGTGGCTGGCTGGGCTCCAGGTCAAATTTTTGTTTTCCATTTCCTTTATGTTATTTCGGGAAGATGCTCCTGTCGGGCTACAAGGCTTGAGGAACATGAAGTCACTTTTAGAAGACTCTGGAGTCAGACACATTTTATAGCAGTAGTTTTGACCTACTGGGTTGTTCTCGTTTACTTCCACGCAGTGCGCGGCTCCCTTTGATCCCGGTGACAAGTGAATGTTCAAGTTAGATTTTTTAATTACGTCACTGGCGGAGTCCTTAGAATGAAATCCACAGCACGAGTTAATGTCCTTCAATCCCTTAATTGTAGCCAGGACAATAATAGCCACTAGAAAAGTGAATGAAACGGCGCCCAGAGATACGATTAAATACAGCGTGAGGTTTGACCGGTACTGGGGGCTGAGCGCGAGGTCACCAAAATCAGACAAGGATCCTGGCACGCTGTCAACAACTGACAACATGATGGAGGCCGTGGCCGAGAGCGGCGGCTGACCGTTGTCCTTGACCAAAACCACCAGCCTCTGTCTCCTGGGGTCGTTGACCATCAGCCGGCGAATTGTCCTGATCTCTCCAGTGTACAGGGCGACACTGAACAAACTGAGATCTGTAGCTTGGAGGACTTCATAAAAAAGACGCGAGTTCTGCCCGGCGTCCGCGTCCATGGCGGTGATTTTAGCCACTAGGTACCCGGCATCAACATATCTGGGGACAACTACAACCGCTGCGGTGTCGTTTTCGGGCAACGGGGATACAACAACTGGAGGGTTGTCGTTCTGGTCCAAAACAAACACGTTGACTGTTACGTTCGCGCGGAGAGGCGGGAAACCAGCATCTTCGGCTTGAACCACGATCTGAAAGTTTCTGAGCTGCTCGTGGTCGAAAGAACGCAGTGCGTAAATGTTGCCGTTATCTGAGTTGATGGACACGTATGTGGACACCGGCATTCCATGGATGTCGTTTTCTAGAATACAGTAGGATAAGTAGGAATTCTGATCCGCGTCTGCGTCTTGTGCGGTGATGGTGCAAATCGAGGCTCCTGGCGCGTTGTTTTCGGTCTGGTAGACCGTGTAGGAGGGCTGTTTGAAACGCGGCGCGTTATCGTTTTTGTCAGACACTTGCACTAAAATTGTCTTCCTAGTAAACAGCGGCGGTGAGCCCATATCACGCGCCGTGAGAGTGATGTTATACTCTGAAATAGTCTCTCTGTCCAGAAAATCACAAGTAACTAACGTGTAATAGTTTTTAAAAGATGAATGTAGCTGAAAGGGAACGTGATGAGGAATTTCACAATCAACATTTCCGTTTTCCCCAGAATCTTTATCCATAACGCTAATGACTGCTATCACTGTGCCAGGTGGCGCGTCTTCCTGAACTGGCGTGGATACTGATGTAAGAATCACTTCTGGAAGATTGTCGTTGACGTCTATGATGTTAACCATAACCCTGCAGTGCACCGCCACCGCTGACGGTCCCTTGTCTTTGGCTTGTACGTAAATCTCGTGCATCCGTGCCTTTTCATAATCTATAAGTCCCTTTACTTTGATTTCTCCAGTGCGGGAATCCACGCTGAACAGCTCGCGCACTCTCATTGGAGCGTGGCCGCTAAAAGAGTACGTGATTTCTCCATTGGGTCCTTCATCTAGATCAGTGGCGTTTAGTTTTATCACCACTGTGCCTCGCGGTGCGGTTTCAGCCAGCCTCACTTTATAAAAGTTCTGATCGAAAACAGGCGCGTTGTCGTTGGCATCCAGCACCGTTATGTTTATTTGCGCAGTGCCAGATCTTTCCGGCGAGCCTCCGTCCACCGCTGTAAGAACCATCAGGTGAGTCTTCTGCTGCTCCCGGTCCAGCGGACTTTCGAGGATCAGTTCTGAGAATTTACTGCCGTCGCTGCGCGTTTGGACATCCAGGAAAAAGTGTTCGTTTACGCTCAGCAGATAAGAGCGCAGAGAGTTGTCACCGACGTCCAGGTCCTGCGCGCTTTCCAGTGGGAAACGCGATCCAGGCGCGGCCGATTCGGAGATATCCAGGTTAAATTCACTCCATGGAAAAACCGGAGAGTTGTCGTTGACATCTAATATTTCAACTTCCACCCTATACAATTCTAATGGGTTTTCGATCACAACCTGGAGATGGAATGAACAATATGTATTTTGTTCGCACAACTCTTCTCGATCAATTCTTTCATTGACAAATAAAACCCCGTTTTCTAAATTCACCTCTAAATATTGCCGTTTCGCGCCTGAGACTATTCTAAACCGGCGGACTGAGAGCTTGCTGGTGTCTAGTCCCAGGTCCTCCGCAATATTTCCAACAAAAGCCCCGTGCTCCAGTTCCTCTGGGATCGTATAACGAATCTGTGCCAGAACTACATCCATCACAGACGCGATGAGCGCCAGGCAGGATACCTGCCATGTCCATATCCACAGCTCCATTGAAATTTAGGCTCCTTCTTAATGTGTGCCTTCAAATGAACGAAAATACAAAATATTAATTATTAAAGCTTTAAAATGGTGAACAAAAACCCACCCAAACGCACAGCAACATTTCAAGAGAGAATGAGCTGCACGCTAATGACAGTGAAGTGGTAAATTCCTGAACCTGGCACTTTGGCCAATGGCACGTGCGCAAGGTTGAGAGAGTGTGAGTGTGTTTGGATGAGGGAGACAGAAGGGGTGGATGGGGAATGGGACCTGTGTGTTGGGGAGGAAAGGTGCCTCATGACAGCAGTCGTCGACTTAACGCTAAACATTAGCTCTTATAGCCTATTGTGTCTTCCTTTTCAAAACATAACATTCTGCTTCAAAATTATGTCCTTATATTTAATCGATCTCGTTTTTATGATTCATTTTGTAACTTACCATAAAGTTTACTTTTAATACTAAATCCAGCTATTTAACTCAATCAAACCTGTTTAAAATGCTAAAAACCTTAATCAAAAATTAATGAGTAGAAAAGTTGAGCCAACAAACCATGTCGTCCTGAAATAAGCAATAACATGTGACACAAAAATAGGCCTAATCTTTCAATTTTCGATATTAGTTTAGATATAAATGTGAGAATTACATTAGGTAACAATTTATTTCACAGTGCCCTTGTTATACGTTATATGTAGGCTATTTACTATTGTAACAACAGTAAATTATGCATAATTACAACTAACCCTAAACAAAACCATAATCCTAACCTTATCCATGAGCGCCAGGCAGGATACCTGCCATGTCCATATCCACAGCTCCATTGAAATTTAGGCTCCTTCTTAATGTGTGCCTTCAAATGAACGAAAATACAAAATATTAATTATTAAAGCTTTAAAATGGTGAACAAAAACCCACCCAAACGCACAGCAACATTTCAAGAGAGAATGAGCTGCACGCTAATGACAGTGAAGTGGTAAATTCCTGAACCTGGCACTTTGGCCAATGGCACGTGCGCAAGGTTGAGAGAGTGTGAGTGTGTTTGGATGAGGGAGACAGAAGGGGTGGATGGGGAATGGGACCTGTGTGTTGGGGAGGAAAGGTGCCTCATGACAGCAGTCGTCGACTTAACGCTAAACATTAGCTCTTATAGCCTATTGTGTCTTCCTTTTCAAAACATAACATTCTGCTTCAAAATTATGTCCTTATATTTAATCGATCTCGTTTTTATGATTAATTTTGTAACTTACCATAAAGTTTACTTTTAATACTAAATCCAGCTATTTAACTCAATCAACCCTGTTTAAAATGCTAAAAACCTTAATCAAAAATTAATGAGTAGAAAAGTTGAGCCAACAAACCATGTCGTCCTGAAATAAGCAATAACATGTGACACAAAAATAGGCCTAATCTTTCAATTTTCGATATTAGTTTAGATATAAATGTGAGAATTACATTAGGTAACAATTTATTTCACAGTGCCCTTGTTATACGTTATATGTAGGCTATTTACTATTGTAACAACAGTAAATTATGCATAATTACAACTAACCCTAAACAAAACCATAATCCTAACCTTATCCATAGTCAATTAATATTACTCAGTACTTAAATGTATAATTACATTGTAACAATGACAACTTAAAATAACCTTACATTTAAAGGGATAGTTGAACAAGCAGTTGATGGTAGCCATTGACTTTCATAGTAATTTTTTTTCATACTATGGAAGCCAATGCCTACCGTCAGCTATTTGATTACCAACATTCTTCAAAATATCTCCTTTTGGGTTCAACAGAAGAAAGAAACTCACACAGGTTTGGAACAACTTGAGGGTGAGTAAATGATGACAGAATTTTCATTTTAGAGAGAACTGTCCCTTTAATATTCAGACCAAAATTTAGCATCATTGATATATTGTGGTGGGTTACAAGAGCAGGCAATGAAGCGGAGACAAAGACTTTTCAACATATTTCAAAAGAGCTTCTTCCCTATGTAATTCCTACAAACTTATCCCTTTCTTATTCCTCCTGCCTTCCTTGACAAGTAAAGCAATTCTGTTTTAAATAAGCACCAAACACAATCTGTCTATGGAATGAAACTGCAGCAGATGGCACGATCTTCAGAGGGCTCGTGCTCTTTTTAATTAATGTAGTGGGGATTAAAGGGCAGCGGGTCCGGATCATTAGTGAACAGTGGTATTAAAAGGTTTTGTGAGGCATAATCCAGCTGCTCACGATTGGTTGAGCAGCAGACTACAGGTTTCCCATGATATTCTCCTGCTTTCCATTACCTTAAGTGCATCCTAAATGGCACAGAGCCGAGTCAGAAATAAAGCGACTTAAAACGACCCACCGAACAAACACATTTACCCTCATTAATGGCCAAAAAGAGGACACGAATGTGGAGTGATGTAAACAGTTGTTCTTGATGTGTATTGTCATTTAGGACCAATGGAGGAGTGTGACTTTTTAAACAAAGTTGTAAGTTTTGAACTAAATTGTTTAAAACCTTTTTTAAAAAACAAAGTACTAGTAAATAAGTAGCCTATACAGCATATACACTATACTTATCATGAGGGCGATCACAATTTATTAGAGGTCTCGAACACTCCTCAACTCAACCCCCCTTCGCTGCACCCTGTTTAGGACATTTTAACACTAAAAAAATAAAGGCTCTGTGACCATATTAAACATGTATTGTGAATACTGTGACTGTGCCTTTTTACTGCAAAAAGTTTAAACAAAATTGCTATACCACTGAATATAGGGATTCAATTTAATTTTTAAAATATAACCACCCCCTAATTAAATATAACCACTAATTTCAGGGTGTCATGTGGCCCAGACATTAGACTGGCACTAATTAAAGGCTAATTTTTCCTCTATCTCTGAATTGATTTTACCAGAGCGGTTTAATGATTTTGAATTAGTCTGTAGCCTACATTAGCCTTCGGTGAACTCCATAAATGCGGATTGACCCTCAACAGCATTAGGCTACACAACCGGGCCACTGTTTATAATCCAAATAGTCTGAGGCTTCAGAATCGAGTTTGACAACTGAATAAATGTATATTTATAGAAATTATAAATTCAAATAATCAATAACCGGTCAAAAGTTTGAAATAATAATAATAATAATAATTATAATAATATTAAAACTTTTAAAAAATGTAGTTTATTTGATCAAAAATACAATAAAATAGTGAAATATTATTAAAGTTTAAACTGTTTTTTTTTTCTTTTTAAATCTATTTTAAAATGTAATTTATTCCTGTTATGGCAAAGCTGAATTTTCAGCAACCATTGCTCATTCAATATGCTGATTGGCTGCTCAAGAAACATTTCTTATTATTACCAATGTTAAAAACAGTTAAAGCAGTGCTGCTTAATATTTCGTGGAAACCGTAATACACTACCATTCAAGGTTTGGGTAAAGTAAGATAAAAATAAATGTAATACTTTAATTCAGCAAGGGTGTATACAATTGATCAAAAGTGACAGTAAAGACCTTTATAACGTTAAATAAAATGTATATTTCAAATAAATGTTGTTCTTTTGAACTTTCTATTCATCAAAGAAATTACGTTTTAAAACATTTCTTAAAACAATTCTTTTAAATTGTAATAATATTCCACAAATGTAACCATTACTGTATTTTTGATCAAATACATGCAGCCTTCGTGAGCATGAGGGACGACTTTTAAAACAAACAAAAAAACAAACAAAACAATTATTTAAAAAAATAATTTAAAAAAAATTTGATCGGCAGTGCATAACAAAGTCAATGATCATTTCCACTGCACCAAATACAGTGCAATAATACTTGATTTTCCTTTTCAAAAGGAAACACCAGGGTTTGGAGCCTCACAAATGTTTAAAAGTGTAGTTTCAGTTAAGCTTAAATTTAAGTTAGGCTTAGGTCTTAATTAGCATAATACTATCTTTGAAGTGCAAAAGTGGCTATAAATGGTTACACAGATGCAATAAAATTTATATTTCTGCATGAATAAAGAACATTCTAAAAATGTAAATGTAAGATTTTCACATTTAAATCTTCATTTTTGTCCTTTTTAAATAATTGTAAGTAAAAATGAATAGCAGTTGAAACAGAATTAATTGCAGAACCCTTCAAATGTAAGAGGAATATCAATAGACATACAGTGCTGCCTTGCAACCTCAAAATACATGAACTGGAAACTCAGCATGGTCCTGACTGCATATGTAGACCTATTCACTAATTGCACCTTCGTGAACTGCCACAGGGTGGAGGCACAGTCTTCTGCTAATTACTCCAGTCCTCCCCGTGGGCCTGCAGCAGCCAATCAGGAGAACAAAGTGTATATTTTCTTTTACTCAACAAATCTCTCTCACACACATACAGACAGTGTGGAGATGGGGCAGAGTGCCACAGACGGAGAATGTCAAGAATGCCATAGGAATGTGGGCACTGCCCTCAACTCACTCTCTCTCTCTCTCTCTCTCTCTCTCTCTCTCACACACACACACACACACACACACACACACACACGTAATCATGCTCCCACATCACACATATGCACAGACATAGACAAAGTTTGTCATTTTAACATGACCAGTAGAACTGGATATGTACTGGCAGGCCTACTGTATGTGGAGACTGGTGGTGGGGGGACAAGAACAACAAGCAAAAGACACACAGAATGAAGATAGATTGAAAGAGCAGCTGGAAGGACAGGACTCAGGAGTAGAAAAGATAGTGAAGATGAAGGGAACGAGGGACAGGGGGAGGAACCTATTGAATAACACCTGCTTCTCAGCTGTGTCAACTGAAGGATTCCCACAGAAGGCAGACAGATATTTATGGAGGGGCTGAGGAAATCATCCAGAAGTCACACTGCTATTGGCACACATGTGATGCTCTGAGACATTCTCACCTATGCCGAACCAACTCAACAGTCAGGGTGAAAACAAAATATATATAAAAAAGTCCAAATATATATATATAAACGGTATACGCTATCGCCCTACACCAACCTACCCCTCACAGAAATCTTTCAGCATTTTTACATTCTCAAAAAACAAACAAACAAAAAAAATATATATATATACAGAAAAAAAAACAGTAATCTTGCAAAATGTTATTACAATATAAAATAATGGTTTCTATTTTAATATCATTTAAAATATAATTTATTTCTGTGATGCAAAGCTGAATTTCCATCATCCATTACTCCAGTATAAAGTGTCACATGATCCTTAAGAAATCATTCTAATATGCTGATTTATTATTAGAATGATCAATGTTGGAAACAGTTGTGCTGCCAAATATTTATTTGGAAACTGCGATACTTTTTCAGGATTCTTTGATGAATAAAAAGTTAAAAAGAACAGCATTTATTCAAAGTATAAATCTTTTCTAACAGTATAAATCTTTGCTATGACTTCTTAACAATTTAACACATCCTTGCTGAATAAAAGTTTTAATTTATTTCAAAAAAAGAAAGAATAAAAATATACTGACTCCACACTTTTGAACTGTAGTGTATATTGTTAGAAAAGATTTCTATTTGAAATAAAATATAATTCTTTTTAACTTTTTATTCATCAAAGAATCCGGAAAAAAAGTATCACAGATTCCAAAAAAATATTAAGCAGCACAACAGTTTCCAGCACTAATAATAAATCAGCATATTAGATGTGGAGTTGCAGTTCAGCCCAAACCACCAACTCTTATATAAAAATCAGCCTCTATCCAATCTCGTTCATTTGGTTTAAGAACAAAGTGCACATCTGTAGATATACCTTAATGGTAAATTGCATATAAGACAATTTCATAAAGTAAACAGATAAACGATCCTGATCTATTTTATTACAGATTAAGCAGTGTGGATTCTATAATTCTCTAATGACAGGCCGCAGGCGTCTAAATGGTTGGATGCATTTGTGAATTGTAGTTGTTTTGATATACTCAGCTATTGTAAATCAGAATAACACATACCTGAGTTCTCGGAATCCCCCCTATTATCTCACATCTGCTGTTATTTTCACAAAATGGTTGAACATCTTTCTCTGAACATTGTTAAATGGTTAAATAAGTTATCTTTGAACACAATCTACATAATGTGATGGAAAACAATGGAAAAGGCTACATTAAGAGCTGAAGTGTTTATGTGCAACCTCATCAGCAGGTGGAGTCCAGAGGAAAGCACCACAGACTGGCAAATGCACATGAGGTGCATTAGGGTTTGACCTTGAGAGGGTTCAGCGTGTGTGTGTGTGTGAGAGAGTGTGTCTGCAGGGTTGTGCATGCATGTGTCCTCCCAACATCTGTCAGATGCATTCGATTTCATTATCTAGGCTTTCACAACAACTGCTCTACCTGCATAAAAAGCAACACTCCTACACACAAGACTTTATTAATATGCATTATTTTTAGAAAATATGAAAGCTGTTTCACCTCAAATGTTTCATCTTACATTTAAGCCAGAAGAGAATAACACACTGGTTTATAATTATGTAAACAGCATGTACCGTATAAAGTAAAAATTTAAATTTTACTTGAAAATTGTATTTGTAACAATATAAATCTTCCGGGCACTTAAATGAGAAAAAATAAATTAAATGATCTAATATAATTTTATAATTTAATAAATTATAAAACAAATTGTATAATTTAATTAAATGTATCATATTTTAATGTAATATATGTATTTATTATATTAAATAATACTATACTATTATTAAAATAAGGCTTTGGTTTTCTTGTAAATTGTTGTTATTAATACTACTTCTACTACTAATAATAATAATTTACAGGCACTTACATAAGAAAAAATGCATAACTTTATACAAAAACATACTTTAATAATATTTATCCTTTATTTATTTAATATTTTAAATATTTTATTTAATATTTAATTAATTATATTATTAATTTTAAAATGTAATTAATTTATTAAATAAATATTAATAAAACAAAACACACATTTCACTACATTACATTATCACTTTAAATAATGCTGGGTTGTTTCAACCCAACTTTTGCTCAAATATGGACTAAACCAGCCGTTGGGTTAAATTAATAAATTACATTTTTAACCCAAAAGTTGGGTTAGTCCATATTTGACCCAACGATGGATTGAAACAACCCAGCATTTTTTAGAGTGTACATACTTTCAATACATTACATAATTTATGTAATATATTAAACTAATAATATATATATTTTTAAATACTATATATGATTGATTTATTAATAAATAATAATTATAATATTATTACATTTAAATTAAAGAACAAATTGATATTTAAATAAATGATATATACAGTGTGTGTGTGTAGAGAGAGCGAGAGAGAGAGAGAGAGAAATGCACACGCACACGTTTCTTATGTTATGGAATGTACCTGCTCTTATTTGTATTTATCCATCTTCTATTTAATCTCAGCCTTTATTTCTATGAATTCAGGGCAGTTAATCCAACATTAAGTCAATGTTGTTGCTCAAATGGCAGCATAAACCATTGGGTTAAAACAACAGTTCCCAAAAATATACAGATGTACTCTGTAGAATAGCCTAGCATGTTTGCTAGGCACCTGGCAGCCGCACAGCTCTTGCAAAACTTGACGATAATGCAACCCAACATTCCAGCATCAGAAAAAAAACACAAAAAACGTCTTTCTTGTCAGCGTATGTGTATGTTTATTTGCCAGAAGCCCTAAGGTCAATGATGTTGTAGCAAATTAGAGGTGAGTGACAGCTGGCTAGCACGGCTGACAGATTTGAGGAATTCGGGCAGGCTGTGAGGACGGCCGTGGCTGAATGTTAAACACTTTTCCCTCAAAGCTCAAAGGAACAGTTCTACCTATTAGCAATTCAAACGCACACACATTCTTTTTCCTCTTGCTACTTACAGAAATCTGGACATGGTGAGTTGTTTTAGGCAACAGTAATGTCGTTTTCGTCGACATATTGCAGGCAGATTGGATTAATTAGAAGCTGGAAGTAGGCTACGTAACTCGACAATATGATTCTATTTTAACCAAACACGCATACAAATACATATAAAAAGTCTGTCTACATGAGTATGTGTCTGTGTGGTTACAAGAGACCTGTGGTCGGCACACTAAAACAAATTCATTCCCACTATGCAGAGAGGTAGAGAATGTCCATTTACGTACTTGCAGTTCAGTGGCTGCGGTCATGTGCTCTCGCCAGCGCACAGAGAGAGGAGACCTGTGGTTTTAACCCAGTCAGAAAGGAGGGAAAACGGGAGGGAGGGAAGGGGAGCGGAGTGATGACAGCTCATGATGTTATACATTGCAAATGCGAGCTGGGAAGTGACCGAGTGTGGGTTAATAAGCCGTACGAGGAAAAGAGTCCAGAGATGACAATGTGGCGTATGTAAGGGCGTGGGGAAGCTGAAAAAAGGGCTTGTGAAAGCGCTGAAAACACGCGAGGTATTTGGAAGGCATTTTGGGGCACAATTGCCAGTGTGATGACATCCATCACAGCTGAGTTTCAAAAGAAAAGCGGGTGTGAGCCAAACAGAGTGTGTTTCTGTTACCTACAGTGACCTTCTTTCCTTCTCTGTCATTCTACAATCATCCTTTCCCCCCATTATTCAGCTCCTCGCTTCCTTTTTCCATCGCTCTATCCCTTTCTTTTCACACTTCACTCCCTTTTACACCTTCGTCTCCCTCCGCCGACTTCAGTTTGCCGCCGCTTCCCCTTCCTCCCCGGCCTGCTAATCTATTCCAGAAGAAAGGCTACCATGGAGAATGCATTACAAGTGCTCATACTTCAGCACGGGCCAAAAGAGAAATAACACAGAGAAGGAAAAATGGGAGTGGGGTACAGTCAGGCAGAAAAAGGAGAGAAAGTGTTTATTCAAACTCAAAGCTTTGTTGTGGTAGGGACCTGTCTTATATTAGAAGTCTGAACTCCCTTCAAAGTCTGGAAAGATGGAAGATGAGCCAAAAGGAAGAGAAAGAACGAGACAGAGAAAGACGAACAGAAGAAGGAGAAACTCCTATTTTGTCTGAAACTGGTAGAATTGGACCTGAGAAATGAGTGGAGGATAAAAACAAAAAAAAGCTTTGAAGGGGGAGAGAGCAACTCCATTGAGAGAATAGATTAACTATGCCTGGTTCTGGACTGTGAACACATTCAAACCATTCAGCCAGAGCTTTGACTGAGCCTTTGATTTCAAATATTGATATTCATAAGCGCTTTGGTATCTGAGAAATGACATGCTCAGTCTACTACAGTTGTGGCATAATGTTGATTTCCACTTTTCTCTGTCTAAAGGCCCGTTCACACCAAGAACAATAATTATAAACGATAATTACACTAGCATCAACACAAACACAATCTGATTGGCTGTCAATGTTTTAATCGTTAGTCAGATGGAAGAAAATTGTTGTGAAACTGATTCCAATGAGATTGTTACTCTGTGCCATTATCATTGTGGCTGTGGCATGGACTCTGCTTAAAGTTAAAACAATTTTTAATACTATATCTTTGCCTTTATAGTTATTGTCTTTGGTGTGAACTGGCCTTTACAGTGAAGCACTTACAATGGAAGTGAATGGGGCCAGTCCAACCTGATCTCATGAGAAAACTTAAAGAAACAGTTCACCAAAAATGTAAATTCTGTCATCATTTACTCTCTCTCAAGTTGTTCCAAACCTGTATGAGTTTCTTTCTTCTGTTGAAGATAGAAAAAGAAGATATTTTGAAGAATGTTGGTAACCAAACAGTTGACGGTAGCCATTGACTGCCGTAGTATTTTCTTCCAATACTATGGAAGTCAATGGCTAACGTCAACTGTTTGGCTACTAACGAGTTAGTAGCAATTTCGTATAAATTTGTATGATGTGATTCATATGGAAACAAGCAATTTTAAGAAGAAAAAAAACATAACCATCAGTTGGGTATGAGAGAGATTTTACGAACTGATATGAAGTAGCCACCAATTTGTCAAAACATAAAATAGTTACAAATTGCTATGAGAGTGTGCTGGCCAATCTGTAAACATTAAAATACTCACTGTTTTAATAGTATAGTCACGATATATATTAATATTATTTTTGTGTGAAAAAATTACTTCCTAAAATGTTCTTCATAATGTTATATTCAGTTTTACTGCTTTGCCAACATGACAATGCAATGCCATAAACCCTAAACCTTTAAAATGATCCTAAAAATGATTAATTAAATAGATTTACAGCTCAAAGCATGCACAAGTTTTAACAGAACTATTTAAGTGCTTTTTATAAAATTGTGTCACATTTCTGCTTTTAAATCCTCCAAAAATGTGTCCCATTTACTTCCATTGTAAATGCCTCAAAACGGAAGTAAATATGCTCAGTTTAAAAAGGATTTAAAACACTGTAACCTTGATTTTTTTTTTCCACAAGTGAGTTGAAATATTTATTTATTTTTGTGGTAATCAACACAAATGTTCCTTTAAGAAAACTAAAACAGAATGTTGAAATTCAAAGAGTTCTAAAAGAATGTGCATTTGATACCTTTCACATGAAGATCTCTGGACTTCATCTAACAATTTAATCTGGGTGGAGGGCCTGAAGTCCAGACACTGAAAGACAAGAGCAGAGAAATGCTGGTACAAAAGGTTATACAATCATAACGGTGAGTGTGATCCAGTCAATCAGCCTTCATAACTTTAATACTCTAATACTGCTGTTCGCACAACTGGGTGTGTATACATTGAATATCAGATCATGATGACCTGCTAATTGCTCAATGCTCTCCAGTGGAGATGAAATATCAAACCATTACACTAATCCAAAATGTTTGTTGTCTCTGGAAATTACGGGATTTTTAAGGTGAGAGGAAATGAGTTATAGTATTTTGGAAATGTGACACGGCTCATTTAGGATGTTCAAAACCACCAAGCGGGCCCTGACCTGTCTAGCTACCCGCTAATTTACATCTCTCTCCTTCACTTGCACACATCTATTGCTCCTCCTGGATGGGGCACAGGGGTGCTGGGGCGAGAGAAGGGGGGTGGAGAAGCATGCAGTGCTGGCGCTTGTTGGCTGACCCGGGTGTCTGCGGTTATATCGTGGTCAGAGGAGGAGGGGAAACGGGCGGTGTTTCTGAAATCCCTGTGAAATGTTCATTTTGGAACGACTTGTTGCTTACATACCTCTCTCACACCCTCTCTTCTATTTTGAAATGTTTAAATATGGCCTAATATTGCTCAGCACCCCTTTTAGGTTTAACAGAAATCTCATTTTTAAGGGATGCACTAAGTAAGTGTTTGTTTAGGTTTAGCTGGTACTTATTTGCCAAGATAGTATCAGTGGTTTTACACTTTATACTGACACCTGTTGGTTTGGATGCATGAGCTTTGTTTGCTAACTACTGCTGCTTGTTTGCTTATCATTGCATTCCTGTTCATATGTTTTTCTCTACCTTACACTACACATATCCATATGATGGATATTCTAGATTTGATCACAACACATTTTCATGGTTGACATCATACCATATTTGCGGGTTGTACTGCGTTGTTTGTTTTATCACTCCGGTAGGGGCTCCCTGCTAAAAAAAACAAACAAAAAAAAAACAGCTAAAACCAGCTGGTTGGCTGGTCTTAGCTGGTTTAAGCTGGAAGCTGGTTTTAGCTGGTCTCCCAGCCTGGCTAGGCTGGTCAAGCTGGTTTTAGCTCCCAGACTGACCAGCTAAAGAAGTGGTCAAAAACCCTCTAAAACCAGCCTGCTGACCAGATATAACCAGGCTGGATGACCAGCTAAAACCAGCTAACCAAGGCTGGTTTTGCGGGGGGTTTTTTTAGCAGGGCTGCTGGTTATAGAGGATTTGTGTGTATGTTTGGTTTTTACTGTTTTGTTTAAATGTATTTTTTTTTTCATGCAAAAAGCCTTAATAAGTGCATTAAGTAATATTTGTATTATTAGTAACCGGGTCAGCTGAATGACACGGCAATGTGATGCCAACATGGCGGCGACCATGAGGGGGCGCCCCGCTCCATGTACTGGCATGTACATGGAATGTAGATTAAAACCGCTTTTTTTCTCAAAGACTGACAGAACTTGAATCTTTATCGCACGTGGTATTTCTCAAAACACTGTTTAACGTTTTAATTAGCAAACTAACGACTGAATGCAGCGGGACGTCCAGACTTCCCGAACCCTTTCCGTTTAATACAAGGTCACTCGGTTTATGTAAGCAGTTTTAAAGTGCTGAAAGTTTTGAATTCGGTTACTGCTGGACGGTCGACCCGCTTCTCTTCCATCGCCCCACCTTGGTGATGATAAGTGAGCTAGAAACATCGTCCCATCATCATCCCTGCCCCTGCGCGCAGTGCACCCCGCCCATCTCCGTTCCACTTCAGCTGCGCTTCCTTCTCATTCAGCAAACGCACTGTCCTGTGGCGAGAGAGGGGTCCTTTCCACCCCACAGCCAAACAAAAGAAGCCTGGAAAAGGAGAAAATCTAGCAAAGACTTCTTAAAGGGCAGGAGGACCCCTGAATTCTGCGTTTTTGTGGGAAGACAGCAGCGTTCTGGAGCATACTGCAGGAAGGAACACTGGGAAGCTTTTTAATATCCATCTGTTGTCAGTGTGTCATGTGGAGTGTGGGGTCACACAGGAGGATGACCTGTTTTTCACCTGTCGTTCTCCAGCATACAGCTGAACAGGTTTGCTTGCGAGAAGACTCTCCCTGAACAATCCTCCAACACGCGCTCAGATGCTCACCTGGGTCTGTGTCCGGGTTTGGCTCCAGTTTTTAAAACCATCGCCTCAAAGATCTCACTGTCCGGGGTGATAGAAGCGCTGGAGCGATGCAGTCCATGCTGTCCTCTGCTGTCGTGCTGTAAGTTTCGCGTGTAATTGTTCAGTATGAGTTGAAGGCTGTTTTGTAGCGAGTCTCCATCTACTGATGGGTCCACCGTTTTGTCCAGCTTGAGCATTTGTTGTGTTTCCCATCTCTGGGTCAGACGATAGCCTCAGCAGATGCTGGGTTCTCATAATAACACATCCCACCCAGTGTCTTCTCAGATAACAGCAGCATGCACACTGATAATGAGACTTTCTAGGACTGAATCCTGTTTAGACTGTAGGGTAGAAGTCCTGTGTTGGTCAATAAGCATGTCTGAAATGAATAAAAAGAGAGTTAATGCTTAAAAATGCTACTCTTTGCTAAAAAAATTTTTTTTTAAACTAACCATAAATGAAAAAAGTATTTACATTTTGCAAAACTATTAAAGTTTAAAAATATATTTTTAGTCATGAATATCACAAATATTGGTTTCGTCCATTTAACCTGTAAAAATGTGTTTTAAAAGTTAATATATTTGATTTTTTTTAACCTAATACTGATAGCACACAGTCATGAGGGTCTAAAGGGGTCCCCTCTGTTTTATGGTTTTCTTGACACATGATAACAAAATGGCTTCCTGCATGTTAGTTACACCACAGTGACTTTAATTATGTGGCCAGATGTGTTTCAATATTTTAATAACAATTTAAAATAAAAATTATTCACTTATATTTTGTTAATGTTATAATTGTTCAATATAACATTATACTAAACTACTTATGCAAAAATGTCTGTCTTCAATAATTTCAGATTTTTTTAAGAAACGCTTTTTTCCCGCTTTTTATGATCTTCAGACAGTTACACCAAGACATTATTGCGTTAAGCCCCAGAAAAAAAGATCAAAGTGATTTGAATTCAGAAATTGACAGCATGTTCATCACAGGTGTATTTTATGCCATTGTATATATGATTAACTTTTAAACTTTTTAAAATATATTTCTTGGATTTTGAAGCCTGTGATGCACTATGATGCCTGGCTGACATCATTTAGGAAAGGAGAGTGAGTGAGGTTGGTTGGCATATGTATAAAGTATTATTAACAATTCATAGCAGATCTGAACATTGATCTTTAAATACATGCAGACACTCACATTTGGTGTTAGTTTGAGTTAAAATAAACATTTTCATCTTTTCTTTCTACCTCTTATAACTGTAGCCAACCAAACCTAAAATAATATCATGAATTTAAAAAAGGGAAATATTTTGTAATACTGAGTGCCTTTTTCACCTAAGGACTTAAGCTTTCATTTGCACCTATTATAATTGGCTTTTTCTTAGCATTTGATGCACAAGAGATATTCAACAAAAAATGAAAAGTGTGCCATCCAACCTCAGTCTCCGCTACAAAGGTTAGAAACGCCACTAGAGCAGATGCAAATGTCACACAATCACATGTGTCTTTTCTATTTCTCTTTGGCCAGATGCTTCCAGGTCGTGTTACTGTTCTATGGCCCATTACAGGTGCTTACAGTATGCATGTGTTACCAATAATAAAACCATATATCAATTGATAGTTCATAAATCAATAAAAGTGATTAAAAATACACATATGTAAAATTGTTTATAAAATATATAAAAAAATACACACACACACACACATATATATATATATATATATATATATATATATATATATATATATAAATAAATTGAACAGCATTTCTGTATAAATAACAGACAAAAAAAAACGTTTTCTTTATTCTATTTATAAATATTTAGAGAAATAAATAATGCATATACTGCAAGAACGGTTGTAAAATAAATGAATTAATATACAGTATGTACATACACAATGCAAATAAACTAATTTTGCTATATATTTATTTTATATATAACCATTATATATATATATATATATAATGTATATATTATACTGTCTTTTTACGTGTTGCATCGCGCCGCGTAAACATAAAACCATGTCTGCATTTGTGATCGGAGAAATGACAAACAACAAGCGCTACTCTACACTGCTCAAAACTCGCGTTTGAAT
>NW_015505257.1:812261-816365 GCF_001515645.1 Sinocyclocheilus grahami | reverse complement strand
ATATATATAAATAATCTTTAAGTCTAGAAATAAGGAATTTATAATAAATACAACAATTAACAATTTATATTTATTAACAATTTATTTATATTAATCATGTTATGTCCTCTTTTGAAGTCACTTCGGACAAAATTTTCAGCTAAATGAATAAGTGTAAATGTATATTAAATTATACAATCTGCTAGGATTAACACACTTCTATACTACAACCTGAAGTTAAAAAATCATCTGCCAACGATAGTTGTCTTGCTAAACTCTAATGCTAAACTGTAATTTCTATGACAGTGCATCGAATGCATTTCAGTGTCAGTTATGTTCATTTATATTCCTGTATGTTTGTGTTTTTGTGTTTCTTCACAAGCCCAGCTCGTGGTGGAGGCCGACACCTTTGGGAGTCAAGTGAGAATAAGAGGGAAAGAAATGAACTACTACTTGTGCATGAACCGTAAGGGGAAGCTTGTGGGCAAGGTGAGTTACTGAAAAATGGCTGTACTTGATATTGTAGGGCCTGCATCCTTTAAATCATTCACACTCTGAAGAGCTGTTCACACACTGATTTGAAACAAGCTGAGGTCACTTGTCAGTGTGAAACCCCCATAAAACGCACATCTTTGTTGGACTCTTGATGAAAAAGCTGGCAATAACGAGCTTGTTTCATAAAAATTCCAGTGAGATCAAAATTTAAGTAAGCTTATTTTTGCAAAATGAATTTTTTAGAATAGATTATGGACCAAATATAGCGATATATCTGGAGATACACTAACCAGCCACTTTGTTAGGTAGGCTACACCTTGCTAGTACCGGGTTGGACTCATTTTTGCCTTCAGAACTACCTTAATTCTTTGTGGCATAGATTCAACAAGGATCAAGTAAACAGTGTGAGATGATTTGAACTTTGTGACATAGCACACAAATCCACAAAGAGCAGCCCATCTGGCACCAACAACCACCTCACATACACAGTCACATAAATCACCTTTCTTCCCCATTCTGATGGTCGGTTTGAACATCAGCACATTGTCTTGACCATGTCTACATGCCTAAATGCAGTTGCTGCCTTAATGAGCAGTTAATGAGCAGTTGAACAGGTGTACCTAATAAAGTGGCCGGTGAGTGTATATTAAACATGGCTCTTTTTTTTTTAAAGAAAATGCATACGTTCTTCCATTCCAGAAAGACAGCAACGTAAACGGAGGCTGCATTTTCATCGAGATAATGCTTGAGAATAACTACACCGCATGGATGTCAGCGCGCTACGTGGGCTGGTACATTGGCTTCACCAAAAGGGGCCGACCTCGCAGAGGTCCGAACACGTTACCCAACCAGCGAGACGTGCATTTCATGAAACGCTTCCCTCCAGGAGAGCAGCCCGACCTGCAGACCTGCAGCTTTACCACGGTCAGCAAGAGGAGCAAAAGAGTCCAGCAGACCTCCACCTCTCCTCCACCACTCCAATAATACAACAGACACTGGCTGTTGTGCAAAGATCACTTCTTACAGAGGATCTAGAGAGACGCTTTTCCTTAAAACGCAAGTAGGTTAGGCTTTAGGACCGACCTCTCGGTAGAAGTCACAGTCGAAGGACAGAGTTGCTTAAACATTGTGTAATCATGCAAATATTGCCAAAGACTCCTGGGCAAGTGTCCAGTCTCTAAACCCTGACAACAAGGGGACCAAGCACTTCAGAGGCAAAATAATTCCCCTCTAATGTCCAGTGCCACAGCTTTGATTTGTCCCACCATAAAAGAGCAAAGACTTGCGTTGAGTTGTATGGCTGGAAAACTGGTAAGTGCGCGGCATAATGTGCATTAGCTGAGACTTGGCGACTTGGATGCTTATGACCAAAAGGGCGATTAAAGGACCTGCTTTGTGAACTTATCAAATGTCAACCTTGGTCCTATAAGAGCCATGAGATTGTAAACAAGAACTAAAGTCATTCAGAATGTATTTGTCAAGAAAATCCTATTAGACCTTCTGGTGAAGGTGTAGTTTGTTTGTTTTTTTGCCTCAGATACTTCACATTTCACCAGGAGCAGCGAGAGTCTTTCATATTATTCCAATGAAAAAGTTATATTTAAAGGGAGTGATATACACTACCGTTCATAAGTTTGGGGTTGGTAAGATTTTTAAATGTTTTTGAAAGATGCTCAAAAATACAGAAAAAAAGGAAATATTGTTAAACAATTACAATTTACAGTAACTTTTCTATCTTAATATATTTTAAAATGTAATTTATTTCTGTGATGCAAAGCTGAATTTTCAGCAGCCATTCTTCCAGTCTCTAGTGTCACACGATCCTTCAGAAATCATTCTAATATGCTGATTTCTTGTTCAAGAAACATTTCTTATTGCTATCTATGTTGAAAACAGTTGTGCTGGTCCATATTTTTGTGGAAATCAAAAGTACGAAAGTACAGTATAACGGTCTTTAATATCACGATTGATCAATTCAATGCATCTTTGCTGAAGAAAAGTTCTTTCTTGAAGAAAAAAAATTGTAATGAACGGTAACATTTGAACGGTAGTGTAAATATAATTTAACAGCACAGAATGCCAAATTAAATATTCTGACCACTAATAAGACGGTAAAATCCCCCACAATCCACAAAAGAATGTATGAAAAAGGGGCCTATAAAAGACAACATTTGTGAGCAAACACTGATCTGCACTGATGTTCATGGCTGTTTTAAAACAAAATATCCATTACTGGTCCCAACATGAGTTGATTTTCACTCTAGAGAGTTAAATGTATCAGAGGAGTTATTTGAACTGACCCCGGAGCTTCCAGCGCTGCAAGTGTTGTAATGCTAAATGTTGCAAATTACTGTCCCAAAACCACTTGGGGCTGGTGAAGTCTTGAGAGATGAAATATTTTGATACCATTCATACTATTAAAATATTTATTTTGTGGATGCATTGATCAGTGGGTTTTATCTGTTCCATGACACCTTTACCCTGAACATTGGTGTATTTTGGGGTCCAAACTCTTCTGTGCTCTCTAGCAGTTTTATTGCCACCTGGTGGACCCAGAGGGTATAAACTACAGCCCTAAAATGCACACTTGCAGACTGTATAATAAAGGCTAGCACTAGTGTAACTATCATAAGAGTTCCAAACAATACGAAAGCTAAACAATAAGAAGAACAAAACCGAGAAGTTTTCTCAAAAGTAAACCTGTATAAGGGGTTTTGAGATTTTGTCTGTACTCTAGACATCTACTGCATTCCAGATCACCCATATTGGGCAGTAGTCGCCTCTCTCTCCCCCGTCTGAAGACTGACTTTGATCCTCCCTCTTTATAATGTCTCCATCTCTCTCACATCCACCCTTATGTCTCACAATCTGACAGCAGCCTGCCATAATTCAGTCTAATGCCTTATTTCAATGGAATTCCATTCTGAAGTTTGCACAGAACGGAACTGTGATTCTTGAGATTTCAGACAAAAATATTGCTCTGCATTCAAACATTTTTTGAATTGCTACAGCTCTGAAATGATTTACCCAAACTGGGCTCGTATTGTGGATGTTGCCATGGTGGCGTTCATAAGGAAAGCTGAAATCAAATAAGACGAAAATGACAGTACTGCCAATTTCCACATATTCGGAGCAGGAGGTAAACTTAAATATTTGAACAGCAGCCCTGCGATTTCTGGAGGTCTGGGCAGGCGCTGCGGCAGGTTACTGAAATCTGGGCCTGACGGAAAGCCTTTATCTCAAAAGGGCGAATCATGCGTACAAACACACACACACACGAAAAACACAAGGCGATTGTGCAAGCTTCTTAACACTCCTTCACAGTCAAGTACTTTATTCTTATTAATAACGCTTTTTTTTTTTTTTCTTTAAAAAAATCTTTGCAATATACAACACCATTTTAGACGAGACAATTCTGTTTACAACTAAATTCAGATCAGTTATGGGTCATTCAGAACCTAGACGAGCAGACAGTGAAAAGGGGAACGAGACGGACAGAGCTAAAAAGGAGTCAAAAAACTACAATTATTCATACAATTTCACAAGAAAAGAAAATATGAAGTCAATTTCCCAACTAAAAAAAAAAAAAAAAAAAAAAGGGGGGGAAAAGAAAAAAAAAAAAAAAAAAAA
>NW_015505257.1:781738-812234 GCF_001515645.1 Sinocyclocheilus grahami | reverse complement strand
AAAAAAATTCCAAAAAAAAAAAAAAAAAAAAAAAAAAAATGGGGGAAAAACAAAAAAAAAAAAAAAAAAAACGTAAGACGGAAACCAAGAGGTTGACCAGCACACATTACACGTCCCATCGCTCACTCATTCATGCAGAACAGTCCTGAGGGAAGGAAGGCACTCACACCTTGCCTTCTCCCTTTAGTTTTTCATTTTTCAGTTTTAATCAATAAAAATAAAAACAAACAAAAGATAGATACAGAGTTCATGGGCCCAGGGGGTGGAGCCAGGGCAGCAGTCACTCTGTAAGCAGTGGCGAGGGGGGCTCCACGCCCACCCTTACGTTCTCTGCTTAATGGCATTGCGCTCTCCATCTTTTCTCCGCCTCCTCCTCCACAGAGAGGGAGAATGAGAACTGATGCAGTTTGTGTTGTGGGGCGGCCCTCAAAACGACTGAAGAGGGGGGAGAAATAAAACGGACAGATGGAGAGAGGAGGGTGAAGTTGAGGGGGGTGGTGGTGGCGTTCCTCGACCTTTGATCCTGGCACACTTCCACAGAGACTGGGTCACCCGAACAGTCCCCACACACACTCGCACACACTCTGCACGCCACCAGGACTTCCCTGTCATGAGATCACATGCATGCAAGTAAGATTTTGTATTCTGATGTGTGAACTTCAATAAAATTCAGTCAAAACATGTGCTACCTGCTATCTGGATATATAGGTATACGTGCGGGACGGCGATCGTCCTTCCGTCTGCCCGTTGGTCGACACATTGAGGAAGTCCCAGATAAGGATAGTGTCATCGTGGGAACTGCTGATGATCTGGAACTCATCGAATTGGAGCCGGAACACTCGGCCAGAATGTTCCTACACGTAGACAGACTGCTATTAAAACAATCCTTTCACGACAACACTGCTGCAGATCAAAATCAGTCACAGACTGGGAATGACGTAACGCAAGACTATGGTGCAATAAATGTGTGACAATGCACAGGGCTGATTAACTACACATGACTGAGATGCGTAACAGATCAGAGACTGTCAGGATTAAATAACAGAGCAATTAATTGGCTGATATTTGGGCATTTGAGATTATTGATAGCAACGTAGCATTGTACACATTTAAAGATTTGTCCTTAAAAAAAAATACTTGAGAGCCTGAAAACAAGTCAGATGTTTAGAGAAAATTAATTGAGAGCATGTATACGGGTTCTTAAAGGGATAGTTCACCCAAAAATGAAAAGTTGATGTTTATCTGCTTACCCCCAGGGCATCCAAGATGTAGGTGACGTTGTTTCTTCAGTAGAACACAAACAACAATTTTTAACTCAAATCGTTGCAGTCTGTCAGTCATATAAAGGCAGCTCGTGACGATACATTGATGTGTAAAGACACGAAACAATCGGTCTGTGCAAAACACTGAACAGTATTTATATAGTTTTTGTAACTCTGATTCACTGCAATGTCCGAACTGTCCTGAGTGTGTTCTCAACAGTCGACGCGTCTTCTTGCTTTACAGCGGATTGCAGGACAGTTCGGACATTACGGTGAATCAGAGGCAAAAAAAACAATATAAATACTGTTCAGTGTTTTGCACAGACCGATCGTTTCGTGTCTTTACACAACAATGTATCGTCACGTGCCACAGGGTTTAATATGGTTTTGTTTGTTTTTTTTACTCTCAAAGCTGTGATTCCGATTCACTTCCCTTTATATGACTGACAGACTGCAACGATTTGAGTTAAAAATTGTTGTTTGTGTTCTACTGAAGAAACAAAGTAACCTACATCATGGATGCCCTGGGGGTAAGCAGATAAACATCAACTTTTCAATTTTGGGTGAACTATCCCTTTAAGCGCTGTGTGGAAACTCACCACTAGTGTACGTAGACACAGAGTGCTGGCTGGGGCTCGTGGATCGAGAGCAGCTTGTAGGTCCCATACTTTAATTTTACTGCATACACACACACACAAACATATTAAAACGCATTAGAAAATGCACAAAAAAATATGACCATCATAAATCTATGGTACATTGGTTAAAATGCCCGCTCTCATTCTTTTGTAAAGCAGCTTTAGAGGCGATTTCACACATAATCTACAGATAATCTGCGATTCAATTGTGGGCTTTGTGGGATTAAAAGTGACTGCTCCCTCAGCAGTGTGGGTATTGTGCACTGCTCATGTATCAGATTAATGACCGGAGCACAGGGAGCAGACAAATCCAACTCCGCAATTAAAGATGTGAAAATAAAGAGATTATTCACATCATGGCAAGGAATAGACCAGCCATAATAGATCCAGATTAAAAAAAAAAAAAAAACCCTGCTTAAATGTAATCCCCCAGACTACACTACACTTCTGCAACAGCAGTGTGAGGAGATCAAGGAAAGAGTTTGCTAATATATTTATTTTAAAATGTGCATTTCAATCTCCAATGTTACAAACTTTTTTTTTTAGACTTTTTACAAGAACTTCCCCTCAGTCTTATTTGATGAGTGGATTGTGCGTGACTCCCAGCTTTGCTGCAGTTTGCCGATTTTTGTAAAAAAAAAAAAAAAAATACAAAAAAAAAAGTTCCCTTTTCAAATAAGAGAGTGGTTTCAGTTTACAGGGTTTCCGCAGGTCCTTACAAAGTCTTACGTTTAGTTGTGCCAAATTTAAGGCCATAAAGAGTCTTAAATGCTATAAGAAAGTCTTAATTATGATTTCAATATGCCTTAAATTTGGGGACGGAAAGAGCAGAATTGCGATATGGCTTAATGTGATGACTGAACTTCAAAAGGCTGTGATTTCATAAAAAAAAAAAAAATCATGAGCTCTGCACATTTCAGAGTCAGGTGCTGCTCGGCTTTGTGTACAGCCGTTACCTGGGAAACCGCTGTATTTCTGCCATTCCAAAAGCTCTACCTGTCAATTTGCATGTTCAATAAGCCCGTCTGCTGTTTTTGTTCAGACCAAAGCGAAAATTAATGTTATTTAATTAATATAATAATTGATACTTTTATCCATTTTCTGGATGGTTTACAGGCTGAAAGTTTAGTTTATCATTTTATAAAACTTTGTTTTTGTGAAACCTGTATTTGAACTGTAAATCACGCTTTTTATACACATCATTTTACAGTTTAATATGTTACCATAGACACTGCCCTACCCCACTCATATTGTATTAACTTTATTTGTGCAAATTTCTGCAAAACTGAAAAAAAAAAATTAACAAATAAACCAAAACCGAACCTGTGACTGTACTGTCTTCGCTTAAGAAATCAGTCAGATGGCAAGTGGAAGGGGGATCAAGCAGGATGTAGTGTTGCTGTCAATTTGCAGTCTTGTTTTAATGACAGCCCTTATGCATGAGTTCATTCCCCAAATAGGAAGCATGGAGGATTGACACAGCACGCCGATTGGTCGAACTATTCTTCTTTTGCTGTTGCTTGATTTGAATACTGCGCATGAACAGAGGCGTCACCAGGTTTTTGCGTAGCTTAGAGTGACAAATCGTACCAGCGTACTTTGAGGTCAAAATGCATACCCACTACGCAAAATGAGTACAGGTTGGCAGGTCTGAAAAAATAACAATAAACTTCTTTCAACTTTGAACTAATCAGACTCAGGCGTACCCGTCATACGCTCCACTCACGATCCGCTTGTTATCAAAGCGAATACAGCGAACAAGTTCTTCGTGCCCTTCCAAAACCCGCAAGCAAGCTCCACACTCAATATCCCACAGCCTGGAGAAAGAGATTAACACAAATTTTGTGGAAAAAAAAAAGTTAATCATACAAGTAAAAAATACTAACTGGCTGAATCCATTTTTGATTTTTTTGCACATTATTTTAATTAAAACTCGAGAATTAGTCTTATTGTCATTACATTAAAGAACAGCTAAACTTAGTTCAAGCAGAATGTTTTGAACATAGTATCTTATACTCACAAAGGCTACATTTATTTGATCAAAATACAGTAAAACAGTAATGTGAAACATAAATGATCACCATTAAAAAAAAAAAACTCTTCTATTTGTAAATATTTTAAAATGGAATTTATTCTTGTGATGCAAAGCTGGATTTTCAACCATTCCTCCAGTCTTCAGTGTCACGTGATCCTTCAGAAATCATTCTGATATTTTTATTACTGTATAGAAAATCATTGCTATAACAACAACATTTTACTGTTAAAAGTGTACTTAATTTCCTGGGGGAAATGTCACCTGTATATTTGACACGTTTCTTGAAATTCACTCAACTACTATTGAACAAGCTTGAATGATTGCTTGTTCACACACACCTGATGGTGTTGTCTGAGGAGCCACTGACCACAAGTCTGTCTCTGTACTGCAGGCAGGCAATTCCTCGCTTATGCCCATTTAGTGTCCGAACAAACTCACAGGTGCTTGTACTCCACACCTGCAGAACACATTACACCACACAACAGGATTAAACATTAAACACATGAAATCGGTTCCCAATCACTGCCCTCTTTCTTTAGAATAATCCACAGGCATATTTCCCAATTGCCCCGAATCCCGCATCTTGAGTGGCTAGAGAACACGAGTGCTGAAGGACCCTGGGAAAGAGCAGCAGACTATAGCGCTTCTGCAGTCTACAGAGAATTAAGAAAATATTACACTGCTGCCCTCTACTGGGAAATTATGTGCTTTGGACTAAACAAGCAGACAGCCGAATAGTCAGTAAAAGTCTAGCTGCATGACAATATAGTCTAATTCACTCAGCTTATTGTTGCCAAGAACCAACACACTTAAGACAGGACAGGGTCTGAATGATATGTATCGGAGGATAATACACATGAAATCTGATAAAACTCTAAGAGCATGGATTTGTGGTTTGATTGACAGCTGAAAACAGTCATTCAGAGATCAGAGTGCTGACCTTTATGGTCCGATCCCCAGAGGCAGAGACAATGTACTTGTCGTCAAAGTCGACCACATTGACGGCAGCCCTGTGTCCGACGAGGACCCGGCGAAGACTGATGTCAGTAGGAGAGGCCATGTCCCACACGGCGATGGAGCGATCCTTCGAGCAGGTGACCATCAGCCCGTTACAGAATCGCAGGTGGAGCACAGCCTCATTGTGATGGATCAAAGTGTTCAGAACCTCCCCCGAGTTCACATCCCACACTCTGGGTAAAAAGAGAAGGCAAGCAAAGTCAGACCTGATTTTATCAGTCCCTTATTCATTCCAGCTGAACGGACATGTGGAGTGAGGGGGGGGCTGGAAAAAAAAAATGAACAGAGGACTTATAGAGAGTGAGAGAACGATAGAAATCTGACCTGACAGTGGAATCAGAAGAGCCGGTAACAATGACTCTCTCATCATATTGCAGACACAGCACAGAGCCTGTGTGCCCCGTAAGGATCTTCAAACACTCCAGAGTCTGTTTATCCCATATCTATACGCGAACACATAAGACGTCTTTTTACAATTGCAAACACCAAGAATTTCACAATGTCAAATATAAACTTCTGTTAACTAGAATAGACTCATCATTAAAAAAAAATGGCATGATTATGTCTTCAAGCCGGGACTCTTATAAAACATGTGAAGTTTGGGGCAGATTTGACATTGCTTGTTTGAGTAAAATATGCCAGTTCCTGTTGACAATAGACCTCAAAATTGTTAAACTTGGGGTGGATTGGACAATGTATGTTTGAGTTACAACAACTTCCAGATTCATGCCATTAATAGCATGTTTGAACAGTTAGCTAAATGTTGCTAGAATGGTTTAACATGTTTCTACCATGTTGCTAGCAGGGCTCAACATTAACGCTTGTCCGGGACATGTGGATTTTGTGAAGGGGCAAGTGGAAGAGAATTTTACTTGCCTGACCGGACTGTAGGAGGAGTTTGTTAAAGTATGAGGCCTGAAAATGGCAAAAACCGCACAAAAATCGTAGAGGAAATTCAAAATGGCTGACTTCCTGTTGCATTTAAGACTTCTCTCCAAGATACTTTTTTGTAGGTATTGGGATATTACATGCATGTACCAAGTTTCGTACACGTACGTGAAATGTACCATTGATGACCGATTCTGAAACCCATATCAGACATCAATTTTTGCCAGTTCTGATGCTTGTGCAAAGTTTTGTAAGTTTGAGCATGTTTAGGCCCTCAAAAATGTGATTCACTTTGGAGAAGAATAAAGAGAGATTCCAAGAGGGTCCTCGCTATAACTTTTTACTGATATCGTCACCTACGACATCCCTAGAGATACACTTGCTGAAATTCTCTCCCACAACAAGAGCAGTAAGATCATGGGACTTTACCACACAGTTTAGTACTATGAGTAAGAACATTTAACATAACCCTATATATAACCAGTATCAATAGTCACTGTTGCCTTTGAAACGGGTGAAATGATTCAAGCCACACTTTCTATGTCCTCTCTATAGTTTCAGTATTATAATACAGTAGGGGATGGATTTGGTTGTGTAAATCTAAACCTCAAGCATGTTTCTGTTTAAAGAGCTTTAAAACCATCCCTCCAATCCGAAATCCTCTTGTTAGCAGAATGTTCTTCTTAACGGTCAAAAATCACGCATTTGCAAAATGTGATTAAACACGACATTAGCATAATTCACAAGAACACGCTTGAGGTCAGATGTGGTTTGTGTTTTTTAAATGACACCTGTGTAGTGATGCACTCAGACTGTGTGGTTTTTGCTGCTGATGACTTCACTAAACCCACAGGAGGTTCACAAGAAATACACTGGCAGAGCGCTGTTGCACCTTGATGGAGTTATCGCGTAGACCGCTGATGATCTTTTCGTCATCATACTGGAGACAGTAAACACCTTTGCTGTTCTCTGATCTACACTGGATCCTCTGCAGGTTATGTCGGCCACACCTCCAGTTTGCCTCGATGGTCTGGAAACAGAAATGTCACATATCAGCAATTTAGTTACTGCTAAGAGGCATATCTAATTTATTTGATCAAAAACGATTATGCATGGACATTAACTAAAAAAAAGTGTCCCATTTCATCATTACATTTGAAAATGTAGTATTAAAATAGCTGATGGCTGCATACTCTGATTACTCAGAGGGCTGCTATGAAGACAAAGAGCTGGGTCACATGAGGCCTGCCGCCTACCCCTGAGGTGTAATCACTGGTCCTGCTCGTTCAAATGAACAAACAAATGCTCCAAGTTACTACCTTCCTTTCTTTAAAAATGCTGACATGAGCAGACAAGATCTAACATCGTATTACATTTATAAAAGGACAAGCAAGAAAGCAGCGATGGTTGCTTTACCCACCTCAATGTCCTGAATGATTTTTGGATAAAGAGAGCGGTAGTATGAGTTTGGAGGAACTTCTGTTGTGCGGTTCTTGAAAAGGTATTTTTCCCTGTGAAGGAAACAGCAATAAACATCCCTGATAAACTGACATAAACAAGCATTTTCATAATTCAAGGCCAAATAAGATGTACAAGACAGTATAAATGGAGGTTCCCAGCATGTCTAGTGGAGAATTACACCACTGAAAGATAATGATCAGGTTGTTCTTAAACCTCATGTATAAATGAGGGGGTTTGGGGGGGGGGGTCATATCATATGTAAACGGTCATATCAGCACTGTGACTCACCACTGGTGTCTCTCTGAAAGGCCCTTCCACAGTGGGTCTGTCCGAACCATCCTCTCGATCAGCTTCTTCCACAACATGCCTTCGGATATCACACGCTGCCATTCTTTACACACCAGCTCAGCCGAACAAAGCGAGCGTGCGTCCAGGAAGGACAAGATGTTCTCTGCTATATGATCCAGACCCTGAGCTGGAAGACAAATTGAGATTGAGTTTAAATACCAGGGTGTAAGATTTGAAAACTACACAAGCAGGATTACAGTGAAAAAAAAAAAAAGTTAAAGAATCTCTCATCTTTCTTAACGTCAGCATAAAATCACATTCACATACATTTTATTTTATTGCAATTGAAGTGATTTCAAATCAAGAGATACTAAAACAGGTCAAGACATACATGGTCTATTTAATCTTAAGGTTATGTTTTATAATGGAGTTGGGCATACCCTCCATCAAAAATAGCATCTTCAGAATAAGGACTGTGCGTGTTACCTGGCAGTGCCGTAATGAAGTCCCTTTGGAGCATGGGTTTGAGGTAGGAGTTTATGTGGCCATGTTGGTAATGGCACATTCGTGAGATCAGGTGTTCCACAAACTCCACCTGGTCCGCCTCAGACCACTGATCAAAGAGCTGGATGCACACATCCTTCTCCTTCTCGTAATTCCCCTCTGACGGCCGCTTCCTAGAGCCTGTCAAGGGTCCATTACTCACCTGAGGACAGATAAAAGTAGGCTGGGAGAATCGTAAAAGGAAAAACAAATAAATAAATATATTAGATGAGACCAAAAAAAAAAATCTGTATTGGAAAGGATTGGGCAAAGGGAAAATCTGAAACATACTAAAATACTATTATAGTATTTCAAGGCAGATGCGTTTACTTGGCAAAAAACAGTGCTGCAGGTGCTCTACTATTAGGGTGCTTTCACACTTGGTTCGATTGCCTGGTCCAAACCTGAGTTTTATTGCTCCCCCCTTCCTGTTTCCCCCGCTGCTTAGTAACAATGGCACAGGAGAAGGCGGCAAAATGCGTAGCATTGCTCTCTTCACTTTTATATTTGTTTTTGAACCGTTGGTTTGGTTTCCAAAGCTTCAGTACATAACTACACTTACGTCTTGTCTTACGAATGTACTGCAAATGCTCTAAAAAATACTGAAGGCAAACAGAAATTAGATAAACAGCTCTCTGTTTGCAGCGTGTCAGTCACGCTTGTCAGGAAAGTGAGTGAAACACAGACAAACACATTTTAAAACTCTGTACCGGCGTTCACTTGAACCATAACCCAGATTACTCCTTTTAAGCAGACTCGGGTATGGTTCTCGGGTGCACACCCGCGTTCGGAAGACAGCGTTCACATCATCCAAATTACCAAACTCTGACGTCAATCAAACCGGGGGCACACCAAAAGAGCTAGTGTGAAAGCACTCTTAAAAGAGCTGCATACAGTTCCTGTCTTCATATGCAATAATAGGAGTTTCTACAAGAAATTCTCATTCTATTAATCCCAAACTCATCCTCACTTGATGTTCTGTACAAACTGTGGAACCCGAGCACTTAAGTGTTCAAACACTTAAAAAAATTTCAAGAAAACTGGCACAAACAAACTTTAAGCAAAACAAGATTGCTTGTTTCTTTGTAGAAAAGTTTAGTTAAAGATTCAAACACTTTCTGGTATTCAATAGTCATGACCTAGTGTGTGGTTACTCTGCTAAAACATCTGTACCAGCTTTAGGGGAACTGATCTCATTCATTCACTAAAATACATTTGGTTTCATTAAAAGTAAACGCAAAAATGTCTCAGCATTGTAAAGTTAGCCCTGAGAAGGGCTGCAGATCATGCCACCTGGTTTCACATGAAATTACTGTTCAAAGGTTTGGGGTCAGTAAGATTTTCTTCTAAAGAAATGAATACTTTCATTCAGCAAGGACACATTCAATTAATAAAAAAATGATACTAAATAATTTTATAATGTTGCAAGAGTTAAATTATGTAAATTGTTCTTTTGAACATTCTATTCATCAAAAAATCCTAAAAATAAATATATACATATATATATTAAGCAGCACAACGATTTTCAACACTGATAATCATCAGAAATGACCAGCAGAGCAGGACGTGTAGATTTATTATGAGTCTCTGTATCAGTGTTGCCAACTGCTTTCAATTGAAAGTAGCTAAAACTGGTAGCTAAATGTCACTAGATCACATCATAATGGCAAATTCACTGATCTATATAAAGATGAATATAGATCAGTGGTCAAGATGAGAACTTGGATAAGGTTTGTCCAAGAAGTTGCTATATTTGTCCCTAAACTTTTGAAAGAAAGTCTCAAAAAGGTGTGGGGAAGTTGCTACATCTAGCTACAAAATTGCTAAATTGGCAACACTGCTCTGCAGTCTATACACAAAACCACATGGTTTGTTATATACAAGCAAAAGCCATTTATCTATCTTCCACAAGCTTCACAACACAAGCAGACAAACTCCAGTGCCTTCACTCCTACCCTTTTCACAGTATCCATGGCAACAAGAAGCAAATCCACTCTGCAAAACTGATTCTATAATGTTATTGTATTGACTAGGAGAGATATTGATTCAGACACAGCCTTATTAATTAAGAGCACATTTAAACAAGTCATACACTTATTTTTAAAGATACTATAAAAATGCTTCAAATTAAGAATAGCAATATTATATTCAAAATGAATAATGAGACCACACATGCAAATCAAGTTAGTTAAAAAAAAAAATTTTAGCTTATTTTTATTGTAAGTCTTTCACAAAATTGCGGTTCAGAAAAGTGTGAAAGAAAAAAACAGTGCGTTTAATAAGAAAACAATTGATTAATAGTAATTAGTTCGCGTAGGCTAATGGTTTGATGTGGTTAGCCACCTAGCCGCTTGCTATAAACGCTGCTTTCACATCAACAATGAACGTTTGTATTTCACAAAAAAAAAAAAAAAGTGTGGTTACAAAAACACAAATATTCACTCATCCAAACACGATTGTTGTATTAGTTGCCGATATTTGCATATTCGCTCCTCTTTCGGCTCAGAAACGTCATTTGAAATTGACAACACAAGCGGTTACTTCCTATTACGCAGCTTTAAAGTCCAGTTCAAATGTGCCCTGAGAAGTAAATGTTGCGTTATTGGGAATGAGACACGAATATTTTAAACACTTTAAAACATAGATAAGTGTTCTGAGACTTTATATGAACCACAACTCGTCTGTGGAACCAAATTATAGGCAGGACTGAGTGGCGCAGAGGCGCCGCAGTGGAGCTCAAGGCACCGGCTGAAGTCGATGAGAGTCGGACTCACCACGATGCCGCGGCAGCTTCCCTTCCTCCTCCTTCACGACTAGCTCAGTAAATACCCTGAGTCCTCACCGAGAACAACTGTTCGCCTTGTCTACTAACGTCTCAGCCGTTGTTTCAAGGGGAAGAAACAAGCAAGAGACGTGAAAACGACTAAGTGAGCCAGCGATACACAGCAGGGCCCTCCCTGTCAGCCGAGCCAGCCATTTCTCTCTCGCTCGCTCGCTCGCTCTCCTCACCCCTCCTTCTCCTCTCAACTCAGACGATCCCTACCCACTCCACGAGCTGGTTATATTCAACCAGGCTGCCCGTATAACCGCTAATATTGATTTCTAAACTCTTGCGAACATACTAGAAAATGATTTTCAAAGCACACCCGAGTACTAACCATCAGCTCTAAGGGTTTGTCCTCCATCTCCGGCTCCATGTTTGTTCCCCGAAACTCGCAGTGAAAATGGAAACCCCGCCCTGCGACACAATCGCGTCACGAAAGGAGGCGGAGAATGTAGGCTTGTGTCTAATTCTCCCATTGGCTGTCAAATAAAAAAACGTGCGGCAAATGGGCGTTGTCCGCGTCGTGATTGGATAATTTCTGCTGCTAAGGTGCAAAGCGGGGACAGACACAGTACGTCATAATCGAAGAGGGGATATTATCTGTAACAACATTCGTGGTTGGTCGACGAATGACAAAAAGGGTTTTGTCCGTTTTGTAATCTGAACAGCGATTGGCTGCCGACTAGTGCTAGGGTAAAGAATGGGGTTATCCCTAATGATTCAGATATTAAGAACATTTCTGATTGTTTGCTGGTGACATCCATGCCTGCGGGCAAATGTTACCATTTTTAAGCAGGTCTAGACCATTTATTAAATTAGTAAACGCATAAAAATTCAGAATAATGTTTACCTTTGCTTTCCGGCTAAATTGCTTATAATTGACTTCCTCCTTACCGTACAAGTGTCAACTTGGCAAGTTAAATAATCTTGTCAAACTCATAAAACTAAACATAAAATCAAATATGCTCGCAAAATAAACAAGGTATAAGCGAAATTTGCAAACAATGAGAACGTTTAATGTATGTGTCCAGATGTAACAAATGATTTATACAAAATAGCTATGGATCAAAGAAAAATTAACAAATATACAACATAACTGCTAAAATATTGTGGGTCCCGTATTTCATTAAATTTTTTTCTCCTTTTATATTTTTGAATTGCATGTTCGATTTAGTAGGCGTCAAAACACCAACCATGCCACAATTGTTAAAGGTCCAAAATATTGATTTGCAGTTTGTCTTTCTAAAACCATTCTGTTGTTAAAATATGACTGGACAAAATGGAAAGAACTTAGAGGCTTGTAATCTGTGGCGGGTCACACACTCCGAGATGTGACTTTTTAAAAGGGAATTAAACAGCCAAACTGACACATACTCACTCACACATCACAGTTAACACAGTATAACCCCCCCACCCCACCCCACCCCCACAATCAGTCCCAAAGGACATTCCCATGCATAAAGCCGAATACCAATGAGTGCTGAAGGCTGGAGCTAAGATTTTATGTTCGGAAACAGCAGGAGGCTGAAGTTAGGGTCCAGATGCTGGTACACTGTGCTGTCATATCTCACAAACGGCAACATTCAGGCACTCATATATAGTTTATTTTGAGAACTAGCATCTCCTGGGGGCTGAGGAAAACAAGTGAGGGAAATGCACTGTGAAAGATGGTTCTCCGTTTTCAAGAAGGGATGGGTCCAGTTACTATATGGTCCATTTGAGAGCAAGAAATACCTCAATGTGGGCACAATGCGATGGGAGGAGCAGGGTGTACCGCTGGCTCAGAGTGCATCACCACCACCACACTGGTTTACAGCAGAAACAAGGCAACAAATCAAGTCTGGGCTAACCGGGAAATTAAAACGCAGGCCTGACAATGGGCTTGAGGTGGCTAGAGGTAAGCAGTACAGATCTAATCATTTGCTACTGCTTTCTTCATACACTGAATAAGAGAAAATATAATACATTTGAATAAAATACAACAGCAGCAGATACCATTATAAAAGGAGAGGCAAACGGAAGAAAAGGAGTGAGATTAGAAGGGAAGAAAAAGTAGATCTGAAAACCTAGAGTGTTTTCATGAAGAGCTGAGGCAGGACAGGCAGACGGGCCATGGCCATGCTGTTGCGATGACCCGGTAATTAGTGAAGAGGAGAAAACTCAGTCTCTTCCAGTCCAGAGATGGAGTCGCTGTATTCTAAAGCCAGGGACACACAGACCATCCGCCATCCTCTCAAATTCTTATTCTCCCTCCTGCTGATTGGATCTCCCTCGCTCCCCTGCCGTTTGCGGGGTAGGTGAAGGGGGAAAATCTTGTATTTGAATTTTGTGTCAGTCCCGACTACCTAGTAGTCATCTAAATCAAAGAACTCATCATCATCTCCCTGGTATTCCATGCCTTGGAAGTCCACCCGGTACCGCAAGATTCCTGAAGTAAAAGAAAAAGGTATTGATTGCAGATATTGATATAATATCTTTCCATTTCCCTACAAATTGTAATCTGTAGAAAGCACTTACCACCGATGCCTCCAAAGCCTTTCACAAACTGTGAACCCTCCTGGCTTTTGTCTGTAACGATTTCCAGCGTGGCCCCAAACGTCTTGTAGTTGTTGGCGAACCACTCTAGCAGCGGCATGCTCTCAATCAGCTCATGCTCCTGACCTGTCTAAAACAAGCACATACGGTACTGTTAACATTATACACCTCCTGCCTGAACCATACATTGGCTAAAATGAAAAGCAAGCATAATGCAAAAGGTGCAAACTCTTAGGAATAAATTTTTTTCTACTTTGGAAATGAGCAAAACAAAAAAGGAAATGTTGAATTTAACAAATTCAGAATGCTCTACGCTAAAAAAAAAGGCTCTTTATTGGCATCAATGGTTACAAGAACCTTCTTCCAGATCCATGGAACAATTCCAATGCACAAAAAGTTCTTTATAAATGGAAAAAGTTTCTTCAGATGATTAAAATATTTTTGGTTACCATCAACTGTTCAGATACTAACATTTTTCAAAATATCATCTTTTGTGTTCAACAGAAGACAGAAACTCAGAGGTTTGGAACAAGTGGAGGATGAGTAAATGATGACAGAATTTTCATTCTGGAAGTTAACTACTCCTTTAATGAGCTGCATGAACTCCACATGATTGTGTGAAACCTGAAGATCATGTTCCTCACCAGGATTTGAGGATGATCCAAAAAGATCCAAGAACATCTGGATCATAAAGGACTTATTTTAGGTCTCTATTTTTAAGCACATTTGTGACATTTGAATCCTAGATATTCAATGCAGTCTTAGGACCCGCAATGTATGATTCTGATAAATCAAAACAGAACTGCAATGAGCTTGGTACTAATGGGCTGATGATAGCCTAAAGATCAAGTGTTTCAAACCTATAGGCTGCTGATCTGATTTCAGGCCATGAGAACATCATTGGTTGTTTGAGTATGGCACTTAATGCCACAAGAAAGTCATTCGGGGGAAGGAGTTACAGCCATTGGAGCTTCATTACTTTCCACAATAAATAAGATCTGCTGAATCTTATGTAATCTGAATTTGGTAAAGCCTGTAAATTAACTACCTATTAGTTTCTTTTCTTGGATGAACTTGACATTGGACAGCACTTCTGCTGACAGCTCAATGGCCTGGTTGAAACCGTTCTCTCCTCCATACGATATGTCAACCAGCTTCAGAACCTTCGCTTGTAACCTCTACATGTGCAGAAGAACCAAATCAGAAAACAAGCAGAATGATGAATTAAGATTGCAAATCATTTGCTACAAAGAGAACATACCGGATCAAACATGTCTGACTGGCTGAGCTCCGTCTTGAAGTCGGCCGATCCGGCAAGAACCAGTCCTGCCACGTTGACCTTGTCATTGGACACGAAGAGTTGCACAGCCGTCTCTGCTACCTTACGCACATAGTTATGTCTCTTCTCCATCCTCAAACGTGCAAATCGAAGAGCAGACTGTCCTCCTCTACCTAGAGTTAAAGGAAACAAACATGTAAATACTAAATTCTACAAAGAACGAAAATAGCCACAGCAAGCGATTTGAAGATGTTTACCGTGTTTTTTGGGCAGGTCCACAGTAAATTTGTGCAACACCTCCCTTGTGTTGCCTTGTAAAGTCCCAAACAGGGCGCCACTACCATCAATCACAATGAAGCCAAACTTGCTGTCGTCTGACAACAGCGCTGTTAGAGCCTGTGGATATAAAAATTATATTAAGTGTTACAATGTAATATATAGATAGATAGATAGGATGTAACGGTACGTGTTTTCATACCGAACGGTTCACGAGGTAAATACCAAATGCTAGTGATCATCCCTATGCCCTACTCCCTTCGAAGGGCAGAGCCCTTGGAGTGGAGACTTTGGAATGAGTAGGGCACGTGTGTGCCATTATGTAGCCGTTTGGAATGCACTTGGCAAAGGGAGCGACCTAATTTCCTCATCTTCAGCTGGCATGTTCCCATGACAACGTAGCACGGTGTCAGTCAGCAGATGTCACCGTTTTAATGGCATAAAAGTCTTTATTGTTATTAGCATAACTGTTGCAAAAAAACATACATTTTATATTTTAAAAAATGTTATATGTCACTTTTCTAAAAATATAAAATGTATGTTTATTTGCAACAGTTATACTAATAGGCATACTAATAGACTAATTGACTGTTTCCTATCCCGTCACGGAGACCGCTGAACGCGCCACTTTAAATGGTTTCGTGGTGCTCGTTGCTGTATTTTAAAACAAAATTGCAATGTTTTCAACTGACATGGCATTAAAAATAAAATTATCCCAAATGTAACTATGGCGCGTGTGGCTGTGCTGTGCAGTCAGTGAACCGCTTCCATCGGCGCTGCTGCAGCAAAACACACTGTTGCTCACATCAAACATTATTATGCGAGTATTATGACCAATACTTAATTTGATCCTGCTGGATCCTGTTCTGGAAAATGTCAGATTTAGAATTTTTGCGTTGCGGTAGGCATATTTGTTTTAAAAAACAGTGCATGTGTGCGTGTGTACGAGACGGAGCGAGTGTGGGTTTGGCAAGATGTATTTGGAGGTTATTACTCGCGTCTCATTCGGCACAAATCCAAATGTGTCCATATTCGCAATGTATTTGAATGTTAAACTATTATTTATAATGTAATGGGCTGGGCTTGCTTTTAAAATAAAAAGTTATATTTTTGGCAAATGTAAAAGCCCTTTCACACCAAAAGCCTCAGTAGTACGCAGAAGAAAGTTTGTTGAATTTTATTTGCTCTTCAGCAATAAAAAATAAAGGAGAAATGTTAGTTTATATTGTGTAATTTTTGCTTATTAGTATGGTTGAATTGGATCATCAAAGGTCAGCAGCAAATTGTCAGCAAAATGAGATTAAATACATAAAGGACATTTGTATTTAACATTTAATTATTGCAGCTTTGAGTCAAATTCTACGGAAGTTCTAAGCGGCCATGCATTTTTTTTTTTTTCCTTCAGTTATTATTTTATGACACAGAACGCGTTGGTGAAACTCATGCATCTAGCAAGAACTTAATACACAAAATAGTCATATTGATTCAAGCATTTAACATTTATGAATGAATTAAATGTCAGTAGCCTAATGAACAATACTGTACAAATTATAGCGATCACGGGGTAGGTCCTATTCTATCCCAAACGCGTACAGTAAAGTGGATACAGTATAGCCTACAACACCCCATCAGTTATATTCAGGTCAATAGTGCCACCTGTTGGCGCAGTTTTGTAACTTAGAGAACAACTTTTTTTATGTCGAGATCACGAGAAAATTAAGTCGTTATAACGACAAAACAACTCTCGTTATGTCGATATATCGAGAAAACAAGGGGAAAAAAATAATAATGCATGGCCGCTTAGAACTTCCGTAATATTCTGAGTTGCTTTTAACGGTTTTTATTAATTTTGAGAAAAACTAAATGTTTTTTTGTGAGTAGTTCTACAATAAATGTGAACGTGCATTAATTAATCTCACTCAAAGTAACATCTTACTGATTTCTCTCAACAAGGGGACAGGAGAGCTTTCAATCAATAAATGGGAAAAAAAGTAACTGGCGTTACTTATTTGAAAAAGTAACTGAGATTTTCTTGTATATTAAAAAAGTAATGCGTTACTTTACTAGTTCCTTGAAAAAAAGTAATCTGATTATGTAACTCCCGTTACTTGTGATGCGTTACCCCCAACACTGGTCACGTGTGTGTAGGATGGCCGAACTTAAGGAGCTTCCCCTGGAACTTACGCGATCGGCAACCAGACGTTTTTTCTTATTGCAGCTCGTCTCTGTTCTGGACTTGCACAAACTGCGTTGCAATGCAATAATTTTCCAAAATGTCATTTATGTGAAAATATGAAGTCTGTAAATACCCGTTAACACAGGCCAGAAACGTTGAAGACGGACGCAAAGAGAAAAATACCATAGCAGGCAGATCACTCACTGTTCATGATGCAAGAACTATTGGAAGAAAATCCTCAATATTGATTTGGGGGTTTATATGAAAGTGTTTGAGGGGAACACTGTCTTCAGAGAAGTTTGTGGTATTTTCTTTTCATCTCGTCTCTGTATAGTTCATATTAAAGCAGTGTTTCAGCGCAGCCCTGCTTTGTTTACAGCGGTAACCAAGGAAACACTGTATCTGCTGTTCCAGAAGCGCCTCCTGCTGTCAGAGAGTGAATCTGCATCTCATTCAGATCGTCTGCTGTTTGTTTCATTCAGGCACGTAGTATAATTTCACAAAGCTAGTCAGAACATTCTGATTTTGCTTCAAATTGGGTTATTATTTAATCAAATTATATATATGAATTATATAACTAAAATTAAATAACAGTAATTACAGATTTAGGTTAAATAAACCTAATATTTCAGTCTTTATTTTTATTTTCTTTAGGAAACAAATCAAAGAAAAAAAATTCTACTGTTACTAATATTCTGTATGTTGCTCAAAAACAAAATATATTGTGTTCAGTGGAAAGTTTTTTATTTTTTATTTTTTGCACAGTCATTTAAAAACACATTTTAGAGCTGTAACAACAATATCGTGATATTTTTGCTTAAAGGGGTCATATGATGCGATTTCAAATTTTCCTTTCTCTTTGGAGTGTTACAATCACGGTTTCAAAACCGCTAATATTTTCCGTTATACCGTTCCTGCGGTATGTGCCATTTTTCATGTCTCCTCAAAGACTGAAAGTGTAGGAATCCCTCAGGTTGAGTGCAGTGTAGAGAGTAACATGACCCTCCTCCTCCTGTTGGTGCGAGCGAGCGGTCAGTCACGTGTAGGACGGCCGAACTAAGGAGCTTCCCCTGGAACTTACGCGATCGGCAACCACCCGTTTTTTGTCTTATTGCAAGCAACTCGTCTCTGTTCTGGACTCAAATGCTGTATCTGGTGTTCCAGAAGCGCCTCCTGCTGTCAAGAGAGTGAATCTGCGTCTCATTCAGAGCTTCTGCTGTTTGTTTGCTTCATTCAGGCATGTAGTATAATTTCACAAAGCTAGTCAGAACATTCTGATTTTGCTTCAAATTGGGTTATTATTTAATCAAATTATATATATGAATTATATAACTAAAATTAAATAACAGTAATTACAGATTTAGGTTAAATAAACCTAATATTTCAGTCTTTATTTTTATTTTCTTTAGGAAACAAATCAAAGAAAAAAAATTCTACTGTTACTAATATTCTGTATGTTGCTCAAAAACAAAATATATTGTGTTCAGTGGAAAGTTTTTTATTTTTTGCACAGTCATTTAAAAACACATTTTAGAGCTGTAACAACAATATCGTGATATTTTTGCTTAAAGGGGTCATATGATGCGATTTCAAATTTTCCTTTCTCTTTGGAGTGTTACAAGCTCTTAGTGCATAAAGAAGATCTGTAAAGTTGCAAAGACTAAAGTCTCAAATCCAAAGAGATATTCTTTATTAAAGTTAAGAGTCACCTATGCCTACCTAAAACGGCTCGTTCTAACACAGCCCCACATATCTACGTCACTATCTGGGAAGACTTGCATAACGCCACCCAAATGTTCACGCAAAGAAAGAAGGCGTAACTTTTTTTTTTTTTTAACACTTTATAGGCATTTCTATTAACGGGGGGGAAAAAATTTAATAATAAAAATTGCAACAAAAAACATCACAGAATATCTTTTATGCCATTAAAACAGCGACCCATTTCCCTCTTTGTGCGGTTTTAACAGCAGAAACAAATAGCTAACAGTTCAAAGACAACAGACACTATCTTCAAAACAACAAACAAATGAGTAACAGCAACGTACATATGTAGGGTATAGGGTACATACATAGGTCTAACAATTAGAGGCTGTTCAGTTTACCATAGTTGTAACTGATGTGAAAGGCTATAAAACAAGACAACAGATCATCAGCAAAATAAATAAATGAACAGATAAATGTAAAAATAATTTTTTTAATTTAAAATTAAAGACCTTAAGTGTAATAATCATAATAAACCAATAATAATAATAAAAATAAATAAATAAAAATCAAGTGGTTGAATGGCATAGAGTTTGTAGGTCCATATTTGTTCCGGTGTTTAGGTAACCTCTCCCTCAGTAAATTGTAAGTCATCAAAATATGTTAAGAAGGGTGACCATGTTTCAAAAAATGTGCATTTTGAGCCTCTGACAGTGAATTTGATTTTTTTCAAGCTGGATAAAATACATCACTTCTTTAACCCATCTATTATGTGTTGTGGGCTCAGTTTTTTTCCAATGGAAGAGAATTAAACGTCTTGCCAACAGTGTAGTAAAGGCAACTACCTTATACCTTCCTTCTGTAAGCACAGTATCTTCGGGACTAGTCCCGAAAACAGCTAAGAGGGGGTCAGGGTCAATAGAAACACCATATATATATCACTAAAAGATTTAAAGATATCTCTCCAAAATCCCTCCAGCTTTGGGCATGACCAGAACATATGGGCTGTTGTGGCTGGCGAATGTAGGCATCTGATGCATGCAGGACTAATAGTAGGATAGATTCTAACCAATTTTGAGTTGGTAAAATGTAGTCTGTTAAGTATTTTAAATTGAATGAGGGAATGCCTGGCACAGGGTGATGATGAATGTACTTTGTCCAAAATACCTTCCCATTTTATATCAGTAAAGTCTCTACCCAGGTCAAGTTGCCATGAAATTTTAACATGGTCTAATCTTTGCAGATCTAAAAAAATGGGACTTGGAAAGGGAAAAATTATGCACAAGCTCCTCAAATTACCAGAAAATATTTAAAAATAAATCTTTTAAGGACCCAATTCCCTGGTCTTCCCACGCCAGAAACGCAGTGTCTATAAAGGATGGGGGGAATAAACAATTGGAGACAATGGGACCAGCAATTGAAGCAGCCTGGAAACCAAAATGCCTCCTAAACTGTGACCAAATTTTTAACATATGCACAACTACTGGATTAGGTGATGTAATAAAGCTCTTTCCTTATATTGGAAGTGGTGCACAAACCAAAGACCTGAGAGAAAATTTGGTGCAGGCTTCCTCCCCTTGCACCCACACTGGAATTGACTTTGAATCCCAATCTGATGCCTAGTACACAACTTTTTGAATATTACTTGCCCAATAATAAAACAAAAAGTTAGGCAATGCCATCCCTCCTTGACGCTTTTCTGCAAAAAGGATTTTCTAATACGAGGGAATTTACCCCCCCCCCACCCCACCCCACAAAAAGGAGCTAATTAACTTATCCAGGTTGGAAAAAAAACATTTTCTTATGAATATAGGTATATTAGAAAATAAGTATAAAAAGCGTGGCAGAACCGTCATTTTAATCAAATTAAGACGGCCAGCCAAAGACAAAGGTAAGGCAGACCATTTCTTGAAATCATGCTTGCAACGTTCTAGGAGTGGGGTAAAATTGGCTATATAGGGATTTACCCCCCCCCCCCACACAAAAAGGAGCTAATATCACAATGTTATAATATTCACTCGCTGAAATAAAAGATAACAGGCTTTTATCTATCAAAATAAAATCTATACGGCTACATGAATGATGTACTCGGGAGAAAAAAGAAAATGCTTTGGAGGAAGGAAAAAAAATTTTTTATATTTAAAGCGAGTTTTTTGGGCAGTGTAGAGTAGGGGTTGAATGACTTCTGATTTTTTGAAGTCGACTTTTATGTGATGAAAGTCGAGTCAAAGTCGACTAGTCGCTGATGACGTCATTAATGAACAAATAAGTCTGGAGCTGTGATAAACAGCTTGTGCACAGCTATGGCATATGACATAGAGCTGTCCACATGGCTGTTGCTCCTATAACAGCTTTTTTTTTTATCAGTTTTTTTGTCTTTGGGTCGTTATATTTCTCAGATTTCTGCTCATTCTAAATCAGATACAGAAAAAGTAGCACAGTAAAGATTACATTCATATAAATGCATTAGTGAGAGTGATTGCATGTGTAAATTAATTCTACCTGGCAGCGTCTCTCTACTAGTAGTGAAGCTGTGGAATTTAGTTAAGAAATATATGCTTGAACTTTTCAGTTTCTAAGCTATTTTGAGAAAATCACAGAACAGTGTTGACAATACATTTCCGCGCTGAATGATTCTGTGCGCGTGATGTACGCGCTACTGTCTGTAGCCTGTGTGTGCGTTACAGTGCAGCAGCGCATTAGATCAGAACGGCGATTAACTTACCTGTACAATAAGCTGTTTAAAACGTGCATTTTCCCATTCAATTTCGATATATCCAGTAATATAATCACACATGTCTTGTGGAGTCATTTGAACTGTTTGGAAACAGAGCGTAAATGTGGAACTCCTTCAAAGATTTCTTACCCTGTTGCGCCCTCTATAGGACCAGCAACTAGTCGACGTCAAGCTTAAAGTGTCATGGCAGAGCATTGAAGTCGACTAGTCGGTGCGACCCCTAGTGTAGAGTAGGGCTTGTTGTTTGTCATTTCTCCGATCACAAATGCAGACATGGTTTTAGGTTTACGCGGCGCGATGCAACGCGTAAAAAGACAGTATATTGTATTTATGCCATTAAAACAGCGACATCTGCTGACTGACACCGTGCTACGTTGTCATGGGAACATGCCAGCTGAAGATAATGAGGAAATTACCGTCGCTCCCTTTGCCAAGTACATTCCAAATGGCTACATAATGGCACGCACGAAGGGGGGGGGGGGGGGGGGGGGAATATGATTTTTTTGCTCAGAAACTCTGTGTTGTGTATTTACATTTTGTTTTAAGGCATAAAACATTCATTTAATCTATCTTTTAAGCAATGAAAATTAAACAATTTTTTTGGAAAATAAAGGTCATTTATATTACAATTAAAACATTGAAGAAATATTGAATGCTTACTCCTTAAAAATAAGGTTTTAATAATTTTAGTAGTAGTAGTACATTCTACTCAACAATAGTAATATATTTCTGCCAATGCCCTCAAGTTAAACCGAACTTTTACTTTGAAGGGTTGCCGTGAATACCATTACATTTCTGTGTGTGTATGACATGATAATAGTTTTATTGAAATGGAACGGTCAAATGCTGATGAAGTGACTCTCAGAGCAGTTCTGGAAATGCTGTTCATGTATTTATGTCCTCATTAGTGAGACGGCAGATGCTAATATCACCGGAAGCGTCACGAGCGTTCCAGTACGAGTACTACACAAAACCGCGGCATTCATTAACACAGAGACACGCAGAATTCATATTTAAATATGAATCGTTTTGCGGCTTAATATTTACAAATACTAGTGGGAGTGGGCTCACTTGTGTGTGTGTGTGTGCGCGTGCATCGGGCGGAACTCCGCTGTGCGTGATACAGAGAGCGCGACCATAACGTAGAGACTGAAATGACATGCCGTCATGTAAATAGGATAAATAACATAAGGCTATTTAGTTTGCTTAATGAAAGAACAAGGTATAGACATGTTCAATAAGAAAGGTAACTTTAAATGACTTCTGTTGTGATCTGGCGCTATAGAGAAAATATAATTAAATAAAATTAACTTGACCTTCAAGGGGGGTGGGGGGGTGCCGTTGGGGGGACGGGCCGCCCCCCTAAAATAATGGCAGGGGAAACACTGACTTCCATTTGGAATTTACCCGGTAAACTGTTTGGTACGAAAACACGTACACTTACAACCCTAATAGATAGATAGATAGATAGACCTTACCTCAGTATGGAACTTGTTGTCACATAAATACAAGGATGTGTTGATTGGTTTAAAAGGCTCAAAATCAATGTTTACTTTCTTCTCTTTGCCTTCCTCTGTCACTATGGTGCCACAATACACCACCAGGCCATTAGGAGGCACTGCAAGATAAATATAAGACTTATGGGAGGGGATCAGGAGAGACCACACCTATTGAAAAGATTAAATCAGGCACAACGCCCAATCGTACCCAAACATACACGGCAAATATGTATGAACTGCCAGTTTAATATTTAAACGGCATCATTTTGGAAAAGAGAAACATACCAAATACAATAAAAATTTTAAATGGCTGTGAAATATCTTAGATCAGTGGTTCTCAAACCTGTCCTGGAGTACCCCCCAGCCCTACACATTTTGTATGTCTCCCTCATCTATCACACCTGATTCAACTCATCAGCTCATTAGTGGAGACTGCAAGATCTGAAGTGGGTGTGTCAGATATAGGGAGACATACAAAATGTGCAGTGCTGGGGGTACTTCATGGAGAGGTTTGAGAACCACTGTCTTAGGCCCCGTCCACACGGAGACGCGTTTAGCTGTATACGCATACATTTTGTATCGTATAGGCGTTTCGTCCACACGGATCCGGCGTTTTGGGAGAGTGAAACAGAGGCACAGAGTGGATAAATCTGAAAACGCCACCCTTGTGTTTTCGTGTGGACAGCGAATCCGTAAATTTTCTGAAACTGTGACATCATCAGCCCACGTCTCGCCCCTAGTCAGACACCGCTACGTCACGTAACAGCAACAAAAACATGAACAAACACTGCACGATTGTCTTTTTATTAAAGTACCCCTGTAGTCAAATTTTATCCTTTAAAACTCACCTTTGATCATCAAAATTACATATTTAAATGTTTTTTCTTGTGAAAATACTTTTCCTTTGCCTTAAAGGGGACCTATTATGCAAAATTCACTTTTGCAAGGTGTTTGGACATGAATGTGTGTTGGCAGTGCGTGTACACAACCACTCTATAATGATAAAAATCCACCTACTCCTTTTTTTTTTTTTTTAAATCTCCATAAAATAATAAGCAGTGTCTCCCAATGGCCTATTTTTAGCATTGGTGCTAATGTGACGTCACATTAACCACAGGCCCCACCCACGAATGTTGATAGACACTGCCGTTTCAACATAGAACAGCCCTGAGCGAGTTCTACACAGTCCGCCATTGATGCACTGTCTCCCAAGCGTTTTAGGTGTTCTGTAGCTGGATGTATTAATCCACATAGCTCTCTCCATTTACTCCCGAAATCTGATCCGCTGAAGACTAGGTGGATTCATTTTGTTTTAGAAGAAAATGCTCCCTCAACACAAATTTGTTTATGTCTGCACGAATCATTTTACACTGGACTGCTTTGTGAATGAGGGTCAGTATAAAGCAGGTTTTGCACAAAAGTTGCTCCTGAAGGATGGAGCAGTGCCAACTGTTTGTGATCCAGCTAACGTTATGCCATCTAGAAGTAGTAAGTATCACGCGTTTGAGCTTCTTGGCACTCTGTAAGGCTAATGTTGCTAAAGCTACCATTGTCTGTCTGTTTTCACTGATGCTGCCTTCACGTGCTACCAGAATGATCGTGAATAAGAATGTGGTAGTTAAAAATTGCATATGAAAGCAATCTGAAATCGACCGCTTGAATTTGTCTAGCTCATAATCATATTCGGGACTTATAAAGTTCGTGTTAGCATGCAATGGCACCATGAGACCAGCTATGTTGTTATTTTTATAGCGCGGTGCAATAATCTGGCAGGGTGCAGAATTGGCATGACACCGGTTCGAACATATATGGCTGAACACCACTATTAGCAGTTTCTGACATTTTCAGTGCGTGAGAGAGTTTTGTTATTGCTGGCATGCCGGTGCGCGAGCTCTAGAAACTCCACCCTCTTTTTACTAGCGGACAACTACAGTGGATACTGTAACATTCGTTAAATTTACTTGATGTTGTGTCCTCAAAATGCCTTGAAGACTCAAATGCAGTCAAGTTTGTGATTCCAAATCGCGCCCGCGATCATACGCGTGTGACGTGCGGCTGTCAGTGCATCTGACTCCGGACTACCTTTACACTGCTGTTAAGAACTACCTTGGTAATATATGGGTATATTGTAAACTACCTTTACAATATACCCAGTTAATGATATGCTAAGGATAGGATCCCTTGACGCGATTGGTTACAGAATTTTGTGACTTAGCAAAAAAAAAAAAGAAAAAGGGTGTTTCAAACCACATTTCTGTGACTGTCTTTGGGGAAACTACAGTTTTGAGAAAATACTCCGCAATGGTGTTGATAAATGGATTGGCACATGGTTTGTCACTAGGTGGATTCATTTTGTTTTAGAAGAAAATGCTCCCTCAACACAAATTTGTTTATGTCTGCACGAATCATTTTACACTGGACTGCTTTGTGAATGAGGGTCAGTATAAAGCAGGTTTTGCACAAAAGTTGCTCCTGAAGGATGGAGCAGTGCCAACTGTTTGTGATCCAGCTAACGTTATGCCATCTAGAAGTAGTAAGTATCACGCGTTTGAGCTTCTTGGCACTCTGTAAGGCTAATGTTGCTAAAGCTACCATTGTCTGTCTGTTTTCACTGATGCTGCCTTCACGTGCTACCAGAATGATCGTGAATAAGAATGTGGTAGTTAAAAATTGCATATGAAAGCAATCTGAAATCGACCGCTTGAATTTGTCTAGCTCATAATCATATTCGGGACTTATAAAGTTCGTGTTAGCATGCAATGGCACCATGAGACCAGCTATGTTGTTATTTTTATAGCGCGGTGCAATAATCTGGCAGGGTGCAGAATTGGCATGACACCGGTTCGAACATATATGGCTGAACACCACTATTAGCAGTTTCTGACATTTTCAGTGCGTGAGAGAGTTTTGTTATTGCTGGCATGCCGGTGCGCGAGCTCTAGAAACTCCACCCTCTTTTTACTAGCGGACAACTACAGTGGATACTGTAACATTCGTTAAATTTACTTGATGTTGTGTCCTCAAAATGCCTTGAAGACTCAAATGCAGTCAAGTTTGTGATTCCAAATCGCGCCCGCGATCATACGCGTGTGACGTGCGGCTGTCAGTGCATCTGACTCCGGACTACCTTTACACTGCTGTTAAGAACTACCTTGGTAATATATGGGTATATTGTAAACTACCTTTACAATATACCCAGCTAATGATATGCTAAGGATAGGATCCCTTGACGCGATTGGTTACAGAATTTTGTGACTTAGCAAAAAAAAAAAAGAAAAAGGGTGTTTCAAACCACATTTCTGTGACTGTCTTTGGGGAAACTACAGTTTTGAGAAAATACTCCGCAATGGTGTTGATAAATGGATTGGCACATGGTTTGTCTAAAAGCATATTAAAAACACCACAGACAAATAAACAACAAAAAACCTTGATTTTCACCACAGGGGGACTTTAACATTAACACAGAATAATATATGTATTGTTCCATGTTCGTTTGTATACCACGCAAAGGTTTATGCACATAGTCCAAGTCTTCTCCGTTTTTAGTGTATCTCTGTGGCAGAATTACAGCGCCACATACTGGTCTGGCATGTATACTACATTTTGTGGTTTCATGTGGATGCAGATAATTCTTGAGACGAGGGGGGAAAAAAAAGATTGGATGGTGAAAGCTCTGGCTTTGTGTGGACGTAGCCTCAGATAAAGCTAAGCCCACTCATTTACCTTTGTTGTAGAGTTTGAGTCTCTGCTGTACTGAGGTAATGGCTCCCAGCACGGAGAGTCTGTTGACTCTGCTCTTGATGTTCGAAGCCGTGCCGAACTCGTCAGCCAACATCTTGGCAACACGTGAGATCTGATCCTTGGGTGGGATGATGAGGGAAATCATACTGGTGCCATTTCTGAGGAGAAAACAATATAACAACAATATAAAAGCAGACTGAGACTTTAATTAACATACACTACCTTTCAAAAGTTGTTTAGATTTTTTTTTTTTTATGTTTTTGAAAAGTCTCATGCTCACCAAGGCTGCATGTATTTGATCAAAACAGTAATATTGTGAAATATTGTCAGATTTAAAATGTATTTTCTAATTTAATATATTTTAAAATGCAACTTATTCCTGTAATGAAAAGCTCAATATTCAGCAGCCATTACCTCCAGTCTTCAATGCCACGTGATCCTTCAGAAATCATTGTAATTTCTAATATGCCGGTTTGGTGCTCAAGAGACTTTTCTTTAAAGTGTCAAGTCAATATATGATACAACTAAACTGTTTATAAAAAAATTGAGTCAGCATTAAATTCATTTACATTGTTCCATAACCAAAAAATGATGACTGAGGCGGTCAATCTGCTTAACCATTCAGTTTCACTGTAAAAAAAGACGACAAAAAAAGAGGGAACAAAAGGAATGCCACTGAAAGAAAGAAAAAAAGAGGGTTTAAATCAACATGGCTGTCAGAAAAAGACAGACAATTCATTTTTGGGGTGAATTATATCTTTAACAAAGGTGACTGGCTTTATTACACCATTAAACAATGATACAATATTCAACTACAACAATTGTATCACAACCGTTATATTAATATGATGTTTAAAAATACTACAAGAGAAACAAAACATGTAGCATATTTAGCATGGTTTCACTCATTTAACACACGTCGCCTCAACCAACCTTTCTTTAAGGCGTCGTCTGGAAGGTGCTTCACATTTCAAACGACACCACATAACATTTCCCGCTCTTTATCCTTCAACCAACACTATTATCGAAATAAAGACCTAGTGCGCGGTCTCGTTCTCCATCCACCGTGCTGTTCTCTCCAACAGCTGTTAGCAAGCTTGTTAGCATGTGGTCCCCAAACAACAAAACGAATCGCACATCAGAGGTGCTACTGTTTGTCATTCAACACCTGTAAACAAATCTAGAGGATCCTCACCCTCTAGCCGCCTCAAGGCTTTTGATCAACTTCTTAATCTTCCAGATTTCCACGTTCCTGTCCGCTGCGCTGGGGTCGTCCGCCATCTTCCTCGCGCTGTCTGGACCTGCTGAGAAAGAGAATCCAACTTTAGCTTGCGAGCGCGAAGAGCTTGAATTAGCGGTTTTCAGGGCGGAACATTCACTATTTAAATCCCGAAAGACCGACCGGGTATAAGACAGAAGTGTGATTTGATTAAAAGGAGGTTTATTGTGAGTAGAAGAGAAAAGCACGACTATAGTTGGACGCGCTAACTGGCTAAGCAGCCCTGCGCGCGGCCCTCTCGCGCCCGAGAACATCCACGCCGCGCGCCGCTTGCGCGAAACCACCCTTCTGCACTTCATCTTATTTTTAACACGTGGTCCGTTTTCTCGAAGCAATTTCGTTATCGGACATTACTGCAATGTACTCACAGACTACAATTATCCGCTCCGCCGCGTCCGTACGGCAGTTACGTTGTGGTCCAGAGCTCGGCCGCCGCTGCTTCTCAGTGAGGTGATATACTGACCGTTAGCAGCCGGTTCGGTCCTGCTGCGCGTGGTGCTTCGGTGGAGGCTCACGTGGGGGGAAAGGCAGAAATTCCACTTAGTATCACTTCCTGAAAACGCCACGCATGGGGTGTATTTGGAGCTTTGTGATTGGAGGATCTTGCTGTCAAATAAAAAGGGTGGAACAATTACTTATTTTTATTTATAAATAATTTATTTAGTGACAACACGCATGAGTAGATGCAAAATAACGAAAGAATATAGTAACAATAAGTAATGAAACAAATAATAAAAAATAAACAACACAAAAGATAAATAATTATATGGGGTAGTGAAATAAAATCAAATTCTGAATTGCTTCGCTTACAGTAAAGAATAGTTTCACTCTTTTATTACTGTAATACATTTATTTGTTGTTTGGCAATTTCAGTTTTCAAATGAGCTTATTTTTGATTTAAAAAAATGGCATAACAATAAAATTCTTAATTTTTTTTAGGCAAAATATAACCTTTAATTTCTTTATTTTCCTTTTAGCTAAAATATGACCCAGACTCTTGACGGTTTTTGTGTTTGTTTCAAAACTGCAAGAAATAGTTTACATGTTTGTTTATAAAAATACTAATAATACTGAAAAATAGCTAAAATACTATTAATAACAGGTTCAAGCAGGCACTTTTAATATACTTTTATTTACAATACATTGTCATAATATTCAGTAAAACACATAGCTGTTTTCATTCACTTCAATTTTACATAAAGAAAACCAAGCCTTCCATTAGGATCATTTTGCATTGATTTTTTCTTTTTTGCAGGAATTAAAATTATTTGATATATTATTTTATTATTTTCTATTATATTTTATTTTATTGCATTATGGACTTGGAAGGGGAATTTGTTTAAATGTCATGGAAATCATGTCACAATGTAAAACAGGTTTAAAAAAAAAAGGCTTAATTTTCTTTAGGCAAAATGTAATAACATATTTCTTCATCATACATGATTTAAGAGAGAGAGAGAGAGAGAGAGAGAGAGAGAGAGAGCGATGGTATTGCATCTCTGTCCAGGTCCTGAAGTTCCTCATGCACATTTTGGCTGACTATATTACTCACGTCCAGATGTCAGTACATTATTCTTTTCATTGCTTATTTGGCTTATAATGGACGCTGGCTGGCTGAGGTGTTATGCGGTGGCAGAGCCATAGAAAGAGAGAGTTGCGTCAACGGAAGTCCAAAACGCTCGATCGTCACGTGATTCACTTAGACCTCAACTAGTTCCAGGAAGTTCATAGCGGGCAATTGAAATACAATTGAGTTGGATCAGAATCAGAATGAGCTTTATTGCCAGATATGTTTACACATACGAGGAATTTGTTTTCGTGACAGAAGCTTCCACAGTGTAACAGAATGTCAGTGACAGAACAAAAAACACAGATAATAAAAATAAAAATAGAACAAGTAAATAAGGAATAAAAATATATAAATTGACAATTGTGTGTGCAGGTATATTACAATAGACAGTTTTTTTTTTTGCATGTACAGGTACTGTATGTTATGTGCAAATTTGAGGTGTAGGCTGAGTATGAGTGTTAGATAAATAAGTGTATGAGTGAATAAATAGTGTGTGTTCCACAGTTATTGTCAGGTGTTCATGAGATGGATGGCCTGAGGGAAGAAACTGTTCCTGTGTCTGGTCGTTCTGGTGCTCAGTGCTCTGTAGCGTCGACCAGATGGCAACAGTTCAAAGAGGGAGTGTGCTGGATGTGAGGGGTCCAGAGTGATTTTGCCAGCCCTTTTGCTCACTCTGGACGAGTACAGTTCTTGGAGAGAAGGGAGGGTTGTACCAATGATTCGCTCAGCAGTCCGGACTACCCTCTG
>NW_015505257.1:748814-781728 GCF_001515645.1 Sinocyclocheilus grahami | reverse complement strand
TCAACGGAAGTCCAAAACGCTCGATCGTCACGTGATTCACGTAGACCTCAAATAGTTCCAGGAAGTTCATAGCGGGCAATTGAAATACATTGAGTTGGAGAGACAGAAGTGATTTTTGGTAATTAGTAGACAATAAAATAATTATTTTACATTATTTATAAAATAATGTATCAGTAGTATATATATGTAGTTATATTAGTGTTGTTTTTAAAATATAAAATCCTCTAATATTTGAGGATTAATGTGGTCAGCTATCCTTACCTGCCTTGTTAACATATTTTAGGCTGAAGTTACCATGTTAAAAGTCCGTGTTTGCTATATAAACGACATCGTGGTCTTCTGCCAAGGTAACTTCAGCCTCGCTATATAAATATAATTATATATGTGTGTGTGTGTTCTTACAACTTGCTTGTTAGTCAAGTTCAATCACAAATATACCGGTTCATTGTCGTTTTACTAATCTCATGGCAAATGTTAAGTTTGTTGTCTTAGAAAATTCATTCCAAATAAATGAAGATATTTTATTAAGTGAAAACTAATCTTGTTTAATGTTTTTGATTCGTGTGCACCCCTCAGTTATTAATATATAAAAATATATTTGTAGTATATTCCAATTTAAAACATTTTTACACAATTAATCATATATTTTATGTATGTTGACTTTTGTTATGCACTTAATTACAGCAATCGATTTATACATTTATAATAATAAAAAACATGTTGTCCTTGAACAGTCTCCACTATAGTTTGCTGTGTGCTGCATGGGAGTGCTCCAGTCACTCACAGAAAGGAGTGTGAATGTATGGTTTCCCTACTGATCTGGAGAGGAGAAAAAAATGATGCATCTTTATAGAAAATGAATGTTTCTAAATTACAAATAAGAGTTCTGTTAACAGGTGTATCTGTGCCAAAGTAATGTTCATATGGCAGAAATTTTCTAAAATTAGGCTATACAAATCATGCAGTTACGTAACATCATGTATTCAGAAACAGTTAAATATATACAGAAAGAATGAACAAATTAAAGCAATGGTTACATGATGTGATCATGTTGATTACAATGCAAGGAAAATGTAGCCGTTTTGTATGTTTATTCAGAGTCAGCTTCATCTGAAGTCCTCTCAAGGGTTGGCGTCATCTCTTCACAGGTGTTGGGTCATCTGAAGTCTTCGTAAAAGGCTGGATATAGTCAGCAGGAGCTATCTATAGATTACACCAACAAAATGTGATGTAATCATACTAGGGAACTGGCACTTTTTCATAAAGACACAAAGAGCAGGAAAAGACTTGCCAAAACCAGTGAAGAGACTCATTGTGAGGGTGATGTCTCTTTACAGGGAGTCTTCAGGTGGTTCTTGTTCTGAAAGCAAGATAGCGAAGGAAAAAAAACAGGAGAAATGGTTAAGTGATGCTCCATCACATTGCAGTCCTGTGGCATCACTGCTCCGTCTGTTCCTTCAACGCAGTACTTCTTTAGTAGCTAAGACATTTAAGCATAAAATACAGTAATAATGTATAGATTTACTGTGATATATATAATATAATATAGTGGTATATAATACCTTTTTTGGAAATTTAGCATAGCATGATTCTGAAATGAAAACTGCTCGCCTATTTCAAACTTTTCATTCTCACTTGGGTCCATCGCATCCTTTGCAATATATCCAAGTCTATTAAGTAACTCCTCACCAGCAAAATCACTTTTAAAAGCCTTAATTACACAACGATGGATGAAACTGCATGAAGAGAATGAATGACATCCTGTAAATCTACTAATTAAGTGAGGAATAATCTCTGTTTTAATGCACAGGGTAATTAGCTGTTAATATAATATACTATTTTGTTCTAGAAATGTCATACCTTTTAAAAGTTCATCACAGCGGTCTCTTCTGCTGCATCTCTACGGCGCTGATAGTATGAGCGCTAACTTCCGGGAACTATTGAGCGGCTCCACCATCCGCCATTGCTGTACACTTCTTTTTTCCACTTCAAGCACTGCCCAAAAGGCAACCACACATCATTCCTCACAAATGTATAAAAGAGATTAAGAGTATAAAGAGACTTTAAAGTTTGTCTAAACTAAATATTTCAGCAGCTCTAGACTCGGCCTAGGACACTTTCAACTACAATCACAAGAGTTCATTTTTCATGGTCTCTTGGTTCCTTTGCTGAGTTTGTCTCCAAGCTCCTGAATCAGTTCAGCAAGTTCTTCAGTGGTCTGTGATTTTCCTCCAGGAGCTCGTAGCGGAGGCTGGAAATGTCCTGCTTGATTTCTTTCAACTCACCCTGAGAAGAAAAGCCACATGAAAACAAGGGCTTAACTGGTTTCAAGTAAAACTTGGCTCCAAAATCACAGTTACAGCCATTTTTAACACTTGAACAGTTTATCGCTTGACATATACTAGATCAACATCTATCAAAAAAATGTGTTTAGGGCCTAAGTAAATCACAAAAGAGACACTAACGGATTAATAAATGAGTCTTACCTTCATTGATCTCATCACTTTCACTGTCAATTTGGGCTTTCAGGACATACCGCTTGATGAGACGCTTCATGAGTTTCTATGAGAGAAAGAAGGCTTAGAATGAGGTTTTGCCTGATGATTCCTGTACATTAACAAGTTTGGATAAACAATTAATCAGTAAACCTGATATCTTGTGGGGTGTTTGATGGGAATTCTAACTGTGAATCCCTCTTGTGCGTGGTACGGTCGAAACCGATGAAGCTGAAAAGATATCAAAATTACAAACTGTGATTTCTACATTTGAACAATTTGATCTGACCTCTCACCTTAGAGCGTGAATCGGCCATTCCCACATCCTGCTGGCTGCTGTTGCTACAAACCCTGGCCTTGCATAAAGGGGGGTGGAAGAGTGCTGCCTTCATCAAAACAGGAGAGCCTCAGCTTTGCACGAGCAAACTTCCATTCTACATCAGCGTCCTCCTGTTCTCACACACACAAATATAACCATGTTTATGACAAATTATCCTTTTGAGTATTATATTTTTTTTGCAAAAGTACATTAGTCTCACCTCAATTTCCTGGTATGAGTGGTTAATCATGGCTATGAGCATGTTGAGCAGGACCACCACCATTGTGACATTATAGACCCCATATATCACATAACCAATGTTCTCAATGAGCTTATGATCATACTTCAAGACCACAGAGATCACCCCAGATAAACCAAAGATGGACCAGAACAGCGTTTTAAAGCTTTCCTCTACCCTGCAACAGACATATACAGTATGTGAAATGTAAAATGCAAAACTTACTTTCATTGGTGGAACACAAAAACTACTGTCTTGAGCTGCTCTTTTCAAACACCAAAATGTAAGACATTAATTTGAGAGCTGAGAGGAATATTTTTGGCTTAAATCTCATTATTCCTCACACACATTTATTATACACTATTTGGAGCCTGTAAGATTTTTTGTACTGTTCTTGGTCACTGTTATGCTCACCATGGCTGCGTTTATTTGATGAAAAATACAGTAAAAACAGCATTATTTTGAAGTATTATTACAATTTAAAATAACAGTTTTTCTATTGGAATATATTTTAAAATGTAATTTATTCCTGTGATGCAAAGCTGTATTGTCAGCAGCCATTATTTCAGTCTTCAGTGACACATGGTCCTTCAGAAATCATTCTAATATGCTGATTTGCTGTAACATTTCTTATTATTATCAGTGTTGAAAACAGTTGTGCTGCCGGATATTTTTTGTGGAAACTGCTATACATTCTTTTGCAAGATTCTTTGATGAATAGAAAGTTCATACACAACATTTATCTGAAATAGAAATCGTTTGTAACATAAATATGTTTACCGTCACATTTGTGCAATTTAATGTGTCCTTGTTGAATAAAATAATTCATTTCTTGGGGGGAAAAAAGAACTGACCCCAAACCTTTGAATGGTTTATGAGTCAAATAGACTAATTGTTTTGTACTTTTATCATGTGTTTGCCTTTTGTTGAGCTTGACAGCCATGGTCACAAAAGAGGAGCCTGAACATTCTGCAAAACATCTACTTTTGTGTTTCACATGAGAAATTTGTAAAAGCTGCTAATCTGTAACAAAACGATGGGGAATAAATGATAGATTTATTCATTTATTTATACATTTTTATTTATGTATTTGTTTGTTTGTGACCTATCCCTTTAACAAGTAAATCTTAAATATAATAATTGTCATTGTAACTTTTTTGGACTTACGTTGTAAAAGCAGGGTTGTATTTAGCTCCCAAGTAGTAGGAATACAAATTAAACATGCCGATCATGAAGGCAAGGAAGACCATGATGAAGATGACCATGAATTAAAAAATATCCTTCACAGTGCGCCCAAGAGATATTTGTAGGGGTCCGAAACTCTCATTGGCCGGCAGAACAGGCGATACGTGAGAAACTGAGCACCACAGCGATGGAGTACAAGCCCTCAGAGTTGAGCTGAGGATCTGAGGGAAGCCACTTGTTCCTGGCTGAGAGAGAGGAAGCACTTTTTTGTGTTACCACTTGATGGCAGCATTATGTTTCATTTCAGACAGCTGCAAGAAAGTCTGTGCAGCATGTATAAGCATTTGATTGAGAGCAGAAACAGGCCTTCTGGTCTTTTATACATTATGTCACAGTTCACTTTAGATTTGTATTTTTTTTTAATATACAGATTCTTTATTTTTGCAACATACCGTAAGTGAAGTAGGCCACGTCTTCTGGTAATGAGCCATTGACCAAGTCTGCATTAGTCACGTGCAAATCCACATATAGCTGTGCATGGGAGGCTCGCATGAAAGCCATGAACCGTGCAGTGAATGACACCACGAAAACCGACAGCATGCCGAAGTCTAACACATTCCACAAATGCATGATGTATTCTCGTGGCCCATCATCCCAAGCCTCCTTACACTCCGTCCAGGTCATTCCTGATCAGGAAAATCGAAGAAAAGAAATAGGGTTCATTTATCATGCTTGAAATATTTAGTAATTTATTCTAGATTATTCTTAGTCTTCAGTGTCACGTGATCTTTCAGAAATCATTCTAATCTGCTGCTCAAGAAACATTTCTTCTTATTATTAATGTTCACTGTTCACAAATTAGAAGTACAAACGAGGGTTTGTAAAGAAAAATGTTGGAGGATTTCGATATAAGCCAAGAGGAGACTGGTTATCCTTTGCTAAACAAAATAAACTTTGCTTCCTTTGCTCCTGAAAACAAAATCTTGGTTATTGCAAGACTAGCATATTCTCACTAGACCTTACGCTACGCCATACATCATCCATTGGAATGGCGTTCTATTGTGAACGTACGTACATACAACAGTTAGTGTAAGCTAGAGATTACATTTATAAAGTTTTAAATATGGATATTTCCTTACAGAAATGCATCGATTCACTTCAGAAGGCCTTTATTAAGCCCACGGAGCCGTGTGGGACACTTTTTTTTATTATGGATGCACTTTATTGGATTTCTTTTGGACTATTGAAAAATAACACCCATTCACTGCCATTATAAAGCTTGGAAGAGTCAGGACATTTTTAAATATAACTCCAATTGTATTTGTCTGAAAGAAGAAAGTCATATACACCTAGGATGGCTTGAGGGTGAAGTAAATCATGAGGTAATTTTCATTTTTGGGTGAACTATCCCTTTAATGTTATTGACTTGATTGCACAAGACACTACTGGATGAGAACTGATGAGATTGTTCATTATTAAATGAGAGCTGGATGATGACATCACTGTTTTCAACAGAGCTGCTTTATAGATGATCTGAACTCATTCCATAATTTACACAGTTATTAAACTGAACTGAATCAACAATGAACTGACTTTAACTGAACAACTGACTGTTTATATTGTGCTCTTTTTAGAGCTGCTTTACAGCAGAATTTAATTTTGTTGGCATTTTTGAAACATTATTGTCCTGTTTAACACTGTAAAGCTACTTTGACACCATCTGTATTGTAGAGAAAGTGCTATATAAATTAAAGGGATCGTTCACCCAAAAATGAAAATTCTGTCATTGATTACTCACCCTCATGTCGTTTCAAACGCGTAAGACCTTCGTTCATCTTCGGAACACAAATTAAGATATTTTTGATGGAATCTGAGAGCTAAAAATTGTTTATTCAACAATTCGTCTCATCCACGTCACACTGTAACACCATTTTGTAGAGTTTTCGCTGGACGTAAACAACATATGCTGTTCTGTGTCAGCTGCGTCACACGGATACGCTGTTTTCGTTCAAGTCAAATCACAACAACGTAGGAAAGAGATCCGGCGTGATGCAGCTGACACCGAATAGCATTCGCTGTTTACAGCTCTCAGATTCCATCAAAAATATCTTAATTAGTGTTCCAAAGATAAACGAAGATCTTACGCATTTGAAATGACATGAGGGTGAGTAATTAATGACAGAATTTAAATTTTTGGGTGAACTAACCCTTTAAGGCGACTTGACTTGACCTGAAAAATCATGTCAATGACATGATTTAAAATGAATGTTCAGACCTATTTATATATATATATATATATATATATATATATATATATAAAAAAGTGAATTATATTTATGCATTAACAATTCATGGTAAGTGAAAAATATAAACAAATTTTAAAAGTTTATTTCAAAACATTTTTTATTAAAATAATAATTTAAGGTGCAGTCACATTAGCAAAATTTCATCGAAAAGTGTAGAGCTGTATGAAGCACAGAAGTCACTATCAAACCAAGCAGGTTTCTGTGGTTCAACGTGGCGATTTTGCATGACCAACTTGAAAGTGAGCGAAATCTTGTGCACTCACGCAAAACTCCCAGTCGCACTGATTCCTATTTGAATGATTGGATTTTGTCAATGATATTTTGCAGAGCAACGGCAAATGTGAAAACTGTGCACTCACTTATATTCAAGGTGTAAACAGTACTACTTTTTAAAATATTTATTTTATTGACACTCTTTTTGATACAAGGTTTCCTATAATCTAACAACGATCTGCAGCTCATGCTTGACTGGTACTCACCCAGCACCCATTCCATTATTAACATCTCTGTCCACGACAACTGAGTGGTTTTAATGCGAAAGATTTGCAGAGGATGATCAGTGATGGTCTCGTTAGGAAGGTTTTTGACTCCTGCGAAGCGGTCAGAGGCACTGAGAACCAGAAGACCCAGGAAGAGGCTGAATGAGACGGCGTGAGCTACAAACTTCATGAAGGGACTGCGGAGAACCTGGCCCACCTGGAGAAAAGATCAAATGCAGATATACATTAAACAATGAAAGAAAAGAGAAGTCTGCCCAGTGTTATTAAATGAATTGATTCTGAATGATGATGATGTACCTTGCTGCAGGGCATAATCCAATATGCAATGGCAAGAAATGGAAGGCCCACCATCACTCCCAGCACTGTCCAAAACTTCACACTGATTGATTGTTGCCTAAGGCCTGATAGATTCTCATACCACAGCGTCAGTAACTGCAGCTGGCAGTTTGGATGAGCCACAAACTGTAGGGATATCATTGAATTAAACATTGTCTTGGGAAACCATTCCACTTTAGTCTATAAATCATTTCCCTGTACCTTCTTGACTTCCTACTTAAAGGCCAGTTTGGCCTAAGGCAGGGCCAGTGGTGTTCGCTCGGGAGGCTCTGGTCCACATCTCCATTCAAAATGGCCTCCACTTCCTCTGTGTTTCTGCACAGATCCAGAATGCCAACCACAATGTCTTTACACTTCATGGAGAGCTTCCTGTAGTCATTCTGAAACAAAACAGAGTGACAGTATTGTGACTTCAGACGGGCTATTAATCACTTGTAAAAAAGAATTCACTCCAAATGGGACCCAAATTGCATCTAGCGAACAGTGAACACTCTGCTGTGAAAGACATGGATGTGTGTGAATTCATGAAAATCCCATGTCGCACCTCCAAATGGAAGTCTGATTGATGTTTGCAAACAGAAATGTACCTAATGGAGGCACTCAAGAGAAGCCCATTCTGCTAATTATAGCATCGCAGTGGTTTAGGAGAACAAACATTTTATGTGGAATCACTGACACGCCATTACAACTGCCAATGTGATCGTCTGTAGAGAAAAACAGTGATGAAAGAATAATAACGGGGTGATTACAGGAATCTCTCGATGGAGCAGTTTCAATTAATAGCTCACTAACCACAATAAGAGAAAAACTGTCTGGATTTGAGAACTCCCGATTAGATATTTCCCCAGAGTGACTTTCAGGGAAGAACTTTTCCCTGACATAGTTAAATATAAAACAACACACATCGCTGAAGCGTGTGAAGCTCTCTGGAGAAACGTTTTCTTTTTGGAAAAATGTTGTGTAGAGATTCTACTGAACCAGAAACTGTCATCGAACAGCCTCTAATTTATAATGAGGGTAATCTCAAGGGTGGGAAATTGGTATTCGTGTGGAATAATCTGCTGGTCTGTGAGCTCAAATGAGCGTAGATGTTTCTTTCAGAGAGAAGCAGCTCATTATAGAGCCATGAGCACACTTTTCACGATTGGACACTTCCTAGATTAACTGAGAAGCTGTGCTTTGCAATAATCATGAGAGTGCCTTAAAATAGTTTGTATTGTGCACAAAGTACATAAGGATTCATAGTGATTAAACGCATTGTACATACATAAAAAAAAAAAAAATGTAGGGTTGGCTTGCACGAGATTTACCAAATTTTAGATAGTTATATATTTTAAATAAAATTTGTATATATGTATAGTTTTATATTTAATTTATGGGAGGAGGTCCCTCCTGATCGGAATCTCCAGCGGAGAGCTGTCGAGGAGGGACACCAAGTCCAAGAACCAGCTTGTAGAAGGGGCGCGAACGCAGACCCCCCTGCCGATTGATGTAGGAGACCACCGATGTGTTGTCTGTGCAGACAAACACATGATGCCCCCTTAGGTCTGGAAGGAAGTGTGTCAGAGGTCGAAACACGGCCAGCATTTCCCGGCAGTTGATGTGCCCAAAAGAGATGATGGCCTTCCCACAGACCCTGGGCAGAGCGGCCACTCATGACCGCTTCCCAGCCCGTGAGAGAGGCATCCGTCGTTAGCATTATGCGACGACAAGGAGCCCCTAACGTCGGGCCTTGAACCAGGAACCAACGTTTCTTCCACATGTCTAAGGCACGTAAGCATCGCCGCGTGACCTTGATCATGCAAAGCGGATTCCCCCTCGGGGAAAATCCTTTGGTTCTGAGCCACCACTGCAAGGGTCTCATGTACAGCAGGCCAAAAGGTATCACGTTGGACGCCGCTGCCATCAGGCCCAACAGCCTCAGAAACTGTTTGAAAGTGAGTGACTGGCCTTCTCTTAGTCTCGTGACTCTCGTGAGGATTGACTCGATTCGAGCAGGAGACAGACGTGCCTCCATCGAGGTTGAGTAAACATCACGCCTAAATAAGTGGTTCTCTGTAGTGGAGAAAGAACACTCTTCTTGGCGTTTAGGGGAAGAAACCGCAGCGCTGGCTTCCGAACCGTGAGAGAGAGAGCCGCGGATCTAGCGGGTGAGGACCGAGAAAAGGACGAGCCCGTCTCGGATCCCTCCGCTAAATCCACCCGCGATCCCCATGACAACAGTCTGCACTGTGCCTCGGCAACAGCGGGACCGCTGCCAGCGGTATCGCGAGCCTGGCCGCTCTCATCAAACACAGCCAGGCGGGAGCAGAGCATACGCAGCGAGAGTAACTCGCAGTGATGACAATCAGCTGCTCGAAAGCTGACCGTGCATGCTCCGCTCCTAAACAAACGACACACATATCGTGTGTATCCTCCGCCGCCAGATATCATGGGCAGGGAGAAACACGGCGTTTGTAATGCCGTTCGCTCGCCATAGACTTTCTCATTGTTTTATATATATATGAGTGCTTGTGCGGACAGACAACAGTAAATAGACAGACACATACACAGATCACTACTGAAGAGCAGAAGCTGGTTTGCGCTCTGCTGGATGTGCTTTTATGCTTTCTGGTGCTTGCGTCACCCCGCTGGTGACGTCTCGCTGCTCCATTGGACGGATTTGACACGTGCTTCAGAACGCGGTCACGCAGGGGCGTTCCCAAAGCGACTTCGACGCAACTCGAGTTCCTGAAGGGGAATCACAATATAAATGACTATTATTTTATTTATATAAATTTATATATCTGACATCTGAACCTCTGATAGAAGTCAATTAATAGTTTAATTAATTATGGTTTTAGGACAAAAACAGCTTCAAAATAAATAAATAAAGTTGAAATCATGAGATAAGAAGTCATAATTATGGCATTATAACAAAAGGTTAAAACTGACAAACATTTTGACTTTTTATAATAATTATGACTTTTCTTGTCAATACATAGTTATATTATAAATATAATATCATTATTATGATTTATGTCATTAAAGTCTTTTTATCTCAGGATTTCAGAATATGTCGTCATAATTTTTATCTCAGAATTATGAAAAAAAAGTTAATTATTAAAAAAAAATGGTTTCAAACCTGTATGACTTTCTTTCTTCTGTGGAACACAAAATAAAATATTTTGAAGAATGTAGGTAACAAACAAACAAAAACAGATACATTTTTCAAAATATCTTCTTTAATGTCCCACAGAAGCGAAAAATGAAAGTCACACAGGTTTGGAATGACATGAGGGCGAATTTTCATTTTTTTAATGAACTGTCCCTTTAATATTTTCTCAAACAATATGGGTCTGTATACACAAAATATACAGATGTATGCTGTCATTTTTATTTAAGTGGATCACCACAAACTCCAGTTTGTGAATCTGAGTGACATATCTTGTGTGTGTGTGCTTTTTTTTTGGGCACTTTTTTGAGCGCTTCTGTGCACCTCCTCACCTTAAATTCAGTCTCGATGTTGGCGAGTTGTGCCAGCTCATTGCTGAGCTCCAGCGCTGTGAGCACGGGGTCTTCACTAGACAGTGACAGATAGGCAGCGCTGGCGAGGCCTTTATAGGTGTTCATCCTCAATTGTGAGCGGCTGAAAGAATCCTGCTTCTGTTTCTCTGCACACTCGCTGCACTTGCAGAAATAGTTGTGGGGTTTCTCAATGCAAGCCCCCTTGAGTAACAAAATTTGCACAATCTCGTACTCCTTACAGTGGGCCGCCAGGATCATAGGGGTGACGTCCTGGGAAAAGTGAGTCCCATCCTCATCGTATGTGTAGAAGTCGTCATCTCGTAGCTGTTGCTCCAGGGGACTCAGAGTCAGGCGGAGCCCGCCTTCGAATGCCGGATGGGCCACGATGGCCTCCACTATCCGCACGTAGCCTTTGCTGATGGCTAAAAGCAGGGCATCACCCACTCACGCTAGCCCTTCTTTCTTCAGCAACAGTTCTGTGACCTTCAAGTGATCATTCTCTACAGCAAGCTGCAATGCATTCTTGCCCATGTAGTCCAGACAGTTAACATTCAGAGTATTGGACTCCTCAAGCATCTTATGGACCACAGGGATGTTTCTGTACTCTGTGGCATCTAAGAAACGCTCCTCTTCTTCAGTCAGACTGGTGCCTCCCTCGCTAAACATGTACGCGGGGCCACGAACGGCCTGCCTGCGGCACTTCTCTCTCAAGGTGGTGTGTCTGCGCTGAATGGCCTCAAACCTGCAAAACCTAGAGAATGACGATGCATTGCTGATATATACACTCAGATTTTTAGATAAGATTATTAAAAAGTGACAGTGAAGACATTTATATTGTTAAATATAAAAAATATTATATATTTCACATAAATTCTTTTAAACCTTCTATTCATCAGAGAATCCTGAAACACTGTCTCCACAAAAATATATAGCAGCCCAAATAATAATATCAAGAATCCCAAATGTTATTAAATATAAAGCAGCCCAACTTTGAGCACCAAATCAACATATTATGATTTCTGAAGGAACATGTGACACTGAAGACTCGAGTAATGACTGCTGAAAATTTAGTTTTTCTATCACAAGAATATAATACAGTTTGAAATATATTAAAATAGAAAACTAAATAGAATTGTAATAATATTTTATAATTTTATTGTTTTTACTGTATTTTTTAATAAGTAAATGCAGCCTTGGAGAGAGTCTGGCTGGGTCGTAGATGTAAGTAGATGTTGTAACTACCAGGTGGCTAAAAAACATATTTCTCTACTGACAGACAATGAAAATTATAAATATGTGGCTAATAGTGGTGTAACGGTACACATATTCGTACCAAAACCATACTGAACCGTGACGTCAAAACGTGTGTACTGTTACACCTCTAGTGGCTAATATTTAAAGTTATGGGGAGGCAACAATGATAAATAAGAGTGTTCATTATAAATAAAAGAACAAATCTTATAAAAATCTAGTTTAAAACACACACGCCAAGTTCATAGAAATATTAATAAATATATAACGACTAAAAATGTCCTGTGGTTTAAAAATAAAAAAATTTGCTCTCATCTTGAATATTTGTGAGTGTTTTAAAATATATTTTAAATAAATTACAAAATTTTAATAAATGACCTTGACACACAATCATGAGGGTCTGCAGGGGCTATCCTTTCTTCTCTATGATATAATTTCCTGTTTAATGCCCCCCCCTGCATGTTTTTACATGTTGGTTGGACCACAAGACTTTTATTTTGCAGTCAAACGTTTTTTTCTAAGCGGTGAAAAGCATTTTATTAATAAAAGTTTATTCAAATCTATTTAATAAGGGTTATTTAATCCTTTTAATGAAACTTTTCGCCTTCATTATGACATTTACAACGACATTTCTGACTTTATGCCCCTCAAAAAATATCAAGTTGAATTTTAGTACTGAAATTAAAATCACCATCATCACAGAAGAATATTCAAGATGTTATGTGTATTGCATTGCATTTTAATATAGTTTTGAATAAATTCGATTTTAAGACAAAACACTTAGTGTGAATGTTAGCTTTTTCCAGGTATTACCTCCTTGAATCAACCAAACACTGCATGACTTTACTGTAGGGCTGTGCAATTAATCGCATGCGATTGTCAAGCTCATCTCGTCAGTAAAGCCGGTTCCGTGATGGTAGTAAATCGCCATCACCTGCTTTCAGATGGAGTGGCATTTAATAAACAGAGCCGTAGTTCACTGACAAGCTAGGCAATATCGTGTTCATAATCGAATGGGATTCATCTGCAATTATGAATGCGATATTGCCTAGCTTGTCAGTGAACTATGGCTCTGTGTAGTAAATGTCGCTCCATCTGAAAGCAGGTGATGGTGATTTACTACCAATCACGGAACCGGCTCTCATTAAAATTGCATGCGATTAATTGCACAGCTCTACTTTACAGTACAGTACAAGACCATAAATTACAGCAGTGGTCAATGAGATCAATGCAGATGGACTTCTAATTACACGCATCCTTTACTAGAGCTTCAGCTCATTACAGAAACCTCTAACAACAGATGTTCCTAACATCATATTATAGCGTGATCTTCACCTCAGGACTTCATTCATTTGCTTTATTAAATAAATCAGAGCTGCTTTGTAGTGTCAATTTCCCTTGAACTTAAAGAGGCTTCAAAGACGCTGAATTAGTTTAATCGTAAACAGGTTATATTCAAACAAAAGCCAGGTAGACAGCAAAGGATGAAATCTAATTTTATTCCATTTTGCAAAAACCTCAGCGCAAATTGTACTGTGTAACGGATCACAATTGTGGGTGTCACTTAGAATAAAACTAATTTCTTGCTTTGCAACATGATAAATCAAACATTGCAATTCTGTAGTGTGCAAAATGGCATTTTGTTCCACCGCTAAATCTTTACTGATCAGTTTTTGCAGAGCACAGGGGACAAAGAATCGGAAGCTTGCAAATGTATCTGTCGATAGCCCTGAAATTAAACTAGATTGAAATAAACAGGATAAATAATTTATGTTTCAATATGGTTTATGTGAAATGTGTCAATCTAATAACTGCAATATTCATTCATGAGAAGGCCAAGAAGATTTTACTGCTCTTTCACAAGATTCTTCTGCGACTCACACTTTGCTCTGTTGCTCTCATTACTCAATATTTGTGTCTATATTTATATCTAGAACTGCATAAACAATTTTTTTTACATTTGCTATGATGTTGGGAGGGAATGCACTTCCTCACACATCACGCTTCACAACATGCTGACATTTACATCAGAAGTGAACACATTAAAATGCATATGGCAGCTGGCCGGAAACAGTGGTTTAGAGTTTTAAAAGGTTTAAAATATTAGTATTTTTTTTTACACACACATTTTGCTTCGGAAAACACTGATTCATCACCTGGGGCCCATTTGGGCCCAACTGGCTCCATCATACACTTGCATTATATGGACTCACAGAGATGGGCTATTTTTCTAAAAATCTTTGTTTTCACCTGAAGAAAGAAAGTCATATTCGTCTGGGACGTCATGAGGGTGAGTAAACGATAGAATTTTCATTTTGTGGTGAACTATTCCTTTAAGTGCTCTTTAAATGAGCAAGTCTAACAACTTGCAGTGACATTTATTATTTGTTTCTCTGTTTGAAATTAAATTCATCAATCTTAGACTGTTACTGTTATCGTAAATAACTTAACTGGTTAAAAACAACCTGAATCTGCAATGATTTTTCCTTAACTTATAATTTTCTTGAAAGACTTGGCATTATTTTAAATAAAATCAAATGCAAATAACTATTAATAATAAACATAATAATAGCATATTATTACATTTAGAATAACATTTCTATTTTTATATATATTTTCAAATGTAATATATGATGGAAAAGTCGAAATTTCAGCAGCCATTACGCTGGCTTATGTGTCACATGATCTTTCAAAATGCATAAAAATAACTATTAGCAATAAATATATTTTTATTTAGTTTCAGTTATGGTTACATTTAGAGTTTTTCTTTCCTATACTGATGTAAAGCTAATCTATGAACACAGGAAAAAAGAGGCCTTTAAATAAATAATAAATTAATACATTTACTGCAAAATCACACGAAACGCACGCCAACTTAATCCAAACGCAGTTCAATTATATGAAAACATTATTTGTGTAGATTATACAATCTTGTGAACGCAGTAATTTTTAATCCAACTTTTCAATGTTACACATGATGACAACTGAATAAGTAATGTTCTATAGCCAACTCACGAATAATATGAGTTGCTCTCATGAGGATGCCAGTGATGGTGCACGTGATAGTCCATATCATCGTCGCTGTCGAATAACCTGTGCGCGTGATGGCCAAACTCATGTCTGGAGCCCTCGACTTCATGAAGATCTGCTAACTCTTGCTGGGGTCGTTTTCTATCAGAGTACCAGGCAGAGTCATACACCTGCTTAAAGGGATAGTTAACCCAAAAAGGAAAATTCTGTCATTAATTACTCACCCTCATGTCGTTCCAAACCCGTAAGGCCTCCGTTCATCTTCAGAACACAAATTAAGATATTTTTGATGGAATCTGACCCTCCCATAGACAGCAAGGGTACTACCATGATCAACGTCCAGAAACGTAGCAAGTAGAGTAGCATTGGAGAGTATCCACTGAACACACTGAATCCACTGAACGTTTTGTGTCAGCTGCGCCACGCGGATATGTTTTTTATGTTGTTTGTGCTTTGATTTGAATGAAAACAACGTATCAGTGTGGTGCAGCTGACACAGAACAACATACGCTGTTTGCATTCAGTGGATACTCTCCAAAATGGCACTAGGGTGACGCAGAGGAGACGGATTGTTGAATAAAGTAGTTTTTTTTTCTGTTAGGCACAAAAAGTATTCTTGTAGCTTCGTAATATTACGGTTGAACCCCTGATGTCACATGGATTATTTTACCGATCTCCTTGCTACGTTTCTGGACGTTGATCGTGGTAGTACCCTTGCTGTCTATGGGCGGGTCAATATATATAGAGCTAGCCTATACACACACACACACACACAAATTATAATTGTAAAACAAAATGTTGTACTTTATTTTTAATATTTATATTTTAATATTTCTTCCAATTTTCTTTTTATCTTTATATGTTGATTTAATTTATTTATAATACTACTTTCATTACATTATGTTATTGCATTACTACTACATTAAAGACATGGAAACCCCTCCATGCTAAACACAGAGCAGCTGTTGGATGGACTGCAGTGGATCACCTGTTGAGGTGCTTTGATGCTCATCAAAGGCTTCATGTGAGATCTTTCTCTGAGGTCTGGCCCATCTCATCTCATCTCATCTCATCTCATCTCATCTCATCTCATATGACTCGCAAACTTAATTGTTTGATGTCAGAGTTTTAAATTCAAAGGGACTGAGATGAAGCCAACTGATGATCAGATTTCTCAAAAAGCAAAGAAACGAAAGCAAAAATCTCCATGTACAACACAGAGAATCCAAATGCTTTATTACATCCCATCAAATCATGTGTTAACCGCAAATAATCTCAGTCCAGGACTGATCGATATTGTGTAATGAATAGCTGAGTTTGCCTATGTCTTTCCCCACAGGTACAATGTGCTGCTCAGACAGTATCTCTAAGATTATTCTGCCTTTGGGGAAATAGAGGTGTCAATCAGAGAAGAGATGTTGCAGTATAATCTCATTCAGCAGATGTTGGGATAGAAGTGTGGGTGAGATGAGATGAAGAGAGGAAGAGGACATTACAAGAGAGAAAGCAGGATTTTTCTCACTGTTGGTTGAATGAATGACAAACAGTGAGAGAGAAAGACAGAGAGAGTGTTTTATAACAACCAGCACAGCTGTAATCTTGTCACTGATAGATTTATTGCTTTCAGCTCCTCCAATACACAACTGGATTTACACAGGGTTCAGCTGGGGAACTTTTCTGTCATTGTAGTTTTTAATAACTATATATCAAAATATATATATAAAAATTGGAAATAAAATAAAAAAACTTTGTACTGTGTCTGTTTAATCCCCATTTTTGAAAATGTTTAAATGTTTCATTTAAATATTTTAGACGTGATTCTTCTTCTTCTGGAATGCACTACACAACTTTTGCCCAGATTTTTGCAGTCTGGGCAAGCTGACTAGTTGCCGAAAGTCAAAGCCAGTCTACAGATCTGAGTTGAGGATTTCATATAAAATCGTGTATATAGTCACATACTCCAATTGTTTTAGCTTCAGATTATGATTCCATCCATTTAGAGGATATCAAACATGTTTGATATTTTCAGCTGATTTTAGAACACACATTGTTTACATTTTTCACGCGTCCCAGCAACAAGTTTGTTTTGTTCGAAATGACTTGAAAGTCTGATGGTGTGTGATCCTCAATCATTGAGTGTATGATGCCCAGTTTTTGCTCTGTAACTATTTACAAAGTCAGCAAGTTTTTGATGCCTAGTCGTGTAGTGTATTCCAGCCTAGTAGACAATTTATAATTCTACTTTGCACTTTTTCCTAAGAATTTACAAAATTCTATTTTCAATACAATTTGTTTTTATGTGTATCATTTTACCATTTATAATTGATCAAGAACGTCATATATTTACATATTTTAGTATATATACTACAAACTTAATCAGTAGCATATATACTAAATTTTACTAAAATTTTAATCAGCATATCAGAATGATTTCTGATGGATCATGCACTAAAGACTGGAGTAATGATGCTGAAAATTCAGCTTTGCATCACAAGAATAAATCACATTTTAAAATATATTCAAATAGAACTTTTTTTTAATAATATTTAAAAATATTATTGTTTATTTTATTTTTGATCCTAGTAATGTGCATGTAAAAAGTAATATTAGTCAATGTTTATTTTCCATTTAAAATCTTTAAATATTTCCCACAGACCTAAAACGTTTGTCTTGCTTTTTTATCTAAATGTAAAAAAAAAGAATAACAAATGTGCATGAATGGCAAGCACAGACTGTATTATTATTATTATTATTATTATTACTTACTTACCCAACAGAGGATAGGCCATTTGGAGAATGGCCGGATGTTTTTTTTTTTTTTGCTGTGTATTTTGGAGTTTGTTGTTAAACTAGCAACAGGGATTACTGATGCAACCATCACCCAAGTGACTCAATAGTCCTTGGGTGAAGCAAAGGTACAAGATACACCTGTTCTTCCAAAAGAGGAGTGACAGAAAAAAAAGGCCACTCCAGGCACAAGCTGCAACTTCTATTAATATGTACACATTCATCTTCTGCTCCCTAGCCTCTCAAAAACTTGTACATATTTATATATGGGGGAGAGCTGGTATTTTTTTTTTATCAATATCACGTTTAAAAATAAATAAAACATACCAGAGGACCACTGTTGTTACTCACATGTGATTTCATCTACACAAAATCTGGCCTATCCACATTCACAGAAGCGTGTAGCAGTTCCCTGAAAAACGGAAAAAGAAAAAAAAAATAGTGATATAAAAAGCTTTAGTGTCTCTGAACAAATGAGCCCATAACATAGGGCTCTCTGAAATGCCACATGAGTGTTGCTTCCTCTCTGCAGCTGTTGAGAGAAAAACCATTAATGGCACACAAGGCTGTGCAGCAGCCTGGAGTAACCTGTCATTTCACACAATGTTTACTTGCTGAGTCATAAGAGGACGATTTTCTCCAGCAGCTGAAGCATATACTTCAAAATCAGATGAGGCATGCTCACAAAATGTACTGGGAATTGAAAAGGTCAATGGCATTGGAAGATAATTATTACAGAGTTTGGGAGTATTCATTCTTATTGTATGTCACCTGCATTTTTGCTTTTACAATTCTGATTTCTTATTCATAACTGTGTTACTGTTTAAAAATAGCTGAAAAGGGTAAAACTGGCTGTTTAACGGCAAGTTCCAGTGTGACAACTTACCCCACACACACTGCTATTCAAAATTTATAAAGTCACACACTGCTATTCAAAAGGCTGCATTTGTTTTTATCAAAAATACAGTAAAACAGCAATATTGTGAAATATTATTACAATTTAAAATGACTGTTTTCTAATTTAATATAATTTAAAATGTAATTTATTGCTGTGATGCAAAGCTGAATTTTCAGCATCATTACTCCAGTCTTCAGTGTCACATGATCCTTCAGAAATCATTCTAATATACTGATTTGCTGCTCAAGAAACATTTGTAATTTGGAAAGTATTATACATTTTCTTTTAGGATTCTTTAATGAATGCAAATTTCAAATTTGAAATACTTGAAATATTTGTCGTTACTTGAAATATAAATCTATTGTATTATTATAAATGGTATTGTTGTCACTTTTGATTAATGTAGTGTATCCTTGCTAAATAAATGTATTAATTTCTTAAAAAAGTAAAAAGAAAAAAAGAAAGAAAGAAAATCTTATTGACCCCAAACCTTCACTCTAAAAAACGCTGGGTTAAAAAAACAACCCAATTTGGGTTGTTATTAACCCAAGGGCTGGGTATACGTATATAGGACAGAACCCATCTTGGGGTTAAATTTACCCAGCAAATTGGGTTGTTTATTTAATCCAGCATAATGTGTTGATTTAACCCAGCTAATGGGTTTATTCATTTTTACAATATTACTAGCTTATTTTTTTTTTGCTTCGTACATTAAATCATGTTTACAGATTAACTTAAATCCTCTAAACCTTTCTAAAATACTCCACACAACCACTGGTTTGCATGATAACTTCCTTTATTTATCATTTACAGCATTGTTTAAATCGTTTTTAATACACTCTAAAAAATGCTGGGTCAAAACAGCCCAATTGCTGGGTTTGTCCCTAATTTACCCAGCACTGGGTTGTATTTAACCCAGCATTATTTAGAGTGTAGGCTATACATATTGCCTATATTTAAACTTGTTTAGCAAACATTAGAACAAAAATTCAACATTAAACAGAAGTAATTCATGTGTAATCGACCAGTCTCTGTTATTCTTTTTCCACCGTAACGGCGCTGGTTCTCGTGCCCGAGCTGGAGTCATGTTCGGCGGGGAACTGCTAACGGACCACTGCCCTGCACTCTAAAAAAGGCTGGGTTAAATACAACCCAGTGCTGGGTAAAATAGGGGACAAACCCAGCAATTGGGTTGTTTTAACCCAGCGGTTGGGTTCCTACCCAGAAGGTTGGGTTAAACATTTAACCAAACCGCTGGGTCAAAACAGCCCAGTTGCTGGGTTTGTCCTTATTTTACCCAGCACTGGGTTGTATTTAACCCAGCATTTTTTAGAGTGTGCGTTTCACTCTAGCCGAAACATGCTGTGACTCCATAGCCTGCCAATAAACAAACAATAAACAGCTCTGAGGACGTTTTAACATCCAAAGTATTATATTCTGTATGTTTAAGAATAAAATCGTTTATTTTATGCAAAGCATCAGGCTTTTCCATCAAGCGAAAAGACTGCAGACACTCGTTAAAGGTGATTCACACCGCGCGCCTGTATGTTGCTCTGCATAAAATTGAACGATATACAGCACAGTAACGATTTTATAGATAAAATAAAATGTACACAAACCTGTATTTTACCGACGAATGCATCAATTCGATGGCGCTTATAACTGCTCTCTCGTGAAGAGAAGACGCAAAATCCCCGCGATAAATAACTCAACCGCTGGGTTACGTCTGACCCAGGATCTGAGTAACACAAAAACTCCCCAAACATTGGGTTGTTACGTCTGACCCAGGATCTGAGTAACACTAAAACTCCCCAAACATTGGGTTGTTATGTCTGACTCAGGAGCTGCAAAACAACTAAAACACTGGGTTGTTACATTTGACCCAGGAGCTGGGTAACACAAAACATACCCAAACACTGAAAAAATAATCCAAAGCAATGACCCAAAAGGCTCAACCCAGCATTTGGGTTAAAAAAAAATAACCCAGGATTTTTTAGAGTGTTTGAACAGCATATTCCGTGATCTGTTGAGAAATAAAGGTGTTCAATATTTTTTTAAGGACTTGTACCATATGTAACCTTCTAGAAATTTGTTACAGGTATGCAACCAGAAACTGACTTTCAAAAAAATAACATACCCTGAGAGAGTAAAAAGAAAGAAGGCGTAACTTTTATTCTCGCTGTAGTATTGTTGCTGCCGCCGCCATGTCGTGAAGGCGCTGTGTGCTTCGTTGTGAAAGCGAAACTACTTTGTTTTGGCCTTCCAAAAGAGGACGATATCCACTTCGTCATGCCTGGAGCTGATCTGTGCTGGTCGCTGAGGGAATACATCAACTTAGTGCTGTGGATCGTCGGATCGGCTTTCACCGTGGACGAAGCGCAGTCCAGTCAGGGCTCGTCACATGTGGTTGCCGCTCCTTCGTCGAAGCTCACGCTAGGCCGCCGTGTTTTTCGTTGTGAAAGCGAAACTACTTTGTTTGGTCTTCCAAAAGAGAACACGACTAGAAATCAGTGGTTAAGTTGTATTTACAACACTGTTCCAGAACAGTTCAACCCAAATATCCAGATGTGTGCAGCACATTTTATGGAGGACTGTTTACTGATCCTGGTAGAGTAGACTACAATGCCGGCAGTTCTGACTCACAGTCTGTAAGTACGTTTTCATTTATAGGATTTGCCACTGATGATTCAAACGCGAGTTTTTTGGGCAGTGTAGAGTAGCGCTTGTTGTTTGTCATTTCTCCGATCACAAATGCAGACAGGGTTTTATGTTTACACGGCGAGATGCAACGCGTAAAAAGACAGTAGAAGTCATTATAATCAGTAATTATGTCCCCACTGGATGCAACAAATGCCTCGTTTGTAATGGGTTTTAATGTTTTTGTCTCATAGCTCTGGCCGGACACGGCATCAACAGTATGGTGAGGGGCGTAACATTTCCGTCACAGGCTTGAGGTAGTCGGCCAATCACAACGCACTGGATAGCTGGCCAATCACAGCACACCTCGCTTTTCAAAACGATGAGCTTTGTAAAAATCGACGCGTTTCAAAAAGGCGGGGCATAGAGGAGAAACAATAATGTACAGTATATGTGGAAAATAATGTGTTTTTTTTTTACTTTAAACCGCATAAACACATTTCATTACACCAAATACACAAAATAATGTTCTTTTTAGCAGCATCATATAACCCCTTTAAATGGTCTACTCTTATTAAATATGTATATTTTGAGACAACACTGCCTTCCTCTGGTCATTCTAATTAGTAACTTCCAATAAAGGGAAAAAAAAAGAGGCTACCCCAATTTAAATGCCACCAATGACAGAATTACCTGCATCTGCAAATTATTTAACTACATTGCCTTAAAGAGGGTGATGCGTGAAATGTGACCCATTGTGTCCCACAGTTTTGGACCAAGATGAGCTCATTAATGTGGCATTTGCTTTTTGTGACTTTGATTACCTCTGGAATGGTGTCTGCAAATGAGTCCTCAATGCTGAATATGAAGGTATTTGACTTTTCAGTCAAGCTTCATATCCTGATTTTGTCACGCATGTAGCCTAATTAAAATTATCGTTTGATCACGGAAGGCCAGTTCTTGTAATATTACTGGTTTTGTGGTCCAGGGTCACATTTGTTAGAAACTATGGTTACCTTGGAAAATTTTTGCAAGCGACCGCTGCATAATTCTGTGTTGGCTTTGGTTAGAACACAATGTGACAATATTTGTTCATATCTGCAGGGTCATGTTCTGCTTTGGTCGGTCAGTGTTTTATTTAACATGATGGTGCACAAATGCTGAAAATGTTCTGGATGTTGCGCAGTGTAGCCGACAACCTGACAGGTGACTGGGGAAGTACCAGGTAAGCTGTGCTTAAATGCAAGGATTTGTTCGAAATGCCTATTGAATGTATCTGATTCAATGTCTCTCTCTTTTTGTATTCCAGGTTGGGAGAAGATCTTTTTTCAAGACTTGAATTTCAAATTAACTCTGTAATAGATTCAGTGTCATTTAAATTCCTTGAAGATGTTGATTTTTCAAGGTACTTGAACTTGCAGTATTTAAACCTACTGAGACATTTAAAAGCTTTGCATAAAACCCTCAAGCTTAACAAAAGACAGAACAAAAAAGAAACCACTAAATGGTTTGTGACAGTCTTTATTCAGCTGCTATTTCTTAAATTCCAGGCTGACACATCTTGTTTGAGCTTTTAATACATCTATACTAAAGTATTGCTGGGTGAAAAATCAGTTTAAAAGTGATTTTAATGTTCAACTACTAAATTTGAACCTAACATGCAAAGATGACTACATAAGTAAACCATTCATATTTTAATTTCCTTAAAGGAATAGTTCACCTAAAAATCTAAATTAGCTGAAAATGCATTCCAAGATGTAGATGAGTTTCCAAACTGTTCTAAACAAATACTTGTTTTTGGAACTTTTTCACTGGAGGACACATTATTATGGATTATGGTATTTTGACCAGAAGTGATGGTTTAACGTTGAAACGCCTTAATGATGAATTTGTTTCTTATGAACACACAACTTTTTACTTCACATGATATTGATTAGTGGACTGGAGTTATGTGGATTAGAATGAATTGTCATGGCCAATAATAAAATTCAAAAATATTTTGTGTAAAAATCACATTTTAACATTTTAATTGTATTAAATGGATATCCATTTTGGCATTTTGCTAAAGATTAAAAATGTAATAGCATTGACAGAACATACTTAAAAATGTCACTAATCAATAGGAGAAACAATCATGCACAAAATAAATATTACAAAAATATATATAAATATTACATTATAAATTATGTACTATAAAACAATATTGGATATTTTATTAAATATTATAAAAATATTATAAATACTTAATTTACTATTAAATAAACATTTTTAACCAATATAATACCAAAATACTGTGCATCCATAGCTAGAGCTTTTGTTTTGTTTGAAAAGTTTGCAGTGACCTTCAGACATCCTTTCACATCACTGTCCCTGTCAGAATCATATTTTCTTCTCTGCTGACACTAGTAGAAGCTTTGACTTTTAAATTACAGCTCTGAGTGGAGAGGTTTTGCTGAATGTTTTTGGAGATTATCTTTAAATCATTGTAACTACAGTGATTTTCCACCACAGGAGTCATTTGACATTGTGACTCTGAACATCAGCGGAAGTACTGTGATTAAGGACAGATGAATGCTTAAATAACAAGAACATTTCATTTTCCATCTTAAAAGGTGCCCAGTATTTTAAAATCGGCGAATTGAAAATGTCAAGAAATATGAGATGACAAATTACATTTCTGTATTATATTTCAATTCATTCCATTTTGAATACAAAAAAACGAAGAATGACTACCATCTGATCCTGATTGATTAGTAACTGTGAGACATGTGGGAGTAAAATGCATTCAGTATAGAAAATATGAGGACATACGCCTTATCCATCACAGAAGCTTTCAGCTCTCTAACCAAATTTGTAGCGGAGTTTGACTTGTCTTGATTTTCTGTGACTGTCAGCTCCTTAGACTGACTCAACTCAAATCATTAATTCTGTCACATGTCTAGGTTCTGTCATATAACACGATTTTGTTTTGTTCCAGTTTCTTTCTAATTAGGTTTTTGCCCCTGCATCTCAGGATATAAGAAAGAGGTGATCTGTTTAATAAAGATGTAGCAGAATCTGATTTACCCACATCTCCTATCTTCAGCATGTCAATGTCTCCCTGGAGATCCACCACCCAATGTCTTCGAGTCTTTCAACCAGACTCATCCTCCAGAAGATGCTCAGGGTTTGTCGGTTCCTTTGTGCTGAAAACAGAGCGAAATTATTTTTGGAAGATAAACTAACAATACCAAAATGCCTTGAGGATGACAAATGCTTGCAGGCAGGTGTCTCCCTAAATATTCACAGCTTTGAGAAAATGCCTGACGTTTGCTTGTGTTCTCGCTCCTCAGACTGTCACTATTACAGGCTTCTGTCTTGTCATTGCAGTTGGCCTTCTCATCCAGAGCATTCAGGTCCTCCTTTATCAAAATTAAATGTTTATAGGATGACGTCTGACTTTGATATATAAAAAATAATAAAACCGACCTCAAGCTGCTGCGTCGGTGCTTGCTTTTGTCCACCGCTGGAATGAATAATATCACATGAGAATATCTCCTCAGGCTAGTTCACCTCAGATGGCGGGTTCACAGTTTGCTGTCGCTGGAGACCTCACATGGACAAGCCACACAGCCGGCATGTTCACTGTCTGACTCTAGATTTGAAGCAGATTGGAAAGAACAGCATGAAAGAGAGTAATCTAATGGAACAGTACGTCACAGTCTATTAGTGTACAAGTATGTTAGCGCAGTTGTATTACACTTCGCCGAGCTGCCGAGTTGTCTTTTAGTGCTGTGGGGCTTTGCTGGAGTATTTGAATTGTGTTCTGTGTTACATACTGGTACATTTATTCTACCTTAATATTTGTTGAATCTTCACTGGTACCTTCTTAAAGAGTTTCATGCATTTTGGTTGCTGGGGGCTTTCACGTTTATAAGATCCATCATTACTGCCTGAACTTTGATAGTGTTGGACCTGATCCTCGGGGCATCTATTCACACATTCTCAGCTGAAATTGGAAGCTCTTAAAACATTTTTAAAAATGTTCTCCCTCAAGCAAACTCAACATCCTTCACTTGCACTCGCCCAGTGCTTTTCTCGCTTACGGTCAGTCTTTTATCCTGAATATAAAGTAAACCAATTGACTAAATTCAGTAGACTGAACCAGGGAGAGAGAGAGAGAGAGAAAAAAAAGATTTTTGCATTTTCTCAAGAGAACTGCCACTTGCCAACTTTTTCAGTATTTTTTAAACTACAGGTTTGGGGTCAGTAAGATTGTTTAACATAAATTAAAACTTTTATTCAGCAAGGATGCATTAAATTGATTAAAAATGACAGTAAAGACTTTTGATAATGTTACAAAAAATTCTATTGAGAAAAGAATGATGTTGTTTTGAACATTTTATTCATCAAAGAATCTTGAAAAAAATTGTATCACAAAAATATGCATTTATTATTTCCAACATTGATTATACAAATAAATGTTTTTGAGCAATGAAATGAGCAATGAAATAAAAAAATGAAATACATTCATTTGAAATTTACTTAAAATACTATTTAAAGTATTTTATTACAAAAAGTAAAAAATATACTAAATAAAAATAAGCGTAAACAGAAAAAAAAATAAAAATGGCAAAAGTAATCAAAAAATTTAACTATAAAAATGAATGCTTAATTAAAAAATTTTCTTGGTTAAAATTGTAAATACTACAATAGTACATATACTAAAATATTGGCCGATAGCATATAATAGTAATAATATAATTTTTTTATAACAAGCTACCATTTATTGATACCAACTACCAAGTATCATTTATGTTCATAGCTCAAACATATTTGCGTGTTTTTGTGGGGAAAAAAATATAAATACAATTTTTAAAAATCATTTAAAAATGATGGAACAAAATGAGTACTCACCTGCATTTTCTTCAGGTTTTCCATTTTCCACAGTTTGATTTTAACCTTTGAATCCTTCAGCTGTGTGGTGTGGTCAGCCAGCTGGCTCTCTCTGACCCACCAGCTTGGGTCCAGACCTCACACCTTTGTCCTCTGACCTGGCCGGCCCCTTTGCTGCAACACCTGCCCCACTATCATGGCCTACTGCCACAGCCCGCTGCCTCTCCAGCTTTCAGTGATGTATATATCTTACTTGGCTTTCCAGAAACTTCCCCTGGAGTCATTATTAGCCTTCTGACCCATCTTCAGCCCAGGTGTTGATTTTGCTCCTTGATGCTTCTGAAGAAGTTCAACTTGAAATCTTTTTTAATGGCTTTGTTTTGGTTTCTCTTGCCATTTGAAATGGTACCAGATGAGTTGGCGTAAACTACTCTCACTGTACAGTCCAGATCTCACAGCGCACAGCAACACCTTAATTTCTGACCAGATGGATTGTTATCTAGGAAGAGAGACGAGGGTCACCTCTAATTTTTTACAATACACCCTTCATTAGTATGCAAACAGTCATTTCATACACTTACCTTAAAAGTATTTGGATATTTAGGCTACACTTAAAAATTAAAGAGTTTTACTGAGTCTGATCAAAATCTAATTTTCTTTTTGGCTTTTTCAGTAAGTTCCCTTCAAGTTCATGCATGAAATGTTTTGCTTGAAATGCCTTTATCATTTTCAAATGAATGCCACTTGATTAGATACTTTATCTAATGCAGTGAAAATGTTTTAAGTGTGGTTTAAGTGTTCAGATACATTTTGGTGCCACATTCCTCTCATGGCTGCACTCTCTGACAGTTTTGAAATATGTAGCATCCTTTAATTTGGAGTAAGAGAAACTGGGGGAGTGGCTTTATTGCGTCAGAGATGTGTCACTTTGCTTGAAGCTGATTGGTCATATTTCGGTTTGAGATCTCTAAACCAGAACATAACCTGCCCCAGAGCAGGTTAGCTGTGGAGTGTAAGTTACTAAGGCAGGGCTGCCCAAACTCGGTCCTTGAGGGCCAGTGTCCTGCAGAGTTTAGCTCCAACTTGCCTCAACACGCCTGCCTTTAAGTTTCTAGTATGCCTAGTAAGAGCTTGATTAGCTGGTTCAGGTGTGTTTAATTGGGTTGGAGCTAAACTCTTCAGGACACCGGCCCTCCAGGACCGAGTTTGGACAGCCCTCTACTAAGGCAATGAATGCCACTAAAAGCAAAGCCACTTTCATGGTACCAAAAACCCAGGATTGGTGCAAACTAAACTAAAACTTACCTGGCTAGCCAGCTAATCTGGCTTCATGGTACATGCCCCCTCTCTTCTTTCCCTTTTATTTGTTTTGTTAGTTAGCTAGTTTGTTTGTTGTGTCACTACACTGTGTCTGATCTTAATTTATTTATTTTTAGTTAGTTAGTTGTGTCCCTGTGCTGTTCCTGGGTGTGTTTCACATACAACTAGTGCGAGTAGATTTTAATTGATTTCTTTTGCAGCATGACTCTCCTTGTATGAACTATTGAACATACGCAGAATGTGCAGCAGAGCTTTTTTTATTTGGTGAGGATGGAGGAGACCATGGAGTGAAATATTTAAAACTACTTGCATCATGTACAGATTGTTATTTTTTTATGATGTATTTTGACACAAAACATATTTAATTAACTATTATTTTTTTTAGTTTCACATACAACGTTCCTGTGGCTCAGTGGTAGAGCATTGTGTTAGCAGCGCAAAAGGTTGTGGGTTCAATTCCCAGGGAACACACATACTGGTAAAAAATGTTTAGCCTGAATGCACTTTAAGTAGCTTTGGATAAAAGCATCTGCTAAATGCTTAAATTATAATGATTAATTATAATTAAATTACAATGACGTAACTCGCTGATTAACCACCATAGTACCATAGCATTTTTGTGGAAACAAACTAGCTAGTCATGACTGTTTCCCAAACATGGTCGCATTTCCATCGTTTGAACCACCTAGGTTCAACAGTAGGCCGTTGTTAATGACGTCACACGCATGTGATGGAGTAATAACTTCTAATTATTTGATTCGAGACCTCCGGGACGCTGCTGTATTGAACATGCCACCTGATGACTAATTTACTATGTTTTGTTCCCTGTCATTTTGCTCTATTTAATGTTTGATTCATCATGGGTTCCCTCTTACATAATTCTCCGGGGTTCCCTTAGGCATTTATGCACATGTGCACTGTTCAAAAATGACGCTTATTGAGGACGCGCTAAAATATTTAGATTAAAATGTATATAGAATGGACGATATAGATTGTACTACATGTTAGCTTGCTCATTGTGCCCAAGAGCATAATTAATTTAAGAACATATGTCTTAATAACAAGAAACTATGCTTCTAACCATAGCTGTACCAACCACATAAGTTTGCAATGCTGTTTGCGAATGTTTGTTTGAACTATGGTTTCGTGAAAACACGCTTTTGGGAAACGCACCCCTGGTCTCTTCTCTCCTTTGTATTTGTTTAGTTTGGTCTTTATTTATTTATAGTTAGTTAGTTGTGCCCCTGCACTGTTCTGGTCTCTTCTTTTCTTTGTATTTGTTTTGTTAGTTAGCTAGTTTGTCAGCTGTGCCCCTACTCTGTTTCTGGTCTTTATTTATTTATTTTTAGTTAGTTAGTTATTTAGTTGTGTCCCTTCACTGTTCTGGGTTGCATTTCCCGAAATCATCATTAGTTAACTATGGTCGTAAGTTCCAATAAACTCTATTAGTAACAATGGAACTTGTGAATATTGTCACTATTGTCGCAAACCACCCCTCCCCCCGGTCTCTTCTTTCTGTTGTATTTGTTTAGTTAGTTAGTTGTGCCCCTACTCTGTCTGGTCTGTATTTATTTATTTTCGGTTTAGCTACACTGTGTCTAGCCTTCTCTTTCTGTTTGTTTGTTTGTGTCCCTGCACTGCTTCTGGTTTAATTTTTCCAAATAGTTTAGTTAGTTTGTTGTGCCCTTACACTGTTCTGGCCTACTTCCCATTAAATGTATTTGTTTATAGTTAGTTAGTTGTGCTCCTACACTGTTTCTGGCCTCCTATTTATTTAATTATTTATTTTTATGCACTGTTTCTGGCCTCCTGTTATTCATTTATTTATTTATTTTGCTCAGTCCCTATACAGTGCTTCTGGCCTCCTATTTCCTATGTTTTTGTTTGTTGGTTTTTGCTTTTAATTCACTGTCCCCCTCCACTGCTTCTGGCCTCATTCCTTTTCTTTATTTTAGTGCGAGTAGATTTTAATTGATTTCTTTTGCAGCATGACTCTCCTTGTATGAACTATTGAACATACGCAGAATGTGCAGCAGAGCTTTTTTTATTTGGTGAGGATGGAGGAGACCATGGAGTGAAATATTTAAAACTACTTGCATCATGTACAGATTGTTATTTTTTTATGATGTATTTTGACACAAAACATATTTAATTAACTATTATTTTTTTTAATATTACAAAACATTAAGCTCATCTTGAAACCTGAAAGTGCTCCATAAATGATGGATATGGAGACTAAAGGAATTTCCTTTGTGAAGACTGTCTGTGGTTGAATGTTGTCGGGATGCTGAGGGCAGTCTGACCTCTTTCTATCTGTAATGTGATAGTTTCACTGATGCTCCTGTCACACCTATGATTAGATGACTCACACTGCAGTCTGAAGCTCTGATAGTTTGCATAATATAAATAATGTCCCAATAGAAGTCTGTTTTTTTTCTTTTGGGCTGAATGGCTGGTAATATAAGCCATATCTGCTCTGGATGAATAAGTATGTAAATATATTGTTTATCGGATCTCAAAAGATACACAGAGGGAAGGATGCCTCGTCCACCTGCTGCTTACTGCTCAGATGCACCTTCCAGCAGTATTCAGGGCCAAATGTTAAGCTGAAATATCATAAAAGATTGAACTAAACCGCTCTCAGAAACCTCTCCAAGGAAAGTGTATAACAAACTGTGGCTACAGAACACAGGGTCGCAGGTCTCTGCTATTCAAATATTGAAGCTCATGGTGTTTTAAATTAAATTTTTTGACAGAACTGTTTAAAGATTCCCACATTGCAGAAGTTTGGAAATATGGTTTGATAATGGCTGTAAGCAACAAGGGGGTAAGCCTGTTGGTTGCTAACATGAGCCTGGTTGTGTCAATGCCAGCTATGGGAAACTGGAGACGTGAGAAAGAAAATACACGTTATGTGAAAAATTCTTGATGAGCAGAATTTTGGATCTTGAGGGACTCTAGCAAATTTTGGCAGGAACGCAAATGGTGAGTTGGAGGGAAAAGGGTAAATATCATTAATAATTGTGTTCTGTGGCTATAAAGGTAGAAACTGAGTAAACCATATTTTCTTGTGTAATATTAAAGAAATTTGTTTTAACAGAACTGGAAGTAGCCTAAAACCACTTCATGTAGTGATTAATGTTGGAGTTTGCACCTCAAGGAATAATTTGCCGTAATACTGTTCACGGAGAGCTTTTTATTTAATGTTCTAACTGTTTTGTTTGAATGTGCTTTAAATTGACAATTTTACAAAATAAGTTGCAGTGCGATTAGGCCATGGCCTAGCAGTTACAATTTTGTTTTAGGGTTAAAAATAACAGGGTTAAGCCTTGTTCAAACCAAGAATTATATATTAGCATCGACACCAACAGACGGTAATGTTCTGTTTATGATTGTGCACTGCAGTTTTGTCAAGTAAATTCTGAGACTTTCAATATTTGTGTTGTTTATCAGCTGCAAAAGATCTGTCTGAAAGTAATTCCAACTATATCATTATTGTTATAGTTGTGGTGTGGGCCTCTCTATTCTCATAGAATTAGAACAATTATTAAAACATTACAGTTATCATTATAGTTGTTGTTTTTAGTGTGAATAGACCTTTAAAGAATAGAGACGAATGGCAAGTAACGGCCTTAAAGGAATCGTTCACCCAAATATGAAAATTAGCTGAAAGTTCATTCACCGTCAGGCCATCCAATATGTAGATGAGTTTGTTTCTTCATCAGAACCGATTTGAAGAAATTTAGTATTACATCACTTGCTCACCAATGGATCCTCTGCAGTGAATGAGTGCCGTCAGAATGAGAGTCCAAACAGCTGTTAAAAACATCACAATAATCCACAAGTAATCCACAAGACTTCAGTCCATCAATTAACATTGTGTGAAGTGAAAAGTTCCATGTGATAAACAAATTTACTGTTATTACATTTTTAACTTCAAACCATTGCTTCTGGCTAAAAAAAGTTATCTATAAAATCGCTTACTTCAGTGAAAAAGTAATCTGAATCAGGAGATAAATATGCACAGCTCAAACACCGTTTACAAGCTAAAACAGTCCAAAACAGCTCTAAACAATTATGTCGGAGGATTTTGATGTGAGAGGACAACAGGGGATAAACTTTTCACTAAACAATATCAGGCCAATATAATTATACGTACAATGGAGTACTGACAAAGAACCATGTGGTGAATTTTTAAATTTTGTTCTAATAATGTCACCCTGTTTGATTTTTTTTTAAAGGTGACTGGAACAAAGAAAAGTGCATTTTAGACAACAATTTATAGTGCAAATATGTTTAATAAAATTGTTTTAGATTCTAATTTAATATTTAACATTAACGTAACATTATAATATTATCATTTAATAGTAATAATTTAACATTTAATATTACGTCAATTAAAGTCAAATTTAAATTTGGGTAGAATCTGTATTATTATTTTTAGTTTAATATAACCATTTAAATATAATGGTATAATAAGGACATGCAAATTGGCTGATATACAGATTACAATACAAACAAATAAATAAAAGAGTACTAATTTTCAGTTTCAGTAAACAGTTCCATTGCGCACTAACACAGCTTCATATCTTACAAACAGCACTTAGATCTGTGTTTACATGTACCTACAGGTGTGTTATAGGGTGTTAAAATGTCCCTGATATAAAGAACTCTAAACCTGTAACATACCTGTGGTTTCAAAATCGACATCATTTTTTCATCATTTTTGTGTAAATAACTGCACTGCACTGTCACTGACAATCCCCGTCTGCTGTCTCTCTGGTAGACATCCTGTAGAGCTGCATGTCTCATCAAGTGCCTAATCACACAAGAGCGACATAACAGATCTAAGACTCTAATCATCTAGCATGACAGTGTCAAATACAATGTGAAGTATAATCAGCGCTAAATAGATGTCTTGTGTTTGTGAATGATTCTCAGCGAGTTACCTGGAATTATTTATTTTTTTACAAGTCAGAACATTAATTAGAGCATCTCTGATCCAGGTTATTACAGTAAGTTGTTCTTTTTTGTCATTAAACCTGCAAGCAAAGTTTCCTGCTCATCTAGGTGACTCCAGGTGATCTTTGATTGGTTCTCCAGGGCTTTCTGACCAACTGCCTGAGCTTAACGATGAAACCGTATTTGGTAAATTAGATGGTAGAACAAAAGTATTGAACTGCTAGTGTATATATATATATATATATATATATATATATATATATATATA
>NW_015505257.1:738846-747808 GCF_001515645.1 Sinocyclocheilus grahami | reverse complement strand
AGATGGTAGAACAAAAATATTGAACTGCGAGTGTATATATATATATATATATATATATATATATATATATATAGTCACATAATAGAAACTTAAACAAACCTCTTTTGTGAAATGCTTTGCTTTACTGTGGTTATTTAAAATAAATATTACATTTTTAAAAATGTAAATGCTTACTATGTAATTTAATAATATATAATTAATTGGTTACACTTTATTTTAAGGTGTCCTTGTTACAGTGTAATTATGTATTTAAGTACTGAGTAATATTAATTAACTATGTGTGCTTACTATATGGTTAGGGTTTGTCTTAGTGTTACTTTCATGTAATTATGCATAATTAATTGTTGTTATAATAGTAAGGACATGTAACGTGTAACAAGGACACCTTAAAATAAAGTGTTACCAATTAATTTAATAATATATATTTAAATTATTTAATCATATATAATAATAATTAGTCATTTAATTTATAAAATAATAAATATACAGCTGTTCAAACGTTTGCAAAAAAAAATGTTTAAAGAATTCCCTTATGGTCACCAAGGCTGCATTTATTTGATCAAAAATACAGTAAAAAATATTGTAAAAATATTGTGAAATATTATTTCAATTTAAAATAACTGTTTTCAGCTGTCATTACTCCAGTCTTCAGAGTCACATCTATGCTGATTTGCTGCTCAAGAAACATTTCAAGTTGAAAACTGTTGTGCTGCTTTTGAGGAAACCGTGATTCTTTTTTTACAATCCTTTGATATTCAAAAGAACAACATTTATTTGAAATATAAATCCTTTGTAACATAAATGCGTTTACTGTCACTTTTGATCAATTTAATGCATCCTAACGGAATAAAAGTATTAATTTATTTTCCTAAAAAATCTTCAAAGTTCAGAAGAACAGAATTTAGGTTTCTTTTTAACATTATAAATGTCGTTATCATCATTTTCTTTATCAATTTAATGCATCCTTGCTGAATAAAAGTATTGTTCTCTTCTTTAAAAAAAATCTTGACCCTAAACTTTTGAACAGTAAGCATTTATCTAATTGCTGGACTTAAAAGACTTCCATTTATTCTTAAATGATTTGAGGAAAAAACTCTCCATCAGGATCAACAATGAATATGTGAGCAAGCAGACATGGAGTGTTTGATGCTAAACACCTGAGGTCTGTCTCTTTAGTTCCTGCACTCTAGCTGTCATCTCAATTTCGTTTTGCAGCCTTCCTCTCCATTGAATTTGACCTCACTTCAAGAGATTTCAATGCCAGTTTATGTGAGCTAAAGACCCAGCATATGTGTCGTTTGGAAACTGAACAGACGAGCACAAACACAGGAATTCAGAGCTTGAGCTGACCTCCCATCCCAGTTACCTGCCCTGGCTTTCTTAAACTCTTACAATAAGCTCCACCGCTGGAGATCCGTATACTCGCCCTAATGAGGCAAAGGGAGACAAAAGCAGCTCTCTTGGGAATTATGCAGTCCTTCTATATTTTAGGAAAATGACTTGCGTAATTACAGAGCTTGGGGGAATATGCCATCCTCATTAAACATGAATGAGTAGAATCAGGCCACCGCTGATCTCTATACAATTTCTAACATACATTTATCTGGACACTTTGGTTGCTGTTGTTTATTTTTGTTTGTTATAACATTAAATTTCCTGTTAGATTTATTACAGTTTTTCACGGTACATAGTGAAGGAATGTACTGTTATGCACTAAATGTACAATTTTTTTTACAATGTAGGTACAGCCAGACCCTAACCCGAAATCTAAATTTAACTCGAGTTAAGTCCATGTAATTACCTGATATTACTCAGTACGTTCTTAAAGTGCATGTACTGTGAAATAAAGGTTCAACCACACCATTTTAATGTAATATAGTACTATAGTATTCTTTACAGTACATTGAAAGTTCATCCCTTCCAAAAAAGTACCGTGGTGATACCATGGTATAATGATGGAATCGACCTTTGAAACTACTATCACTTACAAAAAAGTAACACACTAGGGTATTATGAATTTCAGTAGCCTACCATGGTACTGTATATTTCAAAGTATCAAATTATTACTATTTGATACTATCACTGTACAATAATACTGCCACAGTGCCTTTTTAAAGTGATTGTACTGAAATAAACATACCATGCCATTTACATAGTACTCCATGGTTCTAGAATACCATAGTACAAGACCAAACAAACATCACAGTGGTATGGTTTTGCAAGTAATTTCATGGTACATGAGTATGAAAATCATTCAGTGCCATGTTATTAACATCCAATACCATGATCATCCTATTGTACCACGGTGCCACCACTGTACCTTTTTGTAATGAAGGCAAAAGATAATTGTATCCACCACTTATTAACAAGTTAACAATTAGCTGCTAACCCTCTGCACTCAACTCAACCAGCTCAGTCTCTTTCCACAGTTTATGTTGTTTTTCACTCAGACTCTCAGTAGAATTACAATTCATAGAGTCTCTGGGTCTAAGGCCCGGCCTGCCATCAAGATTTGAGAACAAATGAGCGGCACTCGAATTCAGCAAAAAAGCTGCTCATTAGTCGGGCTTATTAGTATGACTTGCTAAACTTAAACTTTTTGAGCGAATAGGCTACTCCTTGTATTATTATTTTTTTTATGTTTTATTGCCTTTTAATACATTTTTCAATATTTTATTCCTCTACCAGACACAATTGACTGAAAATGCAAATTCATTGGCCACTAGAGGACACTGGAGAGCTGAGAGAGAATTTCAGTTTAATGATCATGAACCTCTGCATCAAAAAACAAAAAACAAACAAAAAAAAAACAATATATGTAATGTATGTGTGTGTGTATACACACACACACACATACACACACACACACACACACACACAAACACACTTAATATATAGGTTTATATTATGACTGCATACGAGTCTGTATTTTTCTACAGTGATGTTTTCTGCTCTGTCAGCCCCATTTGTATATCCTCATGAAAGAGAGAATAAAGCAATGTCAAGATGCTTTATCAAAACTGGTAAAGCAAAGCAAATGTACACTTTTACAGTCATATCTTGAATTTTATTTGGTCTGAATTAAATGGACGTGTCTGTGCTGTCACACCAGCAGATGGTTGTAGAAAACAGTAGCTTTTGTTGTTTGGCAAGTACGCAGTCTGAACACAAAAAGACTCTTTCATCTCTTTCTGTCCTGTCATGAGCTGTTTGTGTGTGATGCAGTAAACAGAACTGAATAACAGAGTATGCTTTACCTGTACTCGCACTCGGTTTCTTTACCTCGGCTTTGAGCTCTTGCTGTGCAGACGTCTGTTTTTTTTGTAAAAAGATGGTTCTTTAAAGGTTCTTTACATGCAGTAATGGTTTTATTTAGAACCACAGCATTCTGAAGACTCTAAGATGCCTCATTACTGCTTTTCTAGAGCTCAGCCATCCAACTACACAGATTGTCAACACACTCTCAACAGGTAAATCATTTCTTTCTTAAAATGTCTATAAATTCTAACTTTCAAATGCTAATTGGTTTCCTATGTCTTTTCTCTTTTTAGTTTAAGAGAACATGTGTGACCAGCTCTATTCATTAAGGATACTCTCCTCTTCTTTACTAAGTAAGTAACAAAGATATTGAATTTATGGTCCATTTTGTTAGATATTTTTTATTAATAGGGTTTATGCATAAACATACCAACTATCCCATGACTTAATATTACTTTTTCCTTTTAACATTGTGAAGTGCTCACATACAAAACAATATTAATAAATAATATATACAAATAATACTAATATGAATGATATTAACATACTAATATTCATTAAAAACTATCATTAAAAAGGTTATTTATAACACCAATAAGGTCCTATCTAGCATTTTCAAAGCATGGTTCTATATGGAACCCTATAAAAAAGGTATTATTTAGCACTAAAAAGGGTTCTGCTATTGTTACAAGCCAAAGAACCCTTTTCTGGTACTGTTTAGAACCATTTTTCTTAAGAGTGTAGAGTTTTTGACTCAGGGCTTGTAGACCTGGAGTCTGGGCTGTGATAGGAAAATGATAACTGTGACAATTAAACAATATCACATAAATAAGAGCGCTGTTATACAGGATCTATTCATATATAGAGATAGATAGATAGATAGATAGATAGATAGATAGATAGATAGATAGATAGATAGATAGATAGATAGATAGTTGTCTCTCCTCAGCTCCTCTAGAAATGCTTTACATTCAGCGCTGCCTTCATGCAACATCATTGTGCTTCTGTAGATTTATGCTGTAAATCTGAAATCTAGTCTGTGTAATCAGTGTGAAATATAGAAAGGAAAAATGGAAGAGACAAAACCAGGTTTTTATATTTTCTGAAGAAAACAGGAGTGCTGCTTGCTCATGCAAATGTTGCTGCCACAATGTTAGGTGTTCTGAACGGGAGTGTTGCTGTGTGGTTGCTAAGGTGTTCTAAAAGGCTTATAGTGCATCGCTCAGCTGTTGCTAGGGTGTTAGTATTAAATGTTGCATCATATATAGTATTTTATTTTATTATTTTATATTTCCCCAAGCCACATTGAGGATTGCATTAATAATTTGACATATATATTGCATATCTAATTTAACAATTGTATTGACATAATATCAAACACGTATATAATTGGTTTTGAAAGAAGGCTCTTATGCTCACCAAGGCTGCATTTATTTGATCAAAAATACAGTAAAAACAGTAATATTGCGAAATATTATTACAATTTAAAATAACTCATTAAAATTTCTATTTTAATATTTTAAAATGTAATTTATTTCTGTGAAGCAAAGCTGCATTTTCAGCATCATTACTCCAGTCTTCAGTATCACATGATCCTGAAACATTTCTTATTATCAATGTTGAAAACAGTTGTGGTGACTAATATTTTTTTGTGGAAACCATACACTTATTGCAGGATCCTTTGATGAATAATAAGTTCAAAAGAACAGCATTTTAGTTGAAACAGAAAACTTTTGCAACATTATAAATACAAATTTCTGTCATTTTTGATCAATTTATTGCATCTTTGCCAAATAAAATGATTATTTTCTTCAAAAAATGTATTTTTTTTTTTCCGAAAGGTAGTGTATATACCCTAATAAATAAAATGATTTCAAAAAGGTTCTGACATTATTTATGCCTGTAGCACAAATGATGAGGGATGAGCTATGTTCACATTTTTAATATTTGGGGTTTGTTTAAAAACTATGTGCAATAATATTGATGCTTTCCTACCATAAGGTGTTTGATTTTTGGCTCATGTGATTTGGTCTGCCGGACCTGTAGTAATATTCTCTTTCTCTATATTCAGGCAACAGTAGATTGTAACTTAATCCATAATTTATGATTGACAGTCTCAAGGTCCAGTTCTTGCGCTTGAAACTAAAAATTACGATAGAATTAAAAATCTTCACTTGAAATTCTTTTCAAGCGAATACCTTATTTGTAATGTTTCAGCAGCTTGGAGCTGCTCTCCCACACATTCATTCTGCCCTCCAGACCTTGGAGCTCAGTTTACAGAGCTGTAATAACACACACACACACACACACACACACACACACACACACTTCAGTGTAAACATCTTATCAAAGCAGAGCCTCATTTTTGCACTCTCTCATTACCAGCTTTCTCCATCTGCATTTACTGACTCTGCTCTTGCTGGAATTCAGTCTGGCCTTCATGACTGCGGTGACATTGACATAAATTAAATTAAAATATGTACCAAGCAAAATTAAATGAGACTACAGTGTTATAGTTCAATTAAAAACAGTCTTAATGGTAAGAGACAGGAAGGTGAGAAAATAAACTCGAAGGGAAGATAAATGGAGCAAAAAATAAATAAACAGCATGTATATCTTTACTTCACATGTCAAGAGAAAATTCACCTCGTTACCCCTGCATTTCCTATTCTCATTCTTCATTTTAATGCATAGTCTGAGAAATAAATATTGTAGCTGTCATAAAGAGATTGTTAAGTGCTACTCTACTCAAGAACAGGTCGTGTCACTGTATTCACACCTCTGAGCTGCTCCATCTGGGTCCCGGCTCATTCCCGCTGCTCCCGGGTCAATTCCTCACCGACTTCCTGTCAGGTATCCAGCTGGTGTCACTACTGAATTAGAGTCACCAGGCTCTAAAATCTGTTCCATAGTCTTGGTCGTCGCCTCCCAGATCAAGGCCCTCTACCTGGTGTCTGCTGGGCCTCCATAGCCGCCGCTCTGGCTTTGGTCGATGCCAGGTCAGATTTGACCTCAGCTACCAGCTGAGGCACAAGAGCTCGTCTTAGCCAGGGATTGTAAAGGCTTTCTGGACCAGCTGGCTCTTCAGAGCCTCAGCTTGAGTCTCCAGACTTCCTGTTTGCATGTCTGCATGTTTGCCCTGTGCACAGACTAAGAGTCAGTAAGATCTTCAAATGAAAATGGCCACAAGTTGTTCCAGTATTGTTTTAGACAACATTTACTTTCATTATATGGACAGAAACTGCAAAAGCATTTTTCAAAATATTTCCTACTTGGGTTCCACAGACGTAAGAAAGTCATAAAGGTTGGGAATGACATGAGGGTGAGTAAATGATTATAGTATTTTCATGTTTGGCTAAACTAACTCTTTAAACATCTTAGATGTTCTTCTAAAATTATTTGGGAATTTTTTTTAATATTGAGTAAGAATACAAATGTTTAGAAATTTGTTATTAATTAAATTAAATAACATTATTAAAAATAAACTATTGCATATAATTAAATACAAATTTTATATAAACACATATAGTTATATTATAATAAATTATAATTATTTCAACTGCTTATCTTTAGATTTATACATCTAATAGTTCCCTCTTTTTTGTTTATTCTATTTCTTTTGCTTTTTTGAACATGAATAACAAACCCGCTTAAAAATAAAACAAATTACATAAATTATAATAAAAACAAAAATGATACAATATGAAAGAAAATAGCTAAAAACAACATACACATCTAATAGTGTTTAAAAAGGCATGTTGTCAGCTTAATGCAAAAGGAAATATTTATGAATATTATATCACACAGTATTTGTATTTTTATCACACAGTACAAATGGGTCTTTATACATAAAAATAGATAACCGCTGTTATATTTTAGAAAATGGGGTCTCATATCTGGGGGTCCTTGACATCCAACATTTTGAAAACCCCTGCTTATAGAAGATGAACAAGATTATGCGACTCTAGAGAAAAATCTGAAGTCTCCATTTGTCCTCCATTGAATCGAACGGGTGAACAGAAGAAACATTTGAGATATCTCGTTTGATATTAAAAGGTCTCCCATGTTGGTATATTTGCGATAAATGTCCCCTGTTGTCGTTTAAACAGTGTGTTTGAGAATAAGATAATTTATATTAACAAATTTCACTCTGTTCAACCAACCTGTTTGTTTCTGTCTCTCTGTGGAAAAAAACAAACATGTTTTTTGTTCTCAGCCATCTGTGCAGTGTGGCTGTACCTTATCTCTCACCTGCAAGCTTCCCAATAAGGAATATATGAGCAAAACAGCCAGATTTATCTAAGCCTAAACGCTCTGTTAGACTCTTTCCACTCTCAAATTCAGTAACATGATCGCTGGCTGTGAAATCGATAGCATAGGTGATTATAGGCTTTTTTATAGACACTCGTTTCGCTGCAGCAAAATGGACAAGAACATGCAAAACTCTCCAGGCCTTACATGCAAAAAAACATAAAAACCCCATGTGTTCATATAAATATTGTGTGTACGACTTTGTGGAATATAGTTCTGTGCAGCTGCATGTAAATGGATGCCGCATTTGCATTAGTCGAGGCTGTTCAAACAAATCACATACATAATTAGAAATGCTGATATCAGTGTGAGGGACGAACATTTGGCTTGATTTATTTAACAAACAGGACTCAGGAAATTTGAGGACATTTATTCTTTCCTAACAGCATGATGAAACGCAAGTGCCTGTGACAGTTGTTAAAATAGAAAATTAAATAAGGATATGAAGCGCTGAAAGTTTGAGAACCCTTCAAAATGTTCTGTATTACGCAAAGAGACTTGATTGTTGGCTGCGTCCTGACAAGAGGGTATGAGCGAAGAAATAACACCAAAATAAAACATGCTTTCATGTATATTCATGGCTTCATCTGTCCAATATTTATGGATTTTGTTGGATAAAAGACTGTAAAGTTTTCTGGTGCTCTAGAAAATCGGTATTCTCATAATAATTGCAAGCCAACTGGGTCCAGAGGCCTTAAAATTCACGCTTTATGTTGAGATGGGATTCTTTTGAGGTTTGTTCCTAAAGCACTTTAATTTTTTGTCCGCAGCACATTCTTGCAAAAGTGGCTGGTTTTGGCAAACGTCAAATGTTCTGCTCAGACAGAGAACTTCCATCATCATAATCTCATTTTAACACCAGTCATGTTCAGTGCATTGCTGATGATTTATTCATGAACGCTGACGTTACCCACAGTAAAGACACCCAAAGATCCTGAGCTGTTGCCTCAAAGGTTTTTTGTGACCATCTAAATTGTGTAACCTTCCCTCTGGCAAGATACAACAAACAAACTAAATGGTTTGATTAATTAGATCTACTTTACTAATTCCTATATCTTAAAGCTGATGCAAAAATACTTTAGTCAAAATATAAACACTTTATATATTAGTATTTTTAGAGGACAATTTGCAATATTTTATTTTAGAATTGTGTATTATGTATGTATATGTTCTGTTTTATATATATATATATATACGTTCTATTCTAAGTATTAATTCAATATTCAATAAATATATTACGTTCTATTTTGTCAATATTAGTAGAATCTGTCTGTATACGCAAACGTTTTTATTATTTATTTTAAAATAACATTATATAATATATATATACAGTGAGTATATATATACAGTATATATATATATATATATACAGTGGGGCAAATAAGTATTTGAT
>NW_015505257.1:725826-738776 GCF_001515645.1 Sinocyclocheilus grahami | reverse complement strand
CGAGGCACAGTGCAGACTGTTGTCGTGGGGATCGCAGGTGGATTTAGCGTAGGGATCCGAGACGGGCTTGTCCTTTTCTCGGTCCTCACCCGCTATATTCAGGGCTCTCTCTCTCGCAGTTCGGAAGCCCGCGCTGCGGTTTCTTCCCTCCCAACAGAGCGTTGCAACCCGCACCCCTCCACAGAAAGATCGGGGGCCATATATAAAACAATGAGAAAGTCTATGGCGAGCGAACGGCATTACAAACGCTGTGTTTCTCCCTGCCCACGATATCTGGCGGCAGGGGATACACACGATTTGTGTGTCGTTTGTTTAGGAGCGAAGCATGCACGGTCAGCTTTCGAGCAGCTGATTGTCATCACTGCGAGCTCTCGCTGCGTATGCTCCGCTCTCGCCCGGCTGCGTTTGATGAGCGGCCAGGCTCGCGATCCATCCTACTGGGCGCGATCCCGCTGTTGCCGAGGCACAGTGCAGACTGTTGTCGTGGGGATCGGGGCCAAAATCCCTGCTGCAGTGTGTGCAAACCTGGTCAAGAACTACAGGAAGCGTCTGACCTCTGTAATTGTAAACAAAGGTTTCTGTACCAAATATTAAGTTCTATTTTTCTATTGTATCAAATACTTATTTCATGCAATAAAATGGAAATTAATTATTAAAAAATCATACAATGTTATTTTCTGGATTTTTTTTATTTGATTCGGTCTCTCACAGTTGAGGTGTACCTACAATGAAAATTACAGATCTCTCCATTCTTTGTAAGTGGGAAAACTTGAAAAATCGGCAGTGTATCAAATTATTTGCCCCACTGTATACTGTATATAGTACACAGTACACAGTACACACACATATCATGTAAACACAAAACTTTATTTTGGACACAATTAATGTATGTATATTCATATATATTGTAATTGTAATCTTTATACATATTTTTTATTTTAAAATAAGTGTATATATAATTGTCACTCTATTTTACACCCAAGAGTTTCTGCACTGAATCACCCAACCCCCTGTTCGTTTTTCTGTCTTTCTTCTTGGCTCTCCCTCTTTTCCTCTGATGTGTCTCGTAATGACAGATGGGAGACTGTGTCTATGCGTTGATGACACATAAGAAGGATTAAAGTTCAGACTGTCTGTACCGACTCCAGCCCTCAATATACATTATGGACAGGGTTCCTATCTCATTTGTGAGATCCAAAAAGTTTTAAATGCTACAGGCGTTTGGGGGACTTCATAAATCTCCATGAGAGGAAAAGCGCCAAAGTATGGCATGTTCAAAAGAGGAGGGAAGGAAAAGGAAATGTGAAGATGGGGTAAAACTCAGTTTTTGGCTGGAAATTTTGGCAGGAAATGGCTCAGCTATGGTTTTAACTCAGAGTATATGTTTTTTTTTCAGTGCACTGCATCTACGATCTTATGGCACATAATGCAGTTATTGTCAGACCTGTGTTCCAGTTTTGTTGTGTTTTGCTCCCCTTGTGCTCCCTGTGACCTAGTTTCTCCTCGTGTTAATTATGTTTATTGGTTTCAGGTGTTTCTTGTTTAGTCCCTCGTTAGTCATGTATTTAAAGAATGTTCTGTTCCTTGGTTCCTTGGTCCGGTGTCTAACGTCCATCCCCGTTGCTACGTGTGTGTTCCTTGTTCCTGTGGATTATTAAAGACAGTATTCATGAATTCCCCTACGTCTCCTCATTCCTCGCTCCTCACAGTAGGCAACCGTGACAGTTTTGTTGCAATAAATATGTCATGTTTCTTTTTAGAAATATTTTTTCAATGTAAAGTCGGCAACACCAAAGCTCCAAGCTCTGGAGCTTTGGTGTTGCCGACTTTACATTTTAAAAAATGTCCCACTTGTTTCTTAGTCGAGCAGCCAGTTGAGATCGATGTGCGTGCTTTTGCCTGCTCTTTGTCTTTTTAGAGATATGACAAACTCAGTTGAAAGCGTTAATCTGGATAGCATGCAGCATTATGTGCACAACTGGCATTCAAATCATTTCTGAAAGCTTTTCTGGTTTAACAAATATATGTAGTCTGTGTAATACAACTTTTATAGATAATATAAATGTAATATAAATATAATTATAATATTCATATAAATGTAATATAAATATAAATATAATATTATTATATAATATAAATAAAAAATATATTATTATAGATAAAATGTTTTTGGCTTTAGTAGCCTACAATGGCAATATAAAAATCCAGTTATATTATTTTATTTTCATCTCTGTAAACACTTAATATTTGTGCTCACAGTATGAACACTGTCGCCTCTGGCTTGATTAGTTGGGGACACTTCATTTCCAGCGTTATCGTTGACATAATTGCAAAGATATTATTTAAACTGAGCTGGATGTTGACATCACTGAATTCAATGATGAACTGTCTTTAACTGAAAAATGAGTGTTTACTATTGTCATTTTGCATTATTGACACTATTTTCCTAATTAATGCTGTTCAGTTGCTTTGTCACAATCTGTATTGTTAAAAGCGCTATATAAATAAAGGTGACTTGACTTGAATAGGCCTCTGTGCATAACATATTGTTGCTGTTATATTTTAGGGAGTAAAAACTCTTGCTAAAGAAGATATTTATAAGATTACAAGCCTCTAGAGAAAAATCTGAAGTCTCCATTTGCTCTCCATTGGATCGAAAGGGTGAATAGAAGAAACATTTGAGACGTCACATGATCTTCTATGTTTTTCAATGCACTGCATCTGTGCTACTGCGATTTTACAGCACACAATAGTTATGTTGCAATAAATATGCCATATATTTCCTTTTAGAAATATGTGAACTCAGCTGAAAGCGTGCAGCTCTAAGTGTAAAACGGGCATTCGAAGCATTTCTGACAATTCTCAGTATTGAATTTTTTTTTTTATTGTATCTGTTTAAACATCTAATATTTCTCTAATAGTGGTTTAAAAATATGTTGTCAGCATAATACAAAACTTTATATATTTATAGATAATATACACGTGGTACAAATGTAATATTATTATTATATAATATAATACTAAATATATTATTTTAATAAATTGTTTTGGCTTTAATATAATGGCAGTATAAAAATCCCCCAAAATGTTTTTTCTTTTTATATTTTATTCTTTTTATTCTTTTATTTTAATCTCTGTAATCGCTTATTTTTGAATACTTTTAAATATTTTTTATACATCTCTGTAATCACTTATTTTTTTTATATATAGTATAAATGGGTATTTGCATATCAAAAATATACAAACAGTTATATTTTGGGAAGAAAAATATGATTACGATATGATTACGAGGCTCTAGAGAAAAATCTACAATTGCTTCAGACATCACATCATCTTGTTTGTTTTTTAATGCAATACATCTGTGTTGCTGTGATTTTACAGCACACAATGCAGAAATGTTACAATAAATATGCTATATTTCTTTTTTAAATATGACCTTAATGCAGTCAAAAGCCTACAGCTGGAGATATCATGCAGCATTATGTGAAAAGGGCATTCAAAGCATTTCTAAAATAGTTCTCCCAGGGTCGTCCTTCCAGCATAAAGAAAGAACTCTTAACCTCTGCTGTTTGCTTTTAAACAACAGTGAAGACAGAGGTCCACAATATCTTTGCTCCGTGGGAGGACACTGCATGTCCTCTGTGTTGTGAAACCACAGGGCAACGTTCACTATAGCAACGCTATAACCAGACCAACACCCTGACCTCTTGCACTCTCTGACAGCTCTATCTCTCTCTGTAAACAGCGTTGCTTTCTGTTCCTCTTTTCCTTTAGAACACGCCTGGAACTTTTCAGATGCTGTTGCTTCATGCCTGCGTGCAGAACATCTGGCCTGTAACGTGACGTACACGGCAAGAGACACTGGCCTGTATTAGATGCTTATGTTGAGAGGTAATTGCTTGCATCCAAATGGCTCTGTGGGAAACATCTGCCGCCGTGTGATTGGTGCTATCTGAAACATCTGCTGCAGTGCGATTGGTTTCATGAGACACGTCTGTTTGGATGTGACCAGCGCTAGTGATGCCCTCATTTCAATAGGATGAAGATCTGGTCAAGAGATAAACATCTATACCGATCTTTTGAGGCCATATTCTAATCTACATGAACACTTATATATATATAACAGGGCAACGTTCACTATAGCAACGCTATAACCAGACCAACACCCTGACCTCTTGCACTCTCTGACAGCTCTATCTCTCTCTGTAAACAGCGTTGCTTTCTGTTCCTCTTTTCCTTTAGAACACGCCTGGAACTTTTCAGATGCTGTTGCTTCATGCCTGCGTGCAGAACATCTGGCCTGTAACGTGACGTACACGGCAAGAGACACTGGCCTGTATTAGATGCTTATGTTGAGAGGTAATTGCTTACACAGTATATATATATAGTGTATATTACAAAGATTTTACAAAATATATTTTAGGACAGTAAAAGGTAACTGTAAATTATATTTAATTAAATTATTTAATATGTATTTTGAATTAAATTGATCATAAAGGACACTGTACAAATAAATATGAAGTGATTTTTTTGCATACTATTTTATAATATTTATGAATATTTTAATGAGCTTTGATTTTTTAATTTTCAGTATTCATTTTAATTTTAGACTAAGTTTTAGTTATTTTGTTGTGTTTTTGTAATCTATTATTTGTTATATTTCTATTTAGCTTGAATTAATTTCTATTTCTTTTTCAGCTTCATTTTAATGAACTAATAGTTTAAGTTTTAGTTAACAATAACAACACTGCATCAAACATTACTTTTACACTGCACAGAAAAAAAAAAAATAATCCAAGCTATTCATAATATTTAATTTCCTTTGGCTTCAGTTGAATAACAACATAAAAGGCACAGTATCATAACAGAAGAAGATGGCATAACTCACCATGTTTGTTGGTTGATTCCGATTTGACACAGGCTATTGTAATGCTAACAAACTGTGCTAGCTAGCGATGTCAGATTAATTGGGATAATGTCAGATATATGATAACAATTAAGTTATTTAGCAATTTAAACAGCAAAGAGTCGTAGTAAGAAGAGAGCTACAATCACAAACCATTTAGCAGCGGTGTCAGGATGGGAGCATAAATATAGTATAAATAGGTGAAAAATTTGAACAGAAAATATATAACTGCCTTTATATTTTAGGAAAAGGGATGGTATGTCTTGACTTGGGCCAAAAAGAAAGCACCCAGACCATCTTAGCACAGCTAGCAGTGACTACTTTTTCACAGAGAAGAACCATTGATCAATTATCTTCAGAAAATGTACAACTTTTACAACCATTCTGTAGTTTATTCATAAAAATTAGCCTTTACAGTAGTGGAATTTTAAAGTTGAACTGCATTGTTTTTCTCTGAGCTAAAAGGCTAGTCACGTTTAGCGCTTAGCATCAGATTACATGCTCCTTAAGGTGAGAGCGTATGAGAGAGTGTAATGCACTCTTATGAGACGATGAGATTTCCTTTCACGCCCAAGCTCAAGCTGGTCCATTACAATCTTTCGGAGGTAATAAGAATCTCTTTCAGGCAACACCGAGTGTCCAGAATCTGCTCAAGTATAAAATTAGCACTTACCACACTTTCAGACTAGCACACACATACACGTGTGTTTGCACACAGACTGGCAAACGCATTGACAAATGCACACATACATGTGAGAAGCATAGCATGGGCTCCATCCAGGAGGTGAGTGCTTCTAAATTACAGGTAGGTGAAGAGCGTGCTGGTAATAGCTTCACCTCTCCCATTGACCTGATGGGGCGAGTAGGATGGAGAAGGAGAGCACCGCGAATCAATGCAGGGCACTTATCATGATTGGTCACAATCACAGAGATGACAGCGTGAAAGCCGGTTACATGGCCCGTTCGATTCTCGCTCGCTTGTGCCTTTTGTTGGAAAAAGATAAAAATGAGATCTGTTTAACGTCTCAAATTTTTTTCATAGATTGCAATGGAGGCGTTTGCTAAAAGGGTAAGTTCCCTTAAAAAGGAAAATTCTGTCATTATTTATTCACCCTCGTGGTGCTCCAAACGTGTTCCTTCTGTCCATGGAGCACAATAGGAAATGTTGGGTTTAATGTTTATTCTATACTATACCATACAGTGACAGTAAATAGATGCTGCCAAGCTTGAAAAATGACAAAAAGCATCATAAAGTGGTCCATGTGACTCGTATGCTATGTAAGTCTTCGGGAACTGTATTTTTTGAGGAACAGTTTAACAATATGCTGTCAAGATCTTTCACTGCAGAACTCTCATTCAATCTCAGTCATAAAAATATAAGGTAAATGTAAGATTAATATAAGATTTAATTTGATTCATTGATTCATTTATTGTTAAGGTTCAGCTGATGGACTGATTCATTCATCCATTCAGTAGATTTGATTGAACTTATTTTTTGATTTGTTGATTTATTAATAATACTTTGATTAATTAATTAATTGAATCATTCCTATATACAATTTTTTTTGTTCTTTGTTTGATTCAACAATTCATTAATTGTTAGGTTTCAGTTGATTGATTGACTGGATCATTCATTCATTCATTAGTGCTGATTAATTGATTTGTTGATTCATTAATACGATTTTGATTGATTCATGTTTTAATTAATCATTGAATCACTGAATCATTAATGAATCATTTCTCCATATCATTGAACCATTTATTCATATATAAAATTTTGCTGAATAAATTAATTGTTAAGATTCAGTTAATTGACTGATTCATTCATTTGTTCAATACAATTGGCTGAATTTATTTACTCATTCATTAATAAGATTTTGAATGTTCATACATTTACAATACTTTGTTTAATTCATTGACACTCAGTCATTGTTAAGGTTATAATAATTGTAATAATTAGCATTAATATGGGCTTGATTGTTATTTAAACACCCCCCCCCCCCCCCCCCCCCAGATTCGAATGATCTGGTCTGCACTCTCCTCATGATATACTGTAGCCCTAGACTCCTGTTTTATCAACAGTTTATAGTTCTGCAATGGACTTTTAGGAGAAACATCTGAGATAAAGGTATAACTGAGAAATCCAGCAAAGCTCTTGAGCTATGAAATGCATCCTCAGTGCAATAAAAATATCCTTTGGCCTCTTCATAATGCAGCTCTGCTTCCTCCACACATACTCGGGGACGACCGAGCTCTGAAAAATCCATGTGTTTGGCCGCACTGTGGCCTTCATAGAAGCATCAAACACACACACACTCTCCACAACTCACACACACACTCTCCCCCACACACATCCTCTCCAAACCCACAGAGCCAGAGGGGTTTGTGCTAATCATACTGCTGTCTCCAGGACTACAGCTCTCTTTCATGGCAGGTCAGCTGTGCATCAATTATTCATGCTCTGATATTACTAATGCATTAGTAATTTATCATAACCACCACATTTCTTGATGAGATTGTCTTTTCTGAGGAGTACATTATTATGGCAAATTAATAGTTTAATATTAAACTGGCAATTTAAAGCACTGTGGAGCTCACAGGGTTTGTGTGAAGCACTGTCCTCATAGAGAAGGGCAGAATTGAGGGAGTGAATGAGTGAATAAACTTCGAGGCTGTTTGCAACCCTTATTCCCTGAGATAATTGAAAAAGTTTTGGAAGTTGACATTAGTATTATTGCTAGATGGATAAAAGATGAACTTCTGCACACCACTTTAAAAATTTTAAGCTTTCTGTATTTGAATCGCGTTCCATCAGAATATAAAATCACATCCACTATCTGTATTAATGTCTTTTATTTCACTTACACAATACATATATCAAGGTTAAAAATAACTTCTGACATGACAGTCAAGTTTTCCTCCCAAATCATCTTAAATGTAAAATCAGTTAATTTTGTCCTTTGCTCTTTCAGTCTTCTGAAATACATCTTAACACTCTTGGACGGGGAGTTTAATTTATATTTTGATTTGTATCATTTCATTCAAGGTTTAGTTTATTGTTGGTTGATTCACTCATTCCTACTGTTCAGTATATTGATTGACTGGTTGATTGATTTACTGATTGATTGAATGATCCATTCATTCAAGATTTGGTGGATTGATTGATTCATAATGCCTAGTTTTATAACTGACTTGACTGATTCATTGATTCATTCAAGGTTTGATTCATTAATTCATTCTTAATGTTCAGTAGATTTACTGAAGGATTGATTCACTGATTGTTTCACTGATTCAAGATATGGAGGACTGAATGATTGAGTAAATCCCATTTTAAATCCCAAAACTGATTTATTCCTAAAGAATTTGTTTCAGTGGGAATCTACACATTTCACATGAGGGCAAATTACTTCCCCATGCAGATTTCAGTTGATCATGTAAATTCCCCATGATACTGCTTGGTTTGAAAATGACTTCTGAAAGATCAATTTGATTTTGGTTATTGATTGATTGAGTCCTTTATTGTTCAGGGCTGCATTTCCCAAAAGCATCATAAGCCTAGGCAGTCGAGATTATTGATGCCAGTGGTTTCTACAATCTACTTTGGCTTATTATGTGTGTGGATAAACACGGCTCAGGTTCTGTATACTGGTTGATTAATTCATAATACTTGTTAACTGTTTCATGAATTGATTTATTTGATTATTAAATTAACTTTATTGATTGATTCATTAATTTATTGTGCACGGCTTTATTTCCCAAAAAGCATTATAAGCCTAAGTAGATTGGATAGAGACCACTGGTGGCTTATGATGCTTTTGGGAAATGTGGCCCAGGGTCTCTCTACAGTTGATTCATTTCATAATAGTGATTGATTGATTTATTCATTGGATTAAAGGAACCGATTCACCGATTCATTGATTAATTCCTCCATCCATTTAATATTCCTCATTCCCTATGGGATGTTTGACGGTCTGTGACACACAACATGTTTGTGCTCACAGCTTCCTTCCTCCCATATGCTCGTAATGTTAGTATTATTGTATGTTAACACCATATGCCCTGGCATGGTATTGTGTCTTGCATTCCTCTCACAAGCTCCACGTTGCCTTTCCACATCATGCTCCATGTTGTGTTAACTCTCAGTGTCATTATGTGGTGCTGAATAAGGAAAACAGAGCTTCCTTCCAGCTGTGATGTCTACTAGTATTATACCTATCCCGATACAGAAACATCAGCGCTGCAGCACCAGCAATATGACAGCCCGTCAATTCATCCATCCTACAAGTAGCAAGCAGTCATTTAGAAAACGATTTTACCCAAAGCGACTGTCAGTCCACTTATTACGTGGACAATCCCCCTGAAGTAACCCGAGGTTAAGTGGTTTGCTCATGGCCACAACTGTAATAGCTCATGGATCCGTGATTGTAGACTTAAAGAACTAACTGCTCGAGGAAAAAAAAGACCCTTGCTACACTATTAGCACTAAGTTCTACTGCCCATCATTGGCTGTGGCTCTGCCTCATTGTAGTGGGAGTATTCAGATTGCATACTGTACATCTCTTGCTTTCTAGATGCTCGGCGAGTAGGCACAATGCTCAAGGTCATCTTTTTTATCGAGAATGTTTTCATTTATCGCTGATTTTTCTGTAAATTAATGCTCATGACATCTGCCTCAATCTACTATTGATCTGTATCAAATGCCTTCAGTTTTCCATCTGCGCTCTCTCTCTGTACTTGCTCTGCTGCTGCGTTTAAAAGGCTCACAAGGTTTCTGAAATTAAAAACAGGAAAATGTTTAGTTCAGACTAAAGAAAACAGCATCCTCTGACATTTATTTTATGGTCATTTGTGCTTCTCCTGGAATTCTCTAATGTTAGGGTCCATATTCTCCTCAGATCACATCAAATACTGTACAGAGCCTTTGGCAAGCTGCTTTTTAGAACAGAAGTTACCTCATGAGTTTCACTGGTGGATTTTGGAACTTTGTGTCTGTCACAAAACATTTCCAGCTACAAAAATTCAAAGTTTAACAAAACTTCTTCAAAATATGTGATCCTATCATAAAACTGCGAGTGCTTTGCTTTATTTGATGCAGAAATTGGCTCAGAAGCAGAACATTTCTTCACTATTACCTTTAAAAAAACACTATTATTAGAATGATTTTTGAAGGATCAAGTGACACCGAAGACCGGTGTAATGGCTGTTAAAAATTCAGCTTTGACATAACAGGAAACAGTTATTTTAAATTGTGATAATATTTTACAATATCACTGTTTTTACTGTATTGTATTTATTTATTTATTTTAAATCAAACAAAAACAGTCTTGGTGACAGTTTACTCATTTCTAAAACATGAAAAAAATATTACAGACTCCAAACTTTTGAACAGAAGTGTGTGTTTCGCATATACGTATATACATTTTTTTTAGCCAGATTGTAGATCTTTCATAAGAGACCTGATTTAATTTACCTGTGCAAAATGCAAGTTTCACTTACATATTACATAACTGTTAACTGAAACATTTCGGTCATTTAACAACATTTTTAAACATTCACTGATAATTTAAAACTCTTAATATAATTTGTGCTTCCTTTCTTAAAGGGTATTAAAAATAATTACATTAAGTGTAGAAAAGGGGAGAAAAGCATTTAAATCACTTCTTTGGGGAAAGAAATCAGATATTCCAAATGCTATTCAGTGAAATGATTTGATAAATAATCAGATATTCTCCAACACCAAATCCATCTAATTTTTCTTTACTTTTCAATGCATGCTTGCTATGGACCAGCACAACACAGTGAAGGTCCCAGACAGCTGACCATGAGACATGTGAGCCTGGCAGAAACTGCTGAGGTGAAACCCTTCATCTCAATGGCAGACACCGTCTTCTGCTTTTGCATTCCGTATGGCGTCACTTTTGAGCTCAACTGCTCTTCAGGCTCCTTTTCCAAAAGTGGCTTGTTTAGCAAATTACGCTTACAAATTATGCGTGTTTTTAAATGCAAATTCCTGATAAAACAGGTCTCATTATGTGAGGGACACCTACATAAAACTCAGCCTAAACTGATGGGAGCTAAACTAATTTGTTTAAGAATCTCTCTGTGAAACTAATTTGCAGGATTTTGCAAAAAAAATTGTTTCTGACATGCTTACATGATTAAAATAGAATGTGCAAAGAGATCAAACTACACCCAAGGCTTTGATGAATGTGACTCAGAAACAGAGGGAAGGTTGTGAAATTACGTGCCTTTTTGCCTGCAATCAGGAGGGGGCACTGTGGTGCTGCTCTAACCAGAAAAAACACAAGGACAGTATGAATTTTGGGGGGGGGGGCATTAGTGATGCGTATAAACTAGAATTGAAAGTTTTGACATCAACTGAACCCACTTCAGATGCACACATCAAACCATGACTGACTGACAGTCCGCCCACAAAGATGGAGGGAGCTGCTCTGGAAAAAAAAGGAGAAAGTGATCAGGCTGCTAGGTTCAATGGCTGAAATTTCCTAGCTGATATATAATTGCTAAAAATATACCGCTTCTTACACTCCACGTCTCCATGAAAGCAACAGGAAGTCAATGACAAGGTGTCGTAGCAGCTAGCATGTTTGTAAAGATATACGAAAGCTCACTACAAACCGAAGCCATTGCTGTTACAGTCAAGCAAGCGAGCTCAATTTCACGAAATCCTGAGTTTCGTGCATTTGTTAACGTAACCGATGACATTTAGCATAGCCGGGCAGGCACTGTGCATTTGAAGAGTTCCGTCGCACACAAACCACTTAGAGTTAAATGAGATTGTAGGCTTATATAACAAGCCTCACTTCTTTGTGAAGTCCCACAAGGTCTGCAGAGGGTTTGTTGGTTACGGCGGCGAGGGAAACAGGTGTGCGGAGCAAAGCAGATGATTCTTTAGCTGGAGGCGCAGAGCTAACGCTCCAAACATATTACGGTGTGCTCCCTCTGACATTCCATATGGAGTTCAGACACATGAGGGTATTGATTTGTTGGCTAATTAAACCACATCAAGAAACCATGCCTGTGAAAAATATTGAATTATAGCCCGGTTTGATACCTCAACCTACGCACATGCATATTCAATCAATACCATTCATCAGTCATGCATACGTTCTTGTTGATTAACGGATTGTGATTTATTTATTTTACATGAGCTGACATTCATTGTCTCGTTGAAGATTAGGGTCAGTCACGTCACCCCTACTGGAGCAGGGAGGTACTGCAGGTTGGTTCTGGCGACACGCTTCAGTAATGATAGTCACATCTGGCCTTGGGGCGCCTTTGCCAAGGGTTTGGATGCTCAGCGTCCGTCTGATGACATCGGCGGGTAACCCCACACCCGTTCTTGTTTTGTTTTCAGAAATTGGTCCCTAGTGATGCAACAATCTGCAATGATTTAGGCTTCTAAAAAAATACAATAATCCCTCAGAAATCATAGAGAATGTCTAAAATGCAATGCCAAAATTAGGCCATTTTCACCTCAGCTTCACCTTTAGTGAGCCCTGGGGGCTGTTTAGTTGATTTAGTTTCTTCTGTACTTCAAGAACATTTTGTAGCTCTCAGTCAGATTTCTCCATTCGCGAACATCGCTGTGGATTTCAACCACACTGTGATGTCTCACACAAATAGAGCCACAGAACTTTCAAAAGGCTCGTAATGAACTTGCACAAACTCATTATTCTTCTGCCTTTGTGATGTTTCCTTCATAACCTTACATCATGCTCACAGGACATCACTCACATTGCGTCGGCTGTTTGATCCATTTTACTGGCCTCTGTGGTGGAATTTTTCAAATTGTTCTTGGTTGCAGCATATTTGCTCATACGTTGCTCTCTGATGTCCACTTGTCCAGTGTGATGCGTCCATTCAGAAATTAATTTAGACTGAATTTTCTGACCAAGAACCTCCAATATAGAAAGTAAAAAGTGTAAAGTGACTAAATATGTTATATGAAATATATTGTACTTCAATAACAGAATTTATAAGAATATATACTTATATATATATATATATATATATATATATA
>NW_015505257.1:675420-725521 GCF_001515645.1 Sinocyclocheilus grahami | reverse complement strand
CATATATGTGTGTGTTTGTGTGTGTGTGTGTGTGTGTGTGTGTGTGTGTGTGTGTGTATGCTTTGTGATGTCTGTGGCACATCAATTAGAAATTAATTTAGAATGTATTTTAAAATTCTGAAATGAAGATTCTGAATAAGATTGCAAACAGGTTGAAGAATTGAGACTTGGTTGAAATAACTAATTTCTTCGGTTCTCTTCCTCTATTTCTATTCATATGTCAGTATGGGAATGTTGCGTGACCTCTATGCTTACCTCCCTCCTGGAGCAGACAGTGGCCTCATGCATCATCACACAGTCTGCATCTCAAACATCTGCGGATCATGTTAAATATGCACCTGCAGAAACATATACAACCCTGAGAGATATGGAGCTCTACTGCTAATACAACTCCAGCTTTCGTTTTCATTGAATAACTTCAGGAAATTCTGTTGAATGGGCTTTGGTGGAGAAATGACTGCTTAATCATTCATATTTAGAAGTCTCCAAATGCTGACTAAATATGGCCCATATTTTAGTTTGGCCAAAAAACACCCATTTAGAAAGAAATGTACAGTAAAGCTACCAAATATATTTACTACAATAACAGCTAAAAATATTAAAATAATGCAGCAGCAGTGGGGTTGTTATAGTTAACTAAACCTAAAACTATATAAAAAAATAACACTAATGTTAACATTATATGTGTTAAATAACATTAACTAATAATGAGCAATACATTTGTTACATTATTTTAAAGCTTTGTTAACATTAGGTAATAAAAATACAACTGTTCATTGTTAGTTCATGTTAACTCAGGTCCATTAAATCAAAAATTACAGATACAATTTTTGATTTTAATTATGTATAAGTAAATGATGAAATTAACATGAACTAAAGTATTTTTCATTGTTATTTCATGTTAGGAGCATGAGTTTTACGACTACAGATGGCTGGGGAAACGAACCTCAAAAGCCTTCCCTGGAATGTGCTGGTTTGATGTGTGTGTCTCCATCATGTAGGTGGGTCTGTTGTGAGACAGATCCTACACTAATGTTGACAAATGGAACCTTATTGTAAAGTGCTACCACTCTTTCATTATTTGAAATAAAATAACAAAGTAATTTAAATAAAGTATTTTGTTTCAGCTAGTTTCCAAGGCACCATTTCTCATTTCAATTTTATTTATCTTTATATACTAAAATAACAAAACACTAAAATAAAAATTAATAAAACTATATAGACATTAAAAAATGTAATAAATAAAACTAATAAAAATGACAAAAACAAAACAAAATTTTTATTCCTAAAACTTTCACATGAAGATGGAAAATATAGCTTACCACAATAACAGAAATATTTAAATAATGCAGCAGCAGCAGGGTTATTATAGTTAACTAAAACTAAAAGCATTTTCATTTAGTTTAACTTAATGTAATAAAATAACTAAAACTAAGACCGAAATAAAAATAATAAAAACTAATAAAGGAAGAAAGAAACACAACAAAATTTGTATTAATAAAATTACTAAAACTTTACAAAAAAAAAGGGAAAATATGAAAATAAATACTTTAAAACTACTTTAAAATAGTAGATTTTGTATTCAAAATTTCTGTCTGTCTGAAAGTAGGTTTACGCTGAACTGCAACAATACCCAATTACAGTGGTTTCATGTATTGACATATTTTGCGAGAGTTGAATGTAGAAAATCAAAAAACAAATGATCGAATGATACACGGATTCAAGAGAATCTGTGTATCATTCGATCATTAATTTTTTTATTTAATATTGAAGTAGAAAAATTTGAATACGGCTCCTTTTTAGTTTTTTTTAATTTTCGTTTTTTTCGCTCATGGGTGGAAAAATGAATAAAAAGCTTGAATGTTCGATTTCTACACTTGGGCGGGAATTAAACACCCCTTTCTGCTGATTGGTCAGCCGAAGATCAAACCCTGCCATCATCAGTTCTTCTGCAGTGTCATGCAGCAGAATAATAGTCCTCCACTACTGCAGTTGTACGATTCTTAACGCATTTATTGCAACTACATTTAATCTTTTTTCATCAAACAAACGGGCTAATGAATAGCTCGACATGACTCATACCTGGGCAGAGTCTAGACAGGGCTTTCTTCTGTGTAGATATACATTCTATTCTTTGCATCAGCTGGGCATGGCAGGGTATGATACCTACCTACCTACCCCCTACCCTGGTCACCCAGTAAGTCTGTTTGTTTAATTAAGAAATTAATTAATTAATTTCTTAATTAAACAAACAGACTTACTGGGTGACCAGGGTAGGCTATGACAGCTGTCATAGCCTACCCTGGTCACCCAGTAAGTCTGTTTGTTTAATTAAGAAATTAATTAATTAATTTCTTAATTAAACAAACAGACTTACTGGGTGACCAGGGTAGGCTATGACAGCTGTCATAGCCTACCCTGGTCACCCAGTAAGTCTGTTTGTTTAATTAAGAAATTAATTAATTAATTTGTTTCAAAATAAATATTTTAAACACTAAGACAAAAAGGAAAGAATATAAATTGGCTTGGGTATATATAGGCCTATGTTCACGCAATAACTGTCATTCTGACTGACAACCGGAGAACAACAAATATTAAATAGCCTACTGTTAGTTATATAATGTAGTCTTGTGTTTTATTCAAATTGATTATAATTGGTATCTCAAAAGGATATGCACTTGTGTGCGGCTTGAGCTACTGCGCACTCACATTGCAACGCAAGATTTTCATAAAATATAACTTTCCATTTCGTTTTTGTTTCTCACCAAACCCTCAGTATACCTTCAGAATACTTGGAATAAACGCCACGAACTGCATATGATTATTTTATGACAGACATGCATCCGCTTCAAAAAAAAAAAAAAAACAAAAAACTAAAGTCACCATTCTCTGCCATTAAATTGGCAAGTGCGAGCAGGACATTTTTGTGTTATTAAGTAATAAGCCTTTAGAACAACATTAAGGTGAGTAGTCACTCTAGTTCACACAGTTCCAATAAATTGCGATGGGTTAAATAAACTCAATAAGCAGTCAGACGCGACTACAGTCAAGCGCAGACCAGTATTGAAGTGCACAGGAATAATATATGAATATGAATAATAACTACAAAATGTCATGCCTTTGAAAAATAAAGAGAACAACAGAATGCGCTGCTTTAGCGCGTCTCTGTCTCCTTGAGCATCTTTCTGGCGCATGCCACAAACATGAACCACAGCTAATACTTGGCTTTTAAAAGGCTTCATTTAGATTATTTGACGTTAAATGCATCATATAAGTCACTTTGGAATAAATCACAGTAGGCCTATGCATCATGATAAAAAAAAGCGACTTTACAGTCTGGAAATACTTTACATTTTACATTTAGTCATTTAGCAGACACTTTTATCCAAAGCGACTTACAAATGAGGACAATAAAAGCAGTCAAAACTAACAAAAGAGCAACAATATATAAGTGCAAATGACAAGTCTCGGTTAGCCTAACGCAGTACACGTAGCAAGGTGTATATACAGTATCTCACAGAAGTGAGCACACCCCCCACATTTCTGCAAACATTCCACTATAGCTCTCCATATATCACTTTAGGCTATAGCAAATTATTTCTCAGACTCCCTATCACTTTAAGAACAGCTGGTCTACATTGAAGAATCCGTACAACTGCAGCAGTGGAGGACTATTATTCTGCTGCGTGATACTGCAGAAGAACTGACGAAGGCACGGTTTGATCTTCGGCTGACCAATCAGCAGAAAGGGGCGTTTAATTTCCGCCCACATGTAGAAATCGAATATTCAAACTGTTGATTCATTTTTCCACCCATGAACGAAAAACTAAAATGTAAGCTGAATTCTCCTTTTTCTCGAAAAGGAGCCGTTTTCTCATTTTTCTACTTTCAATTTCTATTAATTTATTAATTTTTCCACCCATGAACGAAAAACTAAAATTTAAGATGAATTCTCGTTTTTAGTTTTTTTGAAAAAAAAAAAAAACGAAAAAGGAGCCGTTTTCTAATTTTTCTACTTTCAATATTAAATAAAAAAAACGAATGATCGAATGATACACGGATTCAAGAGGCCTACAGCAACTCTGAAGCAATTGCAGGAATTTATGACAAAGACTGGTCATTGTGAACATGTGACAACGATATCACAAAATCTCCACTAATGTGACGTGTATGCGAGGGTTGCAAGAAAAAAGCCACTCCTCAAGAAAAGCCACATGCAGTCAGACTGAGATTTGCCAAAACGCACCTTGAAGATTCTGAGGCAGATGAGACTAAAATTTCATAATTTGGCCTCAACACCAATCGATATGTCTGGCGGAAATTCAATACAGCTCATCATCCAAATAACAGCATTTCTCCAGTAAAGCATGGAGGTGGTAATGTCATGTTATGGGGGTGTTTCTCTGCAGCAGGGACTGGAGCACTTGTCAGGATAGAAGGAAAAATGGATGGGGCAAAATACTGTCACACTCTTGAGGAAAATCTGCTGCCCTCTGCCAGAAAGTTGTCAATGGGAAGAAGGTTTACTTTCCAACATAACGATGACCCAAAGCACACAGCAAAACTGAGCACACAGTGGTTGAAGGAGAAAAAGGTGAATGTCCTTGCATGGCCTAGTCAGAGCCCAGACTTAAACCCCATTGAAAATATGTGGAATGACTTGAAGACTGCAGTCCACAAACGATCACTGTCAAATTTAATCGAACTTGAGTAGTTCTGCAAAGAAGAGTGAGCAAATATTGCAAAGTCTAGATGTGCAAAGTTAGTAGAGACATATCCCAACAGACTAAAGGCTGTAATTAAAGCAAAAGGTGTCTCAACAAAATACTGACATGAGGGGGTGATCCTTTTTCCAACTCAGTGATTCTGTTTATTTATTTATTTTTCTGAGATGTTGGTGTTATATCTTTCACTTGGATGTTATTAGTTGCACTGAGTAAAAACAGCTGGATAAAACAAAAACTGTCCTTCTTCACTTCAGGCTGCAAAGCAACAAAATGTGATTATATTAAAAGGGGGGTGATTCTTTTCTATACCCACTGTATCTTGGTTGGTGGAAAGGAATGATTTTTAGCATTCACCACGTGGACTCATCTAGGGGAATTACCAATCAATCTTGGGGACGTTGGTTTAGCAGATAAACTGCAATGTCAGTTTTGTATGCATGCTGCCATGCGATCATTAACCGTGGTGCTCCCCGGAGCTAGCACGACCATAGCAGCTAATCAGTAACCATAATAGTTGTTTACGGGTTATAATGGACACACTTCATAACTGTCAGTCTCTGGAACCTGGGCACAGAGCCTTATTGGCTATGAAGTACAAAGAAGTGGGGGAAAATGTCGCAAAAGCCACAAGCTAAGGTCCTAACAGTGCTCTGCACAGTGTTAATGGGCAAGCTAATGCCCCTAAAATCCAGATCTGCTCTTGATTCAAGTCCTTTCAGAGCAGGATAGTGTGGCTTTTCTTGGATGCACTAAAGAGCAGGCAGTTCATCATAATTAAGGCAACTTTATGAAAGCAGCTCCCGGGCTGCACTACCTGTGTTAGATGTGTCATCTTTATTAGCCCAAGCATGCTAAGCCAAGCTCTCCATTCGTTAATCCCTAGCTAAAGAAACAGCTTTCAAGGAATTAACATCAAAAGCAGAGCCTAGTATGCCGGCGGGGAAGCTTTCACCAGCTTCAGCCGCAGAGTATTTCAGAGGCTCAGGGATGAAGAGGAAGTTAAACTTAAACTTGCTCCTTGTTCCACCATAAGTCTTTGACCTTGTTCTCAGGTTCCTCTAATAATCCCTTTTCAGATGTGTGCCGATCTTCACAGAATTGGAGAGGGATCCAGGAAGTAAGTGCATGGATTGCTGTGTTCCGCCTCGGGCGGGTCTGTAATCCCTCCCTCTATATAGCACTTAATTCAACCTATGATCATTTCAACCTGTGATCGAGTCAATCATGGTTAAAATCGTGGGCGACTCTAGGATTTTAGCCTTCCTGAACACGAGCTGATGTGGATCAGAGGGATTTTTTTTTAAAATCTTGCATGAATTCTTTTCAGGGATACATGGATTTTAAAATTCTGGCGAATATGATGTGCCAGTATTATAATGTTATAATCGATAGCCAGTGAATTAAAGTTCTATATAGTTTTATCTAAATACATTTAAAATAAAACACTAAAACCTGAAATCAGTCATTTTAAATGTTACAAGTGTATAAAATAAGTTAAAAAACTACCACCAAAAACCAATATGGTATAAAAAATAAAAATAAAAAAAACAAGTGAATTTAAGCATCATAACATGAAACATTCTGAGATTTGCTAAATATTACATTTAAACTGTGTTATTAAATGAGTAGATAAATGTAACAACTGAGGGAAATAAGCAAGGACACTTAAATATGATACCAATAAATCATATTATCAACCAATATGGTAAAACACTAAAAACTAAAGTTATTTTAAATTGTACAAGTGAATTCAGGCAACATTATAATGTACAATATAAAAAAAGGAAATTGATTGTAAGAATTGCTAATGATTACAACTAAACATTTTATTAATTTATTAGATAAATGTAAAAACTGAGAGAAATTATGGAGGGATAGATAATATTTAATCTGGCAAAGTTTTGAATAACTAGCAAGTTGAGGATTCAGAGTGAAATAACCTCAGATATCCTACTGGAACCAAGAGATCGGATAATCACAGATTTAAAAAAAAGGCTGACAACTTAATTGCGCATTTTTAAAGGAGCTGAGATGAAAGATGGAGTCTGGCAATGTCTATGACTGAAATGATGGACTTTGATACTGCATTAAAGTGGCTCAGAAATATGTTTAGAATCCATGTTCACTCTCTTGGTCATTTTGTTTGTCATGTCATGCAAAGCACATACATTGAAAATAGGAACTGTAAAGAATTTAACGATTTCAATCCCATAAATGTTTCTTTAGCATTTCTAAGCAAATACATATATATTTGTTTTTACATATAATACATATAAACAATAGTTTTTACACAGACTGTTTAATGAATTTTCAGTATTTTTAAAGGCGTCATAAATGCAACAAAATAATTAGCCTTACTGTATATTGCACAACAACAGCAAACAAACAAACAAAACGTGTTAACATATTTAGGGCCGGATTTACCTCTTATTATGACATAGGCAAAATAATTTTTTGGGGCCCCCTCCCCTATTAATATATATTATTACCACCACAAAACAGCAAACAAAATTGATCTTAATCCATATGAAACTTAAAGTGTTCTCTATCGCAGAATACCGTTGCTGATTAAAAAACTTAATTTTATTTTAGAGCTAGTAATGGAGGCTTGAGCCTTTAATATGCAAATATGCAAGTTTAGCTTCTTTAAAAACAGCAATGTTACCACCTTCATGCCGAGAAATGTCATGCAAAACTGCTTTATTGATAAAGTCGCAGGGCAGTGCTGAGAAGTTTCTGTGGGTGTGTTTGATCTGCGTGCGCAAGACTGTGAGTCTTTACTGTACTATATGTGTGTGCGTTTGATTTTTTGATATTAAAACTTAATTTCGTCTGGAAAACATGCCAATAGTTTGTTGTTTTTATCCTAATGTTTGTTATATGTATTTGCTTGGTAAATGTCTTGCTTGGCAAAAAAACATGTTCCACAGGGCCCCCCTGGACCATGTGGTGCTGTAGAATAAACAGTAATTATTTCTCCTTATTGTAATAGGGCCCCCTCAAGCATAGGCATGTGCCTAAACGCCTATGCATAAATCCGGCCCTGAACATATTCCATTTTATAAAATACTACTGAGAAAACACAAAATGTGTATCTTTAACTTCACGTTGACATAAGTGGTCAGCCTCTGATTTAATCTGTTAGGTTTAAGCTGTATGTGTTTGAATCACTAAAAAGAATTGACTCATTTACACAGGCGAGTTTAGGTTGCTTTGTGCCTGCTCAAATTCCAACATAAAGGCAAATTGAAGCCAGACTAAATTATGCCTGCTCAGACCTACCTCAGCCCCTAGTATTAAAGTAAACAGTTATAATTGCTGTGACACATAAAGATGCCTAAATGCCACTTCGGAAAGCGTTTCCGTGCCAACTTTGCAGTGTAAACTTGATATTAGAATCAGCTGATGCAACTGTTTCTAATAAAACTACAGTACATGTTGTTTAGGTAGAAATATTGTTTTGAAACAACACCATTGTTGTAACATCCTAAAACTGTAAAATGACTTGTAACATGAAGTCTGTAAAAAAAAAAGATTTAAACAACTTTACAGTTCAAATAATACAAGTTTGGACAGAAACAATAAGTTTTATAAATCAATAAACCTCAGCCTAATAAATGATAATGTATGTTATTTACATACTGTATATTTGCTCTGAACAAAAATGGCAGTCAGGCTGAACAAAAATGCAAATTCCCTCAAATAAAAACTCTTCAGATTTGCATGAATTATGCAAATGGATCATTTCAGTGTCAAGGTGTGGTCACTTTTACTGTTGCTGGTGGGCAACATTCAGTCATTCCAATGGGGATGCATGCGATCGGAAGTTTCACTTGAGAGCAAAAAAGTTCCTCATGCAAATTTCGTTTAATAGTCAACTGAATTTTCCACGTTGATCAACAGAAAGCTGTTTCTCATACATCGCTACAGTACTGACAACAGACAGTGGACTTTTTTACCTTTTGCTAAAGGCTGGAATACACTACACGACTTTTAAAATCTGAACAGATTTTAAAACATTAGGCATCATACACTTAACGACTTTGTAATAGTCACAGAAGAAATACTGGTCATCATACAGAAAACAACTGAGGATCATACACTACCAGACTTTAAAGTTGTTCCAATCACAACAAACTCACACAGAAAGGTATGCCTTGCATGATGCATTACAAATGAAAACTGAAAATCTGCTGAAAATATCAAACATGTTTGATATCCTACGACTGGATGGAATTAAAGTCTGAAGCTAAAAAAATCAAAGTCTGTGACCATCATACACTACACAATTTACTATGAAATCTGTCAACTCAAATTTGCAAATCGGGGCAAAAATCATGTAGTGTATTTAGGGCTGTGCAAATAATCGAATGCGATTTTCATGCGCATCTCATTAGTAAAGCCGGTTCTGTGATTAGTAGTAAATCTCCAGCACGTGCTTTCAGATGGAGCGGCATTTACTACACAGAGCCGTAGTAAGCAAGCTTACGATAAGCTATGCAATATCGCGTTCAAAATCGCAGGCGATTCATTGCCGATTGTGAACGCGATTTTGAGTAGCTTGTCAGTGATCTACGGCTCTGTGAAGTAAATGCCGCTCCATCTGAAAGCAAGTTCTGGAGATTTACTACTAATCACAGAACCGGCTTTACTAACGAGATGCGCATGAAAATCGCATTCGATTATTTGCACAGCCCTAAGTGTATTCCAGCCTTAATGTGACTTACTGCACCTTCAGAACTGCAAATTTCACCAAAAGTCAACAAGTTGTGGTAAAGAGAACCAAACGCTTTTCGCTTCTATTTTGTTTTGAAATGCCTTCTATGAAATTTCCAGCTCTGTATTCTTACTGTAGGTCAACTATTATCTCCTTCCTTCCTTCATTTATTTCTCCCAAGGTATTTTAGAAGAAACATCTGTTGCCGCCCTCAAACCCAGGACTGATTGAGAGAGCTGTCAGCATCACAGCAACAAAACGCATTGCTTATTACATTGTTTGATACCCGGCCTCAACGAGCCCTATTACAGCAGAGCGCTGTGCATGCTGATGTTTAGAAGCGTTCAGACCCTCAATAATTTAATTCGAGGACTTCTGCACCTTTTCAACAAACTAACTGAACCGTCTCTCATCTTTTCCACCTGGGCGTTTTTCACAAACAGGCGAATTAGCTCAGCGGTAAGGGGAAAAAAACGGCAAAGATAAGCATTCGATGAGGTTTCAAGCAACTGCGCCAAAGCTGTGTAAACGAAAACACGGCTCCCTCAGACGTTCGTAATACTCACTCCAATCTGTGTTTTAAGTGAACATCTTGTTCTGAGAACAGTAAACATAACAAGTTATCTCCCAAGCTGTACCTGAATGCTTAACCATTGTGACAGCCCAACCTGCTTGCGGAAATGACTGACGTCTTGGCGCATTTCCACATTTGTTTCTGCTCCTCAGTCTGTTTTTATCTGTCAGTCTCTTCACACCTATCAAGACGCTGTCTTCATGATAAAAGCTGCTGATCACCAGCCTGTGTTTGAAGTGCACGGTTCAAATAGGCTTAAATAAAATCGCAAAATGAAAACTGTCTGGAAAAAAAATTGGGTGTTTTAATCTGCTAAAGTTTAGCTTCATTTCTTTCATCGTAGAGCAATATAAAGGAATCAATTGGCAATCAAAATGATGTACTAAGCCTAAAGTGTGCTACATGATTTGGTGTATTTTTTATATACCTGGCAGAAGAACTGGTTTAGTTCGATCTTTAGTGTTGTGGAAGGCAGCTCAGCGTGTTGTCAGAGCGAGGCATTGAACCTCTGATTACTTCAGTGGTTTAGCATGACTGGCCACTCCAATCTGATTTCTGACCTTCGAAAACAAAATACTGCTGAAGAAAACACTGAGATTTACAGCAAAACATGCTGATGAATCATACAAGGGGCGGATAAATGAACATAAATGTTCAGTCGAACATTTGTCTTGGCGCCTAGCATGCTTGACACTGCTAAAGAGCCTTCTCAGATTGTTTTGCATTAAAGTCAGAAGTACCTGTAAGGTGTTTAAAGAATCAGCGATCTAAACCAGAATGGATATATTGAGATGAGAGAGAAAAACAGCAGGGGAAAAAAAACAATCATGGAGAAAAAAAGTGTATGATTTAGGCCACCTTGAAAGCCATTTAGACTGCACAGCCAAAGGATTTCTCAGATCAGTTCACTCACAGTCATCCAATACGAAAGACTAAACTTATACATTTTGGACATTGTGGGCATTGAATTAGATTATGAGGGTATCATGATGCCCCAATTGTGTTTTTCATACACTCTAACGCAGCAACTGAAAAAACGCAAATTTTTGAGTCTTAGTGAGGAATATGTTATGCATTCGGTTTGGCAGGTTCTTCTGTGAGAGTTTTCAAGACTAGCTGCTTTGCAAATATTTTCACAGACTTGAAAATTAAACAATTTCCCTCAAATACAGGCACATGAGGTGTTATTACACATCACACAAATATTTTAACATGATGACATATTTTAGTATTTTTAGCATTTTGCAACAGCAGTGATCATATGATTCAGTTATTTAGCATTTGTCACAATATTTTTTAGAAGGACAAAATACAGTATGTACTGAAGGATGCATTATGTGGGTGAATCTCATGACTCCAAAACAGAACTTGTGGGATATATAAACAGTGCATTGACATAAAAAAGGAAATTTACTTTTGGTACTTAAGTACTTTTAAAAGCAATTACTTCTGTACTTTTACTTAAGTAAAAATCTGTCTTTACAACTTTTACTTGTAATGGAGTAATATTTGACCAGCAGTATCTGTACTTTCACTCAAGTAATGGAGTTGTGTACTTTGTCCGCCTCTGGGGATATATCACAATAAAATAAATTAACACTTAGAACTTTTACCTGTTTCCATTTCAAATTTAATGCAAAATGTATTACTTTTTTTCTTTTGATTTTAGGTAAAATTTTTCTTGAAAAATGTTTTGACACACAATATTTTATTAGCAGTGTTGCTCTTGGGATCACGGAATCATTGCACTTTATCTAATTGTCATAACCAAACAAAAACATGAAAAAGGTGAGAAATATGTTTTCCAAGATGGTTAATGCAGGAAGAGCTCAGTTTAGGCCAGTGGTTCTAAACCAAGTGGCCTCAGAAAACTTCCAAGTGGACTGCATATGACTTGGAAGAATAAAAATGTATACATTATTATTATCCTTATATATTAAAATGATCTAACTCTAATCTAAATGAAAAAAAAAATCAAGATGTAAACTGAAATCATATTAATTATGTAAAATTAGTAAATTATGACAGATTTTCCATTTCTGGATGATTTTTCCCTTCAAGATTTCAGTTTGATGTAATGCTTATTACAGGCTTTGTTGTCAAAAATGATTGATCAGGTTTAGAATTGTTGCTAATAAGTAGAAAATAAAAAATTCCTTTGATAAATTAAAAGTTTAGGTCTTTGTTTTTCATTTAAAATCAAATTGCACAAAATCAATTTAAATGTGCATTTCCCTCATTAAAAACATTTTGCACAAAGTAAAACTAATACTTTTGAAAAATGTGTTTAAATCACATAAACTCAAATGAGATCATATCAGAAGCCCAATAGAAGCATTTAATTCATATATGCAGTGGGTCACCAAGTCTCCCATTATTAATATTAATAATTATATCGGCTATTATTAAAAATAATTGGTAACACTAACCAGACATTTAATCTCTACAAGTGGTTTAAGTTAATGCAATTACACTGTAAAGGAAAGATGATGGCTGGAAGACAAGCAGAGGCAGGAAGTGAGAGGATATCTGGATGGAGGTGATTTTACTTGTGCTGGGCACCACAGTGACCCAAGCTGTGCGTGGGCCGATGAGCCGAGACACAACTCGTTACTGTGAGCTCCCACGCTTCGTAAACAGATGGATGCAGGCTCACATGCACACATTCGCATACACACAGATGGCACGCATGGACAATACACACAACCTGCACACTAATTCACCTTAATTAATGGTCCTTTCAGTTGACCTGACACACCAAATGATCAAATCCATGTGCCAACCTTTCCATACGGACACATTCATTGTCCCAGATTTATTTACGGTGCTTTCAGAGAGTGTTTACCTACTTTTTAAAAATATTTGTGTTCTTGTTGCACCTCATTTTTTCTTTCTTCACAACAACCTCATTTTTTCTTTCTTCACAACACATATTTCATATTTTGAGTCCAAGAATGCTAATTTCTATTTCTTTGTAATGAAAGGCTTTTTGCCCATTCTTCTATGTAAATTCTTCTGCCAAATAACTTGGAGAGTGCCATCGGACTGAAAATTTCAGGTCACACCACAGATTTCTGGTTGGAATCAGGTCTGGGCTCTGGCTGGGGCGTTTGTGAGTGCCAACTTTACTTTACTTTCAAGTCGTTTCGTCATTTTGACCTGCGTTGATTTGGGTCATTGTCCTGGTAAAAAAAAAGTACCTTCACCCTAAATGTAGATCGTGTGCTGACTAAAACAAGTTCTCCTGAAGGATTTGCCTGTGTTTGGCTCCATCCACACTGCTCTAGCTGGCAACAAGCATTTATTTTTTCCAAGATGTTGGTGTGTTTAGTTTGTGCCAAACACAGCACTTTCTTTTCAGGCCACAACTCAGTAGACCACAACATTTTCTTTCAAAGGGTTTCAGGTTTTGTCACATGACTTCTAGCAAACCCTAGGCATGACTTAATGTCGGCCTTCCTCAGAAGTGGTTTCCTTCTAGCCATTCTACCAAAGAGGCCAAATATGTGAAGGAATTGGTGATGCTTAGACAGGTTCTTCCATTTCAGCATGAAATCTCTCCAGCTCTGTCAGTGTTGCAGCCGGCTCACGGTCACCTCTCAGACAAATGCCCTTTTAGTCTGGTTGCTTGGGTTGGTAGGTTGGCCTGATTGTAGCAGTTTCTGGATTGTGTTATTTATTATTATTTTTTTTTGGAGGTTCATGCTTCATGTAGTTTGCTACTACACACCCTTTCTATTTTTTGATGTGCTGCAAAGCTACTCAGCCAAATCAAACTTCACCTTGTGTCTGAAATAAAATTATTTCATTTGCAAATATACAACAGTTAGTTCTGGTCCTCTGATCCTAGATTTTTCAAAACGTTTTGATGTCAAGGAACTCCTGCCTACAACACAAAGGCATCTATATATTTTTTAAACTCAATTATGCTGTTTGAGGAAAAATAGTAATTGTGATGTTTTAAAAAAAATGTCATTACAATATAATCTGGAAATTGTTACTTTATATATATACATTATTTTATACTTTTTTTTTTTTTACACCAAGCACCCCATTATTATTATTATTATTATTATTATTATTGTTATTACTAAATGAACATTGTAGAGTGAAAGCAGAAACAAATAAACTCATTAGCTAATGAGTAACCGACTTATTAGCTAGGTATTGTGACAGGTAATCACAATTTTCTGATATTTACTGTAGCTGATATTGCTTATTATCATATGTGATATATTTATTTACTACTGTTCAAAAAAGTATCTTATGCTTACCAAGGCTGCATTGATTTTATCAAACTGCAAACAGTAATTTTGTGAAATATTATTACAATTTAAAATAACTGCTTTCTGTTTTAATATATTTTATAATGTAATTCATTCCTGTGATGCAAAGTTGAATTTCTAGCAGTCTTCATTGTCACATGATCCTTCAGAAATTATTCTAATATGCTGATTTTGTGCTCAAGAAACATTTCTGATTTGTATTTAATTTATTTTTAAAAACAAACAGTTGTTCTGCTTAATAATTTTGTGGAAACCACAATATAATTTGTTTTTCAGGGTTCTTTGATGAATGGAAAGTTCAAAATTACAGTATTTATTTGAAATCAAAATGATTTGTATGTATGTAAATGTAAAAAAAAAAAAATCTTACTGACCCAAAACTTTTGTTTGCACATGTAGCCTATATTAATTATATATTATTGTGGGGGTGTTGTATTTCTTTGCAGAAGGTTAAAAGCTTTGCTAGTCTTTTTTTTTTTTAACTCTAAGAACTTCATCTAGATGTCTCATAGGAAGCTCCTTGGTCTTTGTGACAGCTTTTGCTGTGAGACCTTGCAAAATCAGAGATATTTATTGTGTAATCAAACAACTGAACATGGGAGGTGGTGGATTCAAGAATACAGATGTGCCTTGTTAACATATGAGGTGTGATTTTCAAGATAATTGAATATCTCACTCAATTTAGGCTGTTAAAACAAAGGCAGGTGAATGTTTGACAATTATGCAATTTTCTGATTTTAATAAAGAAGTATGTCATATTAACTTTATAAAGAGGAATGGGAGAAAGAAATAAAAATCCTGTGAATATGTTCCTGATCTGATAGCAATAAAGCAGAATAAGCAATCAATGTTGGCTGAAGCCACCGCATGTCATATCAACAGACTGCCTCTGAGCTGTGAAAGTGAGAGTCACTGATCGGGTTTCTGGCATAGATTAGAAAACACAAGAGCCAAACAAATAGCTTCAATACAACAGTTTCTCAGAGCCCAGCGGTCCTGACCACTCCACCACCACAGGGGTTACTGCCATGACCTGGACTTTTTATAGCTGTGTCTCGTCCACCGTCTAGGGTCAAGAGACTCTTTAGAGTTCAAGTACACTGAGGCAAGAGAAGTCTTGCTGCTCTCTGCTTTGAGCCCTCACTGGCTGACAAAGCACAATAATCCACATTAGATGCTCCAGTGGTGCTTGTGTCTACCGGGGCCCGCAGACGATTGACTGAGCTGAACCTTCCCCGTACACAGGCCCACACTGTGAGATTGACAGTCATATTGTTGTAGTCACAGCTTTCTCGGGCCTGTTGTTGTTGCACGCAGCGGGCACTGCTCTGTGCGCATGCTTCTATGCGGGTAGGGGGCGGCCAGGGGGGTTTCTACTTACATCTGCAGGAGGCATATTTGAGCATGTAATGCCTTTATACAAAAGGAAGTTGCATTGACAGAGTCTTGAGAGAGAGACTGATACCATGGCTGCAGGGTCAACTTCAAATTCTAGTCTCATTACTGTGGAACCCAGCATGAATTACCATGCTAGTTAGTGCTGGTCTAGCTGGTGGTCATGTTGTTTAGTAGAACATCATGTTGATTTTGTTGGTCCACTTCACTATATTCAGAATGTGGCATCATTTTCATGCAAATTCAACCATAACACTTGAAGGTATAGTTCACCCAAAAATGAAAATTCTGGCATCATTTACTCACCATCCACTTGTTCCAAACCTGTAGGAGTTTCTTTCTTCTGTTGTACACAAATGAAAATATTTTGAGGAATGTTGGTAACCAAACAGTTGATGGTAGCCATTGACTTCCATAGTAGTGTGCTGGCACATAGCAGCACCCCCCCCCCCCCCCCCTTCTATGGAAGTCAATGGTACAGTCAACAATGGTACCAGCATTCTTCAGAATATCTTATTTTGTGCTAATACAGGTTTGGAATATCTTGAGGTTGAGTAAATTTTCATTTTTGGGTGAACTATTCCTTAAAATTTTAATTTGTGAATATTTTGTAAAATTATTATATAGCTCTCTGGAATACTTGATTCGAATTGGTCAATCACGTGCATTCAGCGGAATGATATTTCCTAATATTCAATGTTGTCATATCAGTTTGCTGATTTAGGAAACTGAATCCGCACTACTTTCATGTCCAATCCTACCACATTTTACAAGGTGGTAAAATCGATACAAACTAACGATGAGATTCACATGGCAATGTTCATTTTTTAGAAAATAAAACGTAAGCATGAAGGTCCTACTCCTAAACCCTTAGCAGAGGCTTTAAGCTAATATACAGGTAAAATGCTAAAAGTATTTCAACTCAATATCAAATCAATATTTAAGGTATTTATGTATCCATGCCGGCATCCTGATCAACTTTTCTGGGTTTATTTTGCAATAATTATACACATTATTATTATAAAGATACACATTACACATTAATGCATGTTATCCCTTACGTAATGCATTACGAAATGTAAAAATAAAATTTTACTGCATATAATTATTTAGTTGTTCTTTTATGCTCATTTTACAACATTGTTAATTCAAGTTAATTTATACAGCTTTTAAACATTAATAAAAGCTGTAGTCTATTATTTATTGTTAGCTCATTATGCCTAACGTGTTAATAAACTGAACGTTATTTTAAAGTGTTACAGTTTAACTTGGATCAACTGGAGAATTATTTAATAATCTTTACAAAAAAAATGTCAGTGGACATTTCTGAATATAAATAAACCTACTTCCATTATTTTTTCTTTAGTATTAAATTGAATTTCTCTAAAACTCTGCAACATAAAAGGGACTTTTACTTGTACAAGCACATTAATTAAATACAGACCGTGTCAAAAGAAACTAGATAGGCGAAACCAATTACTACTTGTTCAAGCCGTTTTTCCTTTATGTAAAAGGCTAAAGAGTAGATGTATGATTGTGGCTTAAACTGTGTCTTTTGGACTGCTATGAGGGATCTGTGCTTGTTTCCTCAAAGGTCTTCGACTGGCATTCAATCGCATTGTTACTGGCATGACTGCTCGGTCACCATGGAAACCAATGTAATAATCACACATGAACATTTACATGGTTGCCCGCAATAGAGAGAGCTGTGCGCTAAGATAATCAAAGAGTGTGTATTAGTGTGTGCTGGCACATAGCAGCACATTTCTGTTGCTTTCCCATGCTTGTGCGAGTGTTTGTGCGCTGGTGAACTGTGTGCGCAGATAACTCAAATTAAAGCAGTGTTACTCTACAGACACATTATGATGGCCAAGTTTTTTCCCCAGCAAAGCCAAAGATCTTCCACTGGGTGAAACACTGCAACAGCTTTACATCATTACAAACAAAACAATAAAAACCAACATATTGCTTTGAGAGGACTGTGATTCTAATAAAGATCGAGTCTGGATGTTTGTTTTTTACAAACGCTTTGTGACAGTGTCAGGGCAATTAATAATCTACATTACACAGCCTCGCTGTGCAACCAGGGTCCAGCAGGCAAGCAAAGCTTTTAATACGACACGGCCTGGAGAATATAATTAAACACCAGTAACAGAGTTAATGTGGGTTCTTGCCCATTTCCTCTTTCAGGTCCAAGGGAACATGAGGTTAACCAAACGGATATCAATCCAGAATTCCACTTATTCCATTATACGGTTCGCTAATGATTTGAACAAGAAATAGAAATTATACTCTCTAAAAGGCGTCAAAACAGATTTCTAGTCATTTTAATACTCTGAACAAACAGCTATTTCATAAACAGTGTAACTAATATTTCTACATATGAATAAGCACTTATAGTTATCACAGTTTTTCAATACTGGATTAAAAGTCCTCTATCTTGTCACTGAGGCAATACCCTCAAAGGGACACCTTTATGGTATCTATTCCTAACGAGTACATATTAGTACTTAAAGAACTTTAAGGGATAGATAAATATATAAAGGCGTATCCTTGAAGCTGCTGCCTCAATGACAAACTGTTGAAACCCTAAAGGTACAATTTTCACACATTTTCAGACAGTTAACTGCCAATAATGTTTTAATCTCAAAAGGGCCCAATGTACACTATATAAATAAAAAGTGTTCTTAATAACAAAAAGCAGCTAAAGTGCATCAAAGATACATTCAAAGGACTTTTATTTTTAAGAACAATGACATGTATACAATGTTTTTGGGCAGAACTATTTGTATTATATCTAATAACATTCACACTCTTTAAAGCATTAGTTCACATGCAAATGAGCATTCAGTAATAATTTAGGGACCAATTCTCACTAATAACTAGTTGCTTATTAGCATGCATATTGCTAGCATATTGGCTGTTTATTAGTACTTATAAAGCAGATTGTAATGCCTTATTCTGCATGACTGTATTTTAGATCCCTTAACCCTACCCCATACCTAAACTTAACAACTACCTTACCAACTATTAATAAGCATCAAATTAGGAGTTTATTAAAGCAAAAGTCATAGTTAAAGGTTAGTTAATAGTGAATTGTTTTGGAAGAATGTTGGTAACCAAACAGTTCTGCTAACCAGTTTCGGAAGAATGTTGGAAACCAGTTTTGCTAACTAGTTTTGAAAGAAAGTTTGTACCCAAACAGTTTTGTTTACCAGTTTTGCAAGAATGTTGGTAACCAAAAAGTTCTGCTTAACAGTTTTGGAAGAATGTTGGTAATCAAACATTTTCTTCTTGCTTGTTCGACAGAAGAAAATCCTACAGGTTGGAACAACATAAGGGATGACAGAAATACCATTTTTGAGTGGACTATCCCTTTACACAAAGTACAAAACATAGATAGATAAGATAGATAATTTATTTGTAATTTATTTGTCCTTAGAGAGGAAATTCATTTTCACAGAAGGTGCGTATACAACACAAGGACAAGTACCTATTATATACAAACTTGTCACAATACATTCACGAAAAAAAATAAATAATTATCAGTCAACCATTATAATGTATGGCACATATGCAGCAGGCACATCTTTCAAGCGAGAAAAGACTGTATTCTTCTGGTCTAAAATGAGATTGGCAAGAGTCCTAAACACGTGAAGGCAATTTAACAGAGCCATAATAACAGAATCTCTGAGCTTCACTGTTCTGGCATTATCTGTGCACGGAGTGTGATGACAGAGGACGGTGTGTGGGGTAACATGGCCTGATGCCACAGTCTGCGTCTGCAATTCAATTTGAGACCATGCGGCGCATCTAGAGCCTGCGACAGTGAGATGGAGAATTGACTCCGTCTGAGTCTGTAGATTAAACCTGCTGGCAGACAGAGGAAAGAGCGGAGCGGGCTGGATCTGAGGCGGAGAGATAGGAGAGCTTTTGTCGACTCCCCCCATAGCCCGTCCAATCAGATAAACAAAGCCCACGGAACGGTGATTTATAGCACAAGTGGAGAGCCTGACAGCTGCACGTCTCATCAGCATGGAGCCGGGTGTAATTAGCACAAGGCTGGAGCTTGAGGGGAGGGATCAAGCTTTGCCGTACCACACCAGTCTTCAGGGAGCTTGTAGGGAGCTTGAGCGCCCAAATGTCACCAACCAACCACAAAGAAGATGAGGCCAAAATATCTTGGAGACTAGTTCCAGTTCACTGAAGACAACAAGGAATTATATTGTTTTCAGTTTCCCTCTCACTTCCTCTCTCACACCCACACTCCTTCCTCTCAATTGCTTTCTATATCTTTCCCTCGAGCGATTTCCACTATAACTCCTATTGTGTGCATATACAGAGTGAGTAAATGGGTTTGTCAGGTGAGCCAGAACAGAAAAAGCCAGTAATCTCGTCGGCGTAAGAACCTCCCAAGGCTTCTGGGATTGCGCTCTTATATCCGTCCCTCACTTAGCGACTGGATTTCGCATGATGTGATGGTGGGAATTGTGCGAGTGCATCCTCAGCACAGGAGCCATGCAGTGTTTGTATACAGTCCTTTGAGGCAGATGGCCTTATATGGAGGCCGACAGGCTTGATGGCATGATTAATGGCTGGCTGTGTGCTGGACGGTGAGCCGTATCGATCCACCACTGGGTCAGATCCTCCACACACACGGCCAAGGCAGCACTGTAATTTGACTGTATCTGTATCTGCTACTCACCACCCTGAGGTGACTCTGTCAAGTTAATTTACCCAGCGACAACCGCAGAACAAAGACTTCTTAATCAAGTACAAACACAGTTATTGTATCATCTTAATACACTGATAACTCTAGAACAGCACGGCGGCCCGACGATCAAATTAAATAAGAGACGATGGCATTTACTGAGGCACGACACAACCTCGGCTAAGTCACGGCAGACATTATGAGAAAATCTCCTTGTTGACAGATTAGAGCGGTGCTTCTCAAATGGTTTTTCTTCAAGGATTTTATTTTGGAATTGAAGTAATGACCCATGTACACCTCAGAGTAAAAAAATAATAATAATAATTACACAGTTACTTTATTTTAAACTTTATTTTATTAGATTTTTATAAAAAACAGCTTAAGGGATTTTATATGATAGTTTTTGCCATAGTACCAAATGATAGATGAATCTGCTCCAAAATTCAATAGTGTTTGATTGGATGCACATCTTTGATGTCAATAAATAACACAGGAAGTGTATTCTTCCAAGTGTACAATCCTAACCAGAGTCTCATCGCTCAGCAGCCATATTTCTAAAGCCTTCAGGCAGCTATTAAGTATGCAAGACCAACTCCTTTCTAACTGAATGGGGAAAAACTGAAAACTACTTGCCAAACTCAGATTTACATATTAACATATTTCAAATTAGCAACAAAATCTAAGAGGAACTGTCCCATACTGTAAAATTTGTTTTAAATAGCATTAAAAAGCATATATTCTGGTTGGTCCAACCAGTGGACATGTGCAGTCCCAAGTGTGAATCTCAGAATACTGACTGTTTCTATAGGAACTGGAGATTATAACGGCAGCTGCAGTGATGTGATAACTTTACCAGTTGCCGATTGGCTCCTTCATTTAGAAGGCAGTTCTTATTCTGCCATATTGCGAGTCACTCTTATTCAGAGTAATATGAGTGAACTGTTTTAGTATATGCAGTCTTTGTCCTAACTATGCATGATTATCTGGTTAATTACATTGTATTATTTGCATTTAGCATTTTGTCCCTGTTATCAGACAGACTTGCAAAACATGTTTGGGTCATGACCCATCAGTTGAGAGTAATAACGATTGTAAGTGGGTCAGAATGACATGAGACTTGGATTCTGGCCAAAACAAATGAAGACAGCTGAGCAGTGGCGAAGAGCGAGTGCTCTCCGGATCTCAGCGTGGGGCGAGCTTATATTTCCAGCAAAGCTCTGTGATGAGAGAGGAAGCAGTTCCTAATGAACTTGTGTGAATTAATGGCAGCAGCATTATTAGTCTGCCACAGAGTAATTAATTAGTCCCAGGATAGCCAACCTCGCTTACGCACTGAGGTTTAACATGACCCCGCCTTTGACACTCCAGTTTAAATGAATAGTTCACCTCCATGTCACTCTAAACATGAATGACTTGCATTTTTCAGTGAAACACAAAAGTTGACTTTTTAAAATAATTTTGAGGCTTTTCTTTTTAATATATGAATGAAGACTTCAAAACTACAAAAAGGTGCAATAAAAGTATTATAATAGTGGTCCATATTACTTGCACTATACACTATTTCAAAACTTCTCAATAAATCTTTCAAAAGTAAAAACAACAACAACAACAACAAAAACAGACTGGAATTGAAATATTCACTTCAATAAATAAGTTTGGGTGTCAAGGGAGCTGACACTGATATCCAATTTGTGAGCTAATTATATATATAAAGTATATACAGTATATATTCCATCTTTTACAAATTCAATCTTTTAATCCAGTTCACAAAAAACAATCTGAATGATTAATAAATTAATTGGGCTGACATCTCACATTCAAGTCACTGGTACATTTGCAGTAGTGAAATTTATTGAACAATAACTTACATTTCAGTCTGTTTCACCAAAGCTATCAAATAACTTCAGAGGTTGTATGGATCACTTTTATCATTCTTTTATGGTGTTTGTGTGTACTTTTTGAAACTTGAAAGTCGCATGAAAAACAATGACTACAACATTATTAGAAATTAGGCTATGATTTGGAATGACATGCAGGTGAGTAAATGATGACAGAATCTAATATTTGTGTGAAATATTCCTTTAGATATACATATTCCATAGGCCCCTGAAAGAGCTAATAATGTTTGTAATGGACTCTGCTATCATATCTCTTGGACCGGAAGGTGTGTGGATAAAAGGACTCTCTGAAAGAGAGGAGAGAATGGAAAGCACAATTAATCTTGGTAATTTTTTGGGGGAGGCACAATGTAGACATTCATTTTATAATCTGTCTTAGTATGTCAAATACAATAACAAAGCCATTCGCCATACTGCTGATGCTGACAGCAAGGTTCACCGCTTGGCCCAACACTAATTTAATGGTTCCTTTGCAGTCCTTTTGGGAACAGCAATAAAGCCTGGTCTGCAATATTGGCAATGCTGCTGAACTCACTCTCTCTCTTGCTCTCTCTCTCTCTCCAACATATGCAAATCCTTGTGTAAATATGCAAAGTAATATCCTCTGATGTAGATTTGAATTATTCTGACTATTTGAGAGTCAATATGGATAGCAGTCATCTGATTAGTGCTAAAGACTGGAGCTCCACTTCACTTTGAATTTCACACATTTGCTGTAAGAGCTCAGGGCGTGCAGATTTATCCACATGTTAAAACTGAATCATTTGGATATCGTGAGAATGATTTATTACATTTCATTACCATAATAACACATTATGTTGCTGATATACTTTCTCATATCCACATATCATACCGTCCATGTTTTACATGACTTCATTCCCCCTTATCATACGGTCCTCTTGGGTGTATATTACCATATCACCAATTTGGTCCCAGAGAACCATGAAGGATATTTCAAAAGACTTCATTTTTCTACACCCGGTAGTCTATTAACTTAAAGCTTGGCTAAACACAGATATAGATATAGTTTTACATGTTAGATGGGTACATTAAATGTAAAACAAAAGTTTACTTAATTTTGTCTTTTTATAGGTCAGATCAGCAGAACATGATTTACACAAGGTTAAGTTCCTGTATTGACATCTTTTTCTGTTGCTGGATCAACCAATCATTGCTATAACTGTAGCTGTAAAACAATAAGGGCTGGCAATTGGTTGATGGGAATGCAGTTCCAGGAACAACAAAGGATGTCGATCCAGGAACAACTCCTAATTGTGCAATTCATGTTAAACAACATCAATATCCAGGGAGAGTAAAAACACAGACCGAAGCCTTGGCAAGTCTGCGAAAATCAAAACTGGCTGCTGTACAGCCACAGAAAAGCATGGCTATTTCATTAAATGCTCCACGGTGGTAGAGTTTCTGACTAGGCTTTAATGTTATATTATACTGGTTAATATATTACCATATCATTTCCCACTCTTCTCCCTATGGTCTGAAAGGCAAAGCGTGAAATGAGAGAGGTGAAATAGAGATATTAGCAGGGTCAGAACCTTCACAGCCAATCATCGGAATGAAATTCAGAATGTGTGTGTGTGACCTTGTAATTTGCATTTCTTGCATTTCTTTCTAACCTCCTCTCATTCAGCAAAACAGAGCCCAGGCCAGAACACACATACAGTCATCTGATAAAGCTAAATTGTCGACTACGGTCTGACGTTTTCTGGAAAATGATCGCCTTGAGTCATTCGAATTGCCATACACAATTTTCTCACATATGCGTTGAGGATATGAGAAAAAATTTAATTAGGCAGCTAGAATTAGTTGAGGCAATTGTTTTCAGTAAATCATTTGGTTAAACGGCACTAATCAGGTTTTCAGCGCACTGCAGGTTTGAGCTGAGAAGCCAAGGCCTCCACTGTGGTGATTTATTAGCGGAATGCAGAGGATGGAGGGAAATGATGGAGGAGACAAAGGAAGAAAGGAGAGGCCAAAGTATAGAAACCGAGAAACCTCCAAGTAGGCCTGGATGCTAAGTAGTACAGCAGATGGATCACAACGAGGGTTTCCCAGGATTCCCTAGGTCTGGGGACGCCCGCTCTGATTCAGAGGAGCGTGTCAGCATCGACTCTGCCAGCATGACCCTAATCATCTGCTTCTTCCTGTGAGACGTGGAAGCAGTTCATATTGCTCCAGCGAGGAAAGCGTGAATCTTTCTGATCTATTGCTGGCTCTCTGGGTGTTTGGAGGACAATAAATCAGCACGACTGGTTGGATGGGGAATCAGAGGAGTCTGGAGCTCCATTTGCTGGTTTTTAATGGCCACGCAAGGTGATTTGTGTTCCTGCGAAGTCACAGTGGCAGGAAATGCATGAGGTTGTCAGCTGAAGCTACGTGGCAGCTCCAGGAGTCTGACTCACATGTGGGATAGTAACAGCCAGGATACATAACACTGATGGACTGTCAGGTTAAAACTCAGACAGAATTGTGAGGATTCCAGTCGAAGATAAACGAGCTTTAGTCTGATCATCCATAGTGCCCGTCTGGATTTGGGTTTGACACCACCTTCTGTTCTATTACTGCGCCAAATCCAGATGTGACCTTAAAGGGTTAATGTTTTTGTCTCGTCACTCCGGCTGGACAGGGCATCACAATATGGTAAGGGGTGTAACATTTCCGTCACACGCATGAGGTATTCGGCCAATCACAATGCACTGGATAGCTGGCCAATCACAGCACACCTCGCTTTTCAGACCGATGAGCTTTGTAAAACTCGACACGTTTCAGAAAGGCGGGGCATAGAGGAGAAATAATAATGTGCAGTATGTGGAAAATAACGTGTTTTTTTTTTTACCTTAAACCGCATAAACACATTTCATTACACCAAATACACAAAATAATGTTATTTTTAGCAGCATCATATGACCCCTTTAATATAACTCCGACTGGATTCGTCTGAAAGAAGAAAGTCATATACACCTAGGATGCCTCGGGGGTGAGTATAACGCAGCCTAATTTTCATTTTTGGGTGAACTAACCCTTTAATACTGTTGTCAGGAGAAGATCCCAACCCAGCAGACACTGGTATAAGTCTTATAGGTCCCTAAGGTCTCCGATGGCATTGGACAGTGTGTGAAGAGCCAAGTCGATGGCCATCAGACACGAACCACCTACTACATCGCAGCCTGGATCAATGCAGCTGGATCCATCGGGCTCAAGAGCGGAAGAAGGGACAGGTGTCTGAGGCCAAACCACCCTGGCTCTCGCTACTCAGTTGGGGCTCTTGTGGCATCTGATGGCTCCATTCCAACCCGTCTGATCTTTACACAAGCTAAAAGGCCTGGAGACAGTGCAGGTTTACAGTGACTACAAGAAGGTCATGTGCTTCTCTGCTTTTCTAACCTTAGGGTCTGTTCTACGCCCACTGTAGCCAAGAAGTCGGGCACTGCTCCGCAAGATAACACATTAAAGTCTAAGGCACGATACTTCGAGTCTTACTCCAGTCATGTGAATTAAATCTGATGATAATTGTCGGCAGCTGCTCATATTTTAGGACCGTAATGGAGACATTTACGCTCTCGAGCGTACAATCACAAAGGATTAACCTGGTGAAGAAATGAAAAGGTGAGGAAGTGGAACGCATCGCATCTCTCCCTGGACAGGTTCAGCCAAGTGATTTTCCTCCAAATTAACATCAAAACCTTTATTCAAATGCTGTCATTCTGAATTACGTTCCCATAGCAACACAACTGCAACAGTGAAGCAAGAAAATATGTGCCCAAGTATTTGATGATGAGCCCCGTATTGCAGTTCGTTCCAATACATGCTATTGTTGTTTTGGAGAGGGTGTTCATTTGAAGCCGCTTTGGATCCATCACACCGTAGAGTGATTTCTGGACTGTCTGAAATACAATATGTTTTTCTCTGTTTAACAAAAGCACCTGAGATCAATGCATTTAAGCGGTGTGTAATATCGGTGGACTTCGAGGAGCTAGGCTGATCTCAGTCCCCGTCCTCATTTTTGCCAGAACCTGTGGAGCTCCCCTCGCTCGCGTGCTCTCAGGCTGTCCTCAACCTGGTTGTCATGGAAACAGGAATCATGTGACCAGAAGTAAAACGAACTTGGGCAAAGGAGGGGAACTGGCCCCGTGGAGGCAGTCAGAAGCGCTCTTGTCTCTTCTGACACGTTACCTTGGAAACAAGCCGGGGAGACAGGAAGCAAGTATTAGAGTAAGCCCCTGTTTGTTTGAATAAGAGTGAGGATGCTGCTCGGACTCCAGACTGTGCTTTGTCGAGGGGGGTTTGTGGGGGGGGGGGGGGTGTTCTGTGTACAAGAGTCATGTTTGCCGCACTGTGGAGAACAGTGTGAGTTTTGATATCAACATGACAGGCCCGTGTTTCCACAGCCCAGCTGCATAAGGCCACAAATAACAGGCATCATAAATAATTCATCCACTGTAGTGCAAATCATTGCGAGAATTGTATGTCTCAGCTGCCTTATTTACACCCCCTCAACCCATAATTAGATCTGTGATACTGTAACACAGCCCCCCCCCCCTCCAAACCTTGTGGAGAACTTACTTATCCAAACCAAAATACATTATTTTGAATTTATGAGGGTCTTTTGAGTTTTTTCTTTCTGCATGTACAAATTTATTCAAAAAATGTACAAATATGAAAGTAAAAATTTATTTCATGCATACAAAAACACATTTTCCAAGATGATGATCATGTTTTTCATTTCTGAATTAAAATGCATTTTCATATTTTTTTGGGTGGCATAAAGGGAAAAAAAAATGTCAGGATAATGCAACTGACTGACAGCATAACATGAAAAAAAGCCTTAAAAATGAAATTCTTGAAAAGAAAACCTTATTAAATATAGTTATTATATTAGTTATTTCTAAAGATTTTTAAGAAAATATCTTTCTTAAAAGTAATATAAAAAAAAAACTGCTTCACTTCTTAATATATATTTTAATTGTCTGCCAAATCACATTGTGCAGAAAATGTGAAAAATTTTATATGAATAGAAAACATTTTAAAATAAGTAATGTGGTGCCTCCAAAATGACTATAAATTATGATATTTGTTCAAAAAAAATGTTTCTCCCTTCAAAAATATATTAAAAAACTTAAAAGAAAAAATATATATATTTTTTTTTTATAAAAACAGCATTAAGATTTTTACACTCACATGTAAGGGAAACATGTTGTTACTTTTCTTCAAAATGGTATAAAAGTTTTTGGAAACCAACATGAACAAAGATAACCTTTATCATGGACACTGTTATTTTCACTGCCCTATGAAGGTTCATGCTCAGAATGTATGTTAGACGGCGTGAAACGTGAAGCCCCTTGAGCGGCAGCATGGCTAAGAGACGGAAAGAGCCCTGTGCCGTGTTTTCCCCCAGGAGCTGCCAGAGTAATTATTTAACATCAAACAGCCGGGCTGCAAGGTTAATAAAGGGGATGTAACCGAGCTCCCAGAGGCCCTGCAGGACTAATATTTACTGTTGATTTGGACGTACTTGAGAAGGAGTCTGACAGTCTCTCAATATCGCTGACAGTTCTGTGGATGGATGGGGGTTAGACACACTGGCCTGGGGATATTTTACAGGTCCTGGTGCCTGTCGATCAGGATGGCTGAAGCCTGTTGCTGCTGCACTTGATCCTGCGTGGGGCGAGCAAATTGCAGAGAGCGGCTCCTCGCATTTTCAGTGGTGCTAGAACATGCCAACGATAAAATCGCATTATATGTAGACTGTAGGTAAATAAGGGCTTCTAGTCTGTCATCAGAATAATATCTCTCTCATTCTCCATCTCTCCGAGCATAAAGACCTGGGGAACTACAAGACAAAAGCATCAGTGTTAAAATCAGATACCAAACCTCTGTGCCTATGGGTTCAAGTGCTTGTTCAACAACGGGTGACCCACTTATTTTAATTGCTTATTCGCAAACACAAAGGGGAAAAAAGATAAATAGCACAGCCTTGTTCCACCATCATCTCCGTGTTTAAATACACAGCATTGCACAATAACTGCATGATGGGGGCATTTTCATACTTCAAAGCTGAAGAGTGAATATATTAAGGATCTTCAGCATCAAAAATTTAAAGAGTGTGTGGAGAAGAGCTTTTACAGGAGGATTACTGACAAACAAGCTTAACATATGTAGATTGCAGCCATGAATATATACTATTTAGTTTTTGCTAGCATCTACTGTACGTTAGCATTCAGGCTCTAAGAATCGAGGTTTATGAGAATCTCTATAGAATATCCTTCTCAAAGAGTTCAGCTTTTTTCAACATGTTTGAAGTGATCTTGACAGAACTAAAAGCATCAGTATTATTTTTCTCATCCTCACAATTTCCTTCATTTCCATTTATCAATTCAAAACAGCTCATAAATGACCCTTAAGGGATGTCGTATCATACAGCAGTACCTTCATTTAGCACTGATGAAATGCACTTTGATGTTTTTCCATTGACATTTCAAAGCGAAATTGCACAGAAATTCGGTTCATATTGTTGAAATTATTTAGCATGAAGCTGACTCCCTCCACAATGTCTTGTCATTTGGTCTCAAACCAATTATGGTAATATTGCTTCAATTGACTAGATAAATACTCTGGCTTGAAAGCTCTCGGAGAATAGATCTGGGCAATATTTCGCAATACGAGCTGTTTTTTCACATCCAGTTTTCATAATGAATATTTATTCAATCAGTTACGAAGCTCAATGCGAAAAGGCACAGCCCCTGAGGACGTTCCGCAGCTTTAGCCAGTGGCCTGTGACATTTCACAACGGTAATGCCATGAAATATTTCACCATCTTGGTGGCATTTCTCATCGTCACCATGTTTTGTCTGATCCTGAATGCCGGATGAATGTAGTGTGCCGAAAACTTCATGAAGCATTATCCGAATTTCTGTCTGGTGATACATGGGAGGATAGTCTACTGTAGTCAAATTTTTAATCTCAAATGCAAGGCGTTTTATGAATTATTTGAGAGAATTACGCAATGCAGATCACACAGCCTGCCCGACTGTGCACGGCCATCAGGAAACAGCAGACGGAGAGATATGAAGATACATCAGTTGACATTTTCGCTCGACTCCCGTACAAGCAGACAGCTCTGACAGACAAGCCGCTAACAGCGTTCTATTGACCCCAAAATCATTGAATCCCTTTAAAAGAATGCAATGACAGATCGGTGGGACGTCCTTTACAGAAAGAGCACTCAATAAGTTGGCATATTTGTGTTTAGTTTCTCACTTTTCCCTGACAGAGCTGTCAAAGCGTTCATTCCTCAAAAATATCACGAATGTTCTAATCTTGAATGGCTGTCAGACGTTTTTCCAGGAATAAATGTGAAACTTTAAAGCACGTAATGAGAAGGCGTATCGCAATTTTCTGAGAAGCAATTCGAAGTGCTACCTTAAAAAGGAATGGATCTTCCCACGAGGGGCATGCGGAATGATGAATTGCATATGATATGACACAGAGAGCTTGAGAGGGAACGGGAGGTAGCGCTTTTAATGCTGTTGTCTAGTTGCTTTCATTCTCTGCCCTGTGTTGTCTTCCGTTTTTCATATTCTCCCCCATATTGTCCCATTCATCTGCCCTGACACCAAGACAATGGCTGAGGGACCATCACATGCCTCTCAGCACTTTGAAAAATTAACTCTGTCTCACTATCCTCTTACATTCTCAGCAGTATAAAACACCCCACATCTCTCAGCACGTCTACGCCGGCGCTCTGAATCAGGCTTCTTGTGATTGAAGCCAAAAGGGAGTGTGTTTGAGATTTCTTTTTCAGAGTGAAGGTTAAAATCAGTCTGTAGAAAGATCACAGAGGTCACAGCTCTCGACCGGTGCGACGGCATGGGTGTGTGTCCCTGAGGCGCAGACAATGGCAAATTGCTTTTCAAATAGCTCCGCTCACTTCCGCTCTCAATGGAACAGATATGTTGATCGTGCTAAGAGAGAATCCTGAGAAGTCTATCGCGATATTGGACATTTCAGATATGAGAATATGGATGTGATTCAGAAAAGGTTTTAAATGGACAATGTTGAAGAAAAACACGAGGGATTTGTTAAGCAAATACCCGTTTCAAAACCTAGTGAACTGACTTGATGTCCACATAAGAAACTGATTTGAAAATCTAAAAGGGATAGTTCACCCAAAAATGAAAACCCTCCACTTGTCTGTAACCAGTATGAGTTTCTTTCTTCTGCTGAACAAAAAAGAAGATATTTTGACTAATCTTGGTAACCAAACAGTTAAAAAAATAAATACAATGGAAGTCAATGGCTACTTTCAACTGTTTGGTTACCAACATTCTTCAAAATATCTTCTTTTGTGTTCAGCAGAAGAAACTCACGCAGGTTTGGAACAAGTGGAGGGTGAGTAAATAGGGCCTTTCGCACCATTTTAGTTCCAGAACTAAATGTACAGTACTAAAGTACTGGGACAATTTTGCGCGAACTATTTCCCAGTACCATTTAAAGGGTTGCATTCGCACCGACAGTGTGTACTAGGAGCCGGTCGACAGCGACGTCATTTGTGCGCGGCGTTCAACAACGGACACAAATTAGAACAACATTAACAACAGGAGGATGGAGGACGCTGTGATCGGAGCTGTTTTTGTTGTGTCTCGCGGGTTTCACAGTGGACATGGAAAGTCGACGTTTACGTAAAGCCATTGAAAGAACTGAAAGGAGGACTAAGAATCTCCAACGACAACTGGCAGTGCTACATTTGCTACAAGTGCCTGCACTTCAGCGTCCGTCCATCTATCGCTGTTCTCCATATTTGCGAAATAAGTTGACACAACGTTTACAGTATGTTTACACAGCGTTTTAAATCATGGCAGGTAAGGGCGTTTTCGTACGCATTTGACCAATCAATGTCTGCTTACGTCACGATTAGTACCAGTTGTGCTGGTTAGACCCTAAAGACACAACGTTTACAGTATGTTTACACAGCGTTTTAAATCATGGCAGGTAAGGGCGTTTTCGTACGCATTTGACCAATCAATGTCTGCTTACGTCACGATTAGTACCAGTTGTGCTGGTTAGACCCTAAACAGTCCGGTACTAAAATCACACCCAGTTCCGGTGGTGCGAAAACGCCAAAAAGTGCGTAGTTCCACAATTAGTTCTGGTACTATGAAAAGGTTCCTCTGAGCCAAGAATTTGCCTCAGCCACCCAGCATGTGTAGACTCATAACACACATACCTGCAACTATATAGTAGTTGAAAAGCAATAATGTGAATTCCTGAATTCACAGCATTCATAAACCAGAAGGCAAAAAAAAAAAAACAGTTGAATGCCTGAACAAAGAAAGAGGTGCAAACTCTGTCCATAAGTTATGCTTAGAAAGGTGCAAATCTTGTGAAATGTTATTTCTCATCTGCAAAGATCATTTTTCACATGGTCTGTGAGAAATGTTGGGAGTGAAGCCTCAGGCTAGAATATGCTTTACAGCCGATCTAAATTAGTTTTGAGTTTGTTTAGAAAAAGTACTGCATTAAAAAAAATATTTTCACCTTTTGTAATGTGTATATACAAAAAGTGGACATATAAACGTTTAATATATTAAAACATTTGTGTATTAAAATATTGTAATTATTTAATTAATAGGACACCTATTTTTTGAATAAAACCATTAATTCTAACATTGGTCATTTTTTGGTTCATGCATTATAGGGTTAACTATTGTGTCAAATAACACTTATAAATCTATCTATATTTTAAATAGAAAAGAATAACTCAATGATTGTTTATTTATTTATTTATTTTTTCTGATATATTGATGTTATATCTTTCACTTGGATGTTATAAGTTGCACTCAGTAAATACAGCTGGATAAAACAAAAACTGTATCCGTCTTCATTTCAGGCTGCAAAGCAACAAAATGTGATTATTTCAAATGAGAGTGATTATTTTCTATACCCACTGTATTTCCCTTGGCTTATCAGAGTGTTGAGTAAAACCTTGAACAAAATTATCTTAGAAAGTAGCATAATTAGTGTGAATATTATGCCCAAAAAGCATCTACTGTCCCACACTGGGATTTGAGACACATGTTAACATATCATACGCTGTACAGAAGAAAAGCTGCAGAGAATGCTGGAAGACCTAATATTTAATCAGTTCAGCACTGATAGGAGTATACCAGAGCGCTGTCAAAACAAATGTGTAAAACACTGCTCAGCTTTTAAAACTACAGTAAAATGTCTTGAAGGTAAAAAAGCATTTTCTTTTTTAATGGTTTTCACTTTGCTGGATGTAAAACACTAAGCTCCATCAGAGCCCCGGTGTGTTGTTCACGCAAAAAACAAACGCCCTATTTGTTGTTTAGACAGCGTCTTCAAAAAAGAAGACAAAAAATTAGTACCGCACCTTCACTGAGTGCATTAGGAAGAATCTAGTGCTCTGAGGCACTATCGCTTGTGTATAATGTTTGAAATGATTGTTGACTTTACACCCCAATTCTGTTCCCAGTCCACCACGAGCCACTCAGTCTGCTGACACGATACGGACAACAGAAAGTGCAAACACATTCTCCCAGTACTTGCTAGGCCAATGAAAACATCATCAGCTGCCTTGTGATTACTGCTGTGGGCACATCATTGATCTCCCAGAGAGCTGGTCCATCCCGTCACCGCTTTCACATAATGACCAAACTTTTTCCCTGGGCTCTAATCGATACACCGTGAGAGCCTCCACTAATGTGGCCAGGCCGTGAAGGCGAACCCCCATTAACTTTGATCTGTGTGTAGTGGATCACCTCCCTGCATTCAGAGTGCCTTCATTGACCCAGTGCATCCAGTGCGCTTTAAACCAACAATCCAAACATACCGCAACTCAGTATTATTACCATTACACCATTTACTTACGCACATCCCCTTTGGCAATAATCCAAACGGCAGACTTGAAATGGATGCATAATTAATTTTTGTTTTGATTTGGCTTCATGAAAGGGGAATCTTTCAATAATGCATGCCTTCACAGTGTCGATTTTTAATAGGGTTTGCTCTCAGAGCCTTACGCATTCCTTGCTGTCCTAAAGGAAGAAATGGTTATTGGGTGGTATCGATTCTCTTCCAACCCCCTCTAGCGAGGAGACATTAGTCAGCTCTGGCTGCCCGCCAACTAGTCTACATAACTGAGAGTCTGGCGTGTTGCATTCAGGTTGAAGGATATTTTTAATCTTGTATATGCAGCCACTGTAAATCGGGTTATTTTCATAATTAAGAGAAATTGCTGCACCACAAGATCAATAGGGTTAAAGATATACAACCTATGGAAATAACGAGCCAATCTGAATTTGGATTTGCAGTTAGGCCATGTTTAGCAAGAGTGCTGGAACTCAGTAAGGGAGAATTGCAATAGAAATACACCTGATTCACTACTCAGTGTGAGAAAATATTACAAAACAAACGTGTTCAGACAAATTAAAGGAATATTCTGGGTTCAATACAAGTTAAACTCAATTGACAGCACTTGTGGCATATTGTTGACTGCCAAATTTTTATCCAATTTTACAGCTTTGTTTGCCACAAAAAACACGATGCCTAAAACCCTCAAAAGACTTTACAGCTGAAATTATACACAAGTTTTAACACAAGAATCCATTTAAGTGTTTTTATAAAATTATAAGCTACACATTTCTGCTTTTAAATTCTCCAGAATATTGGCCCTATTCACTTCCAGTCATCGCAAACTTGAGAGACAAGTCAAAACTATTTTATGTGGTAAGCAACATTATGCTACTAATACTGTCGATTGAGCTCAACTTGTATTGAACTGGGAATATTCCTTAATTCGTTTTTTTTTTATCTGTGTCAAATTTTTCCTCCGGTGGCTCAGCTAAGACTTCCCATCTGTAATTAGTTACAAATTGGACGTATCACTAATCCTCAGTTTAGAATTTGCATTTACATTTACTTTTATGTTCCTGGCAGATGCTTTGGTGCAAACGTCTCCTCTGGTTTAAATAATGATCCGATTCTTTCCTCTGGGCTGTAGATGCGTGGACATCCGGGAGGATGAGAGACGCTCGGGGGGTAAGAGTGCTGGTTGAATTCATGAGCCCACAGGGAAACCGGCATCCCACCCGGCCGACCTTTTCAAAGAGCCCAAATGTGCAATTATACACACATTGAAGCAGAGTTGCTTCATTTTACTTTTCCATTATTTCAGGGCCGAGTTGAATCATTTGGAGAGAAATAATGAGTCAACCTAGTCAAGGACTTCCGCTTTTTGCTCAGCAATAATTACATAGTCAGACACGCTGCAAAGCTGTATGATTTATGACAGGACATGATGGATATTAATGGATTTCTTAATTGGTGCATATGTTTATGAAATTGGCTGGCTGGCACTGACATTGGCTGTCAGGTAATGCGAGCCCTCTTCAGAATCTGCCTGGGTGGCTGCGAGGATAGAATGCTGTTTGCTGCAGCTCTGTCTCTGCAAATAAAAAGGAAAAAGAGAAGAAAAGAATGGAAAAAAAAAACACAGGCTGAATTGAGGAAACCCACCGTGCTTGTGTAAAAATAATGTATCACTGTTGCATGAATGCATTTTTAATGCTTTTTTTGTTTAAGAATGACTAGAAACAAAGACTCCACGACATTAAACTTTCATATACAAACCCGCCCGCTTTTTATTGGATCTAACTGCGAAGAAAGTACTTTAGTGAGGATATAGTACGGTTGCGTCACCGCTGGGAATGACTGATTTTATTCTCTTTTGTTCGCCTCTTGAGCTCAGACAGAACTGTCAAAACGAGACTCTCTGCCTATAGGTCAAATTAGTTAATTGTTCTCTCAACTCGCTTCCTGAGCCCATAAGATCATTATACACTCTTAAAAATAAAGGTGCTTCAAAAGGTTCTTCAAGCGATGCCATAGAAGAACCATTTTTGGTTCCACGAAGAACCATTCAGTCAAAGGTTCTTTAAAGAACCATCTCTTTCTTACCTTTTTGTAATCTGAAGAACCTTCTCTCGCCACAAAGAACCTTTTGTGAAACAGAAAGTTTCTTCAGATGTTAAAGGTTCTTTATGGAACCATTCAGACAAAAAGGTTCTTCTATGGCATCGTGAAGCACCTTTATTTTTAAGAGTAACTCAATACCGGTTTAATAGAGCATGTGGTTTGTGGGCAGATGTGTGTATTGGATGCTGCCATGGTTCACTTGCTTTTAAGATATGCGTGATCTGAATTCCTTGTAATTAAATAGTCAAACAAACTGTAAATTATCTCTCCAATTATTTGTACTGGATGTAGTCAGTCATGGCTAAAATGTTCAGGTTTAGTCTGCTCATCAGAATTCAGCCATCCGGGAAGGTAAATTGTCATTGAGGTATAGGCGATGGTGAGCTCACAGCATTAGCCAAGGAAGAGAATCCGATTTAATTTCATTGTAATTCTCCTTAATGCAATTTGCTCCGTGCCTCAGTGAGGTAGAAGATGCGAGGAATGGTATTATGCCGTTTGATCGAATAACGTCGTGTAAAACAACCTTAAGATGTGTTTTATGTAAGATCTAAGCTTTTGGAACTCAATTTCAAAAGTTCAACTGTATGATCTAGTTTCTAAAAGCTTCACAGAAATTTTACTGGGTTATTTACTAGCTATTTTTCCCCACACATATTTGTTGTTGCTCGTAGTTTGTTGAGCGGCCCAGTGCAGATATTGCTTATGAGTGATTGGCGGTGATGATTCATTACCAAACTGAAGAAAAAAATCTAGTTTAAAAAGCATGTCTAAATTTGTAGAATAATATTTTAGAGCCTGTACCATGACTTTGACTTGACAGACAAGAGTCATTAAAAAAAAATGAATAGGTGAAATAGTTTTGTAAAAAAAAAATAAAAAAAATCTCGGTAACGCTTTCTATGAAGCCCTTATTTATAATACATTATAAGGGTATTCTTGAGGCATTATAATGAATGCACAAAGCATTATAAAAACCCTTATAATATGTTATATCATCTTATGAATATTCATAAGAACAGTTTTAATGTTTTATAATATTTAATTATTTGTGGTTATAGCTTTTAAGAGTATGATGATTTATAACACACAGTGAACATGTTGCATCCACTTAAGTTACAATGGATTATATTTCTCATAGTTATAATGTATTATAAGTCTCATATCTTGCCATCTTTCTTATGCTACTTTACTTAAAGCCATCAAAGACCACTTATAAGTATAGTAATAATAATAATAATAATAATAATATAATTGTTTTCTCAAACAGCCATAACATCAGATATCAGATCAGATGAATGTGTAATAAGACATCTTTGCTTTGAACAATTTTAAATGTAATATCAGTTGGATTATTTTGATGGTTCCCCAACAGACAAACTGACTATAAGTAACTTTGTAAGTACGTCAACATTCTACCAACCCAAATCTTAACCTAAGCCTACTAATACTCTAATGAGAGTTAGTTGATGTAGTTGCAAAGTTGCTTATAGTCAATAGACTAGGGGGACCATCAAAATAAAACCTAAAATATAAACATTGCATTTTTTTCAGTTAAAATTCTTAACTAGCTCACATCAAAATTAATATTAGCCTCACAGGGAACACTCAAATAACACTCCACACCTAACCACTTACAAGATGTAGTAAGATACTGTGCAGATCTTAAATAAACAATGTCAAGATATATAGTCCATTATAAATGTAAAAATAGATATTATATGGTGTTCATTGTGTGTTATAAATAATCATAAGATTATATTAAACTTATAACCACAAATGCGTAAGCATTATAATGTATTATAATTGTTGTTATGATTATTTATAAGATGATATAACATATTATAAGTGTTTTTATAATGCATTATGCATTCATTATAATGCCTTAAGAATACCCTTATAATGTGTTATAAATATGGGCTTCATAGAAAGTGTTACCAAAATCTCTATATTATTCCTAACTACTTCCTAAGGTTTTCTATGGAAGTAATTTCTGCCTCTGTTGAATAAAAATTGATAAATGTGATTCTAAGTCATAAAAATATGAAACTTGTAATAATGACATAACATCTCATAATAATGAGAAATTAAGTCATTAATATGAGAAATTATCATTACTATGAGATACTAACTATTTTTTTTACATTTATTTTACAAATCATAATTATAAGAAAGTTTGTCATTATGAGATACTAAGCCATAATTTTGATAACATTTCTCATTATTATGATATGCCAAGTCATTATGATGAAACATTTTCAACCTGAAAATACATTTTAGGTCAGATCTGAGCTTTTAGAACTCGGTTTAAAATTTTTTACCGTATTATTATTAGTTTAGAAGTTTCAAACTCCTCACAGAAATCAAATGTGACCCTGGACCACAAAACCGGTCTTAAGTCGCTGGGGTATATTTTTTTGCAATGATTTGTAGCCAAAAACACATTGTATGGGTCAAAATTATTGATTTTTCTTTTATGCCAAAAATCATTAGGATATTAATTAAAGATCATATTCCATGAAGATATTTTGTAAATTTCCTACTGTACATATATTATTAGTATATTAAAACTGAATTTTTGATTAGTAATATGCATTGCTAAGAACTTCATTTGGACAACTTTAAAGGTGATTTTCTCAATATTTAGTTTTTTTGCACCCTCAGATTCCAGATTTTCAAATAGTTGTATCTAGGCCAAATATTGTCCTATCCTAACAAACCATATCAATGGAAAGCTTATTTAGTCAGCTTCAATTTCGAAAAATTGACCCTTATGACTGGTTTTGTGGTCCAGGGTCACAAATCAAAGTAAAATCATACTAGATTATTTACAAGCCATTTCATACACAAATCTAATGCTGCTTGTAGTTTGTTAAGCAACATGGAGCATACATTGCTTACGAGTGATTGGCGCTGATGATGATGATGATGATGATATTTAAGGAGATTCATTATCAAACAGAAGAAAATGGCAGACGTTTCTCCATGTGTGGCTCAGGTCTCCAACAGATCGAAGCTGAGAGAAAGACAGAAAAGGATGTTCTGCTCGGATGGACTCCTCTACATCTGCCCTCTGGGCTTGCAGTTTCTCATTAAATGCAGACAAATACTCTATGATTTTCAGCTCCTGATGGGCCCAAACTGAAAGCACGGGGACCGTGGATGCACTTGCCCCATCTGCGGCTCTGACTCGCGGGCCTGCCCTGAGAAAAAGGAAGAGCTGCGGAAGAAATCGAAAGGAGAGCAATAGCACAATCTCATTTTTCAACTGCGACTGTCACTGATGATGCACGATGTGTATAAACACATGTACACATATATGTATGCACACAAATTTCGACTGTAGCAGCGTTTCGATTCTGGCTTGAAATCTAATCAGCCACATGGGAGCAGGTTGCACGTTCGCAAGTGGTGCGATGGGGTGTTGTTCACACTTTTTGTAAGAAGAACAGCAAGAGGGCTGTTTTATTAACCATCTTTCACCATTACACCACTTCCCTTTCCGTCACTCTTTCTCCTCGCTTTGTTGTCAAGTACAGCTGAGGAAGGACATCCTGCATTGTTTCCATCTCGCCTATTCAGAGTTTCAAGGGCTCAGACCTGTCATGAGGCAGCTGGATGCTTGTATTCACCACATTCGAATGCAACAGAGATTTACGAAGCTAAAGATTATTGAGCCGTGGTGTCTTTTCGTATAAAATATCCCCTATAATGCTCGCCGTTATTGCCTCTTACGGACAGGGAGCAGGAACTGTAATCTGGCTATTTTTATCACATACGACTATGGAACTATTGTCAGCCCCAGACTTTGCTCTTTGCAGGGATGAGCGCCGCCTCGGGCAGTAATCACTCTGACAGCCCTCTAGTCTCAGAGAACCTTTGGATTTGTGATTTTTCCGCTCCTTGGTCTTTGGATACATCAGGATTTCTAATATTTCTGGATCAGTCCTTTAGAGGCTCAGGCTTTCAAATTGCATGACAGACAACTATGGACTTCACAGGCTGATCTGTAAAACTGTGGTGGAAAGTGGTATTGGTTTGAAAACCGTAACCCATTCTCTCGACACACATTGCTTAGAGTGCACAGTTGATGGATATGTTTACTTCTGTGGTGAAAAAATTTGCTTTAATTAAAGCAAATTGCACTCTTGCTTCTAAGTGAAGAAATATAGGATGAATGTGCTGTAATTGGTTGAATGCTTAAAGAAAATATCCAAACCACAATTTGATCATTATTTTTCTCATTGCTCCTAGAAATTAGCTAATAAGACCAGCAGTCATTTTTAAAGTTTTGGATTATATAGTTAAATCTAAAACAGATTACAAGTTATGACGTGGTTGATTACTGCAGAAAGAAAAAAAAAATCCACACAGTTTGTAATACAAACAAACACTGACTTTTTTTTCTTCTACAAACTGTGAGTCGAAATTATTTTCTGTGGTAATCAGCGAGATGGCACAGCACAGATGCTGTCGACGGAGCTTAACTTGTATTTAACCCAGAACCAAGAGCGCAAAAAATGGGGAGCATATGCACTGAAGGTATGCCTGACGGCGATCTCCTGCACAAACGCTGACCCAAACAATCCACGGGGATCTCTTCATTTAAACACAAACCACTCAAATTTGCAATACTGTACTTTTTCGAAGAGTTGATTTTGTTCTGACTGCTGGGGACATGATCTGTACATTCTTCTTCTAAATCCTCCTCTAGCCTATCTATAAGATCTGAGATCATGAGGTTTATGACTATCAAACGAGATGCTCAGAGATTTCAACCTGCATTATGGACTCAATGTTTGTTCTATTAACTTTATTTGGTAACCTTATTTATAACTGTATCTGTATAATTTAACAAATACTGTAGTTTTGCATTTATTAAAAGATCTATGTTTGTATTTCCCTCAGTGTTTTTATTAATATTATCTGTTTTGTGCAAATTAGTTTAAGAGCATATTTTGCATGGATCATAATCATCTGTCCGGTGTCTATATATTGTATTTAGAATACAATATATTTTTACAAATTGTTTGCATTAAGCTACCTAAAATAAAACCTTTAAATTTGAAGTTATATTTATTAGGATCATCTTTTTACAGCCCGTGTTTTCATCGGAAAATATGACTGATGCAAAGATAACTGTGTAAATGTAAAATATATTGTGACAATGTTGATGGAACAAATTGATTTGAAGAATTGAGAAACGGATATTTATTAAGATCAATTGCAGCCCACGTATTTCAGTTCAAATGTTACACAAAAAAACAAACACTTTCAAGAAATAACATATTTATTGATGGGTAAAGATGCAATATAATTTTTACTTGTTTTTATAGGCTAATTGTCACGATCTCCAGCTGGAGTGTCCATGAACTCCACCCGAGGGCACTCCATCCCTGACTCTTGCCACTCTACCCCGGACTACATTTCCCATAATCCTTTGCCCGGACTCAGCACTGATTGCATTCACTTGTGCCTTGTTACCTCCATCAGTCTCACCCTATTTAAAGCCTGGTTTTTCCATTCAGTCATTGTTCAGTATTGCTAGCCTGTAACGTTTCTGAGTTCCTGTGTTTTCCCATGTATCCTTGACTTCGTGTTGTTTGACCCTGGACTGCATACCTGGTTTTTATGATTGTTTGATGCCTAACCTGACCTTTGCCTGTTTTTGTGGATTACTCTTTTGCCTCTGCCTTGGATTATGTTGTTTGCTGTTGATTCGACCCTGCCTGTTTTGACCACTCTTCTGAATAAAGCCTGCATTTGCATCCACCAACCCCATTGTCAAGCCGCCACGTTATAATAATATAGTTTTGAAGTGTTTTTTTATGCGTTTAGTTATTTAGTATTTACAATAATTTGTACATTTACATAATTGCTAAGGAAAAATACATGTGTATGTGTACACACCATGAGTTCAAGGTAGGGCTGAGCGATAAAATGTTAACGATAATTATTGCGATACAATTTTCCTCCATAAAACGATTTCAAGAGTTCAATAAAATGTTTGTGCCAAAAGCTGAATGAAACCGCGCTACTCATTTGAAGAGCACCACACAGACCATATATCTGCTTGGCTCAAAGATCAAACGGCAACGTGAGCTTAGCTCACGGTGTGTCTGAAATCGCATACTGTCTGAGTGAGAACTACATCTGAATTTGAATTTACTTCACGGCTGTTAAAAAAGTATGTTCTATATAGTATGAATATGGGTAGTATGAATAAAATTCGGACGTACTACATCCGCCATGTTGTTACTGTCACATGACCTACCTACGTCAGTTGCGTCGCTTCACTGCCATTGATAAATCTTCTCCCGTGGCCTAATTGAATAGTAAATAATGTGCACTACAGAATCCGAACAGAAGTAGTAGGTCATCCAGGCACTTTTCGCCTACTGTTTTTCGAATACTATGAATTCACCTCACATACAGTTTTTCGCCTATATAGTAGTATGTGATTTCAGACACAGCGTCAGTCTCAATCATGCAACCACTAAACAGCGCCATGAGATCCAGTGTGAAGGGTTTGAATTTAGCAAAGAACACAAATGACTCCGTGATTTAAACTAGTTAGTAAAAGCCAGATGAAACAACACTGACAAACAGGAGAAACACTGAGTGTAACGATACAGTCGATCTATTCCATTTACAAAATGCCATCATTTACCATGGATTTACTATAGTAACACTAACTGCACCATGGTATTGTGGTAGAAATATGGGATATTCATATCAAATTTTATTATAGTATTAATATAGACACACACCCCATGTTCACACAGGGCCTTGCACCCCTCTTGCGACGGCCCTGTCTTTCAGTACGTGAGTTTCGTGCATCTAACCGTTCTGCATTACAAACGGCATAAAAAATAAAAGCATATCTAAAGTAAAACACTGAAATAACGGCGAGTGGAAGCACAAACTGTCAAGCAATGTGCACACGTCTCAGAGCATATCCTGTGCAATGAAGCCCACCGCGATTATCTCTAGGCAAGCGCACACACGTGCCATATGTGGCACAAAAACAAGCTCAGAATTGATCATTGAAGAGAGAATCGCGATGCATCAGAGTGTAACGAATTACTCCACTGAAGGCGAGCGTAGTGAAGAACCCAAGTGCAGTTTATTTACAAGTGATTCAAACATCCAAACAATAATCTGTGACTTGACTTGACAGGAACAGACTTGACTTGATATGAACAGACTTGACTTGACTTGACGAGACATGAACAGACTAGACTCACCGACAGCGGGTTACAACATCAATACACGATGAGAGACAATGGCAACAAGATGGCTACTTATAGCAAACAATACAGGTCACATGACAGGAACAAACCAATGGGAAACAAGACACATGACTAGGACTACCAATCAGAACATGACACATACACAAGGCAGAGATATAGGAGGGCAAGGGAAGCATGACACTGACAGCATGAAACAATTACAAAATAAAAGACATGGAAAACATGAACATGAAACAAAACCCAAACACCAAACCCCCATTCCACAGAGAATCAAAATATTTTCTCCCACCCATAATAATTACAGTAGTTTTTTGTGATTAAGCTATAGTGTTTATATGTGCGTTTATACTAAATGTATTTAGATAGACTGTGTATCATACAAATACCTAGAAACGTCTAGGTTACTTGTGTAACCCTCGTTCCCCGAAGGAGGGAACGGAGACGTTACGTCAGTCGTGACTGACGAATTGGGATCTCGCCCGAAAGCCCAATCACCTTCGAGTGTTAACTAAACAAGCCAATGACAGTTGGCGTGCGTGTTTCGCCAACGCACATCAGTTTTTCGCTGAGGAGCCGAGACTACGTGCCCCGGCCGTACAGCGGTGGTAGAGCAACTGTGGCGACGGAACGTAATGTCTCCGTTCCCTCCTTCAGGGATCGAGGGTTACACAAGTAACCTAGATGTTCCCTTTCAGTCAGTCACGTTCTACGTTACGTCAGTCGTGACTCACGAATTGGGATCCGTATGGAAAACGCCACTATTGCTGACCCCCTCCAGTGCCCTGCGGAAGCCCGCAAGGCCCCCACACCAGCTGGGGCGGAAGATAGGACAGCGGCTAGGCAGAGGTGTCCGCCACTGCTGTTGTACAGTGGTACATTGGATAACACTGGGAAAGCATACCCAGTTGGGACGCTACGGAAGCCACATCCCGCACATAGGAGGTATCATGTGGAATTACACATATGGACTGGCCCCAGGGCAGTACTACATATGGATGTCCCTGCGGTAGACTCAACCCGCCTGGGGTGAGATAACTACGCAGCAGAGATGGCAGTGAACGACTGCCAGGGAAAGACACGGGCTTACCGTGAGGGGAGCCATACCGTGGACGAATACACATGTGGGATCACCCGAAGGGGGAATCACTACACACGGGCACCTAGCCCAGCACAAGGGCTGACCTTGGGCATGCACACAAGTGCTGAGCCTGGTGTCTGGGTTCGCCATGGGGAACTGATTGAGGAGCACAAAAGCCCACGTATCCGGTCTGTAGAGGGGAATGGCGCAGCAAGCGTGATCGACACCGAGCAGGTCCGGTGTTACTGCCTACCTGAGGCGAGTACACGAGAGGACACGGGCTCTACACGGAGATTATAGAATCTTGCAAACGTGTTAGGCGTCGCCCAGACGGCAGCTCTACAGATGTCTGCTATCGAGGCGCCCCGCGCCAATGCCCAAGAAGATGCCACTCCTCTCGTAGAGTGAGCTCTCACTCCGAGGGGGCATGGTAAACGTTGGGCCTGGTATGCCAAGACTATAGCCTCCACCAACCAGTGGGCAAGTCTTTGTTTGGAGACAGCCTTTCCCTTCTGCTGACCTCCAAAGCAGACAAAGAGCTGGTCTGAGGTCCTGAAGCTCCGCGTACGGTCCACGTAAATGCGCAGAGCGCGAACGGGACACAGCAGAGCGATGGCTGGGTCTGTCTCCTCCCGGGACAGCGCTTGCAAGTTCACCACCTGATCCCTGAAAGGCGTGGTGGGAACTTTGGGCACATATCCAGGCTGGGGTCTCATGACAATGTGAGAGTTACCCGTCCCGAATTCTAGGAACGAATCGTCGACCGAGAATGCCTGCAGGTCCCCTACCCTCTTGACCGAGGCCAATGCGGTGAGGAGAGCTGTTTTTAATGACAGAAACTTAAGCTCTACTGACTGCTGAGACATGCCGAGAGGTTGACCGAGTCCGGCTCCATGCCGAGAAAAGAGATCCTCTGCACCGGGGAGAGTTTGCTCTTTTCCCAGTCGACCCTGAGGTCGATCACTGCGAACCAATCGAAAGGACGGACGCATTGAAAGATGTGTTTCTGCGTCAACATCCTGAACGGGAGCTTGTGAAGGGCCTGGTTCAGCACGCGCAGGTCCAGGATTGATCGTAACCCACTGCCTTTCTTGGGTACGATTAAGTATGGGCTGTAACAACCTGACCTCATCTCAGCTGGAGGGACCGGCTGTATCGCGTCCTTCACAAGCGGGACCGCGATCTCTGCACGCAAGACAGGAGCATACCTGTCCAGCACAGAGGAGAACCGAATGTCTCTGAACTTGGGAGGGTGCCGGGCGAATTGAATCGCATAGCCGAGTCTGACGGTTCACATGAGCCAGCGAGACGGCCTGGGGCATGCTAACCAGGCCCCCAGCGACCGAACAGGGGGGACTAGGGAAACCACCGATGTACCCGCAGTGGGACAGCGCAGTGGAACACAGGGACCCAACCCGGGAGGCTTCCGTGCGTCCCAGGGTGGGGTCTGAGTGCGCGGCGCGCCACTTACCTGGCTCCACGGCTGGGCAGGGGGCTCCTGAGGAGGCATAGGAGGAACTGAACCCTGCTGCCCATTGGCAAAGGGAGAGGGGGACGGCCATGCTGCGAACCAATCGAAAGGACGGACGCATTGAAAGATGCGTTTCTGCGTCAACATCCTGAACGGGAGCTTGTGAAGGGCCTGGTTCAGCACGCGCAGGTCCAGGATTGATCGTAACCCACTGCCTTTCTTGGGTACGATTAAGTATGGGCTGTAACAACCTGACCTCATCTCAGCTGGAGGGACCGGCTGTATCGCGTCCTTCACAAGCGGGACCGCGATCTCTGCACGCAAGACAGGAGCATACCTGTCCAGCACAGAGGAGAACCGAATGTCTCTGAACTTGGGAGGGTGCCGGGCGAATTGAATCGCATAGCCGAGTCTGACGGTTCACATGAGCCAGCGAGACGGCCTGGGGCATGCTAACCAGGCCCCCAGCGACCGAACAGGGGGGACTAGGGAAACCACCGATGTACCCGCAGTGGGACAGCGCAGTGGAACACAGGGACCCAACCCGGGAGGCTTCCGTGCGTCCCAGGGTGGGGTCTGAGTGCGCGGCGCGCCACTTACCTGGCTCCACGGCTGGGCAGGGGGCTCCTGAGGAGGCATAGCATCCTTGAACTGAACCCTGCTGCCCATTGGCAAAGGGAGAGGGGGACGGCCATGTGGAGACTGGGTCTTGCGCACTGCCATCCTCGCCCTCTTGGAACCCGGGGAAAAAGGAACCCGCTCTTCTGTTGAGGTTTTGGGCACCACTGGCTGGGTAGCCAGCGGCGGAACAGAAAAAACCAGGAACAAAGGTTTCTCCACCCGGCTCTTTTAGACATTTGCTCTTTTAGGAAAAAAAGGAAACGCTCTTTTAAAGAGAGCGCTGATGCGCCCAGGGGAGGTTGCGGCGAGACCGCAGAATGGCAGCTGCAGCACGCTGAAGATGAGCAGCACTGAATGGCAACCCCCGCTGACGCGCCGTAACACCAACACCAGCTGTTTCTTCCAAACACTCGCGGAGATTCATCCTGAGAAGGCTCGGCTCCGAAGCGAAAAGCTGATGTGCGTTTGCACGTGCTCTCCTTTTATACCCGTGCTGCGGGGCGGGGTGCGCATGGCGAAACACGCACGCCAACTGTCATTGGCTTGTTTAGTTAACACTCGAAGGTGATTGGGCTCTCGGGCGAGATCCCAATTCATCAGTCATGACTGACGTAACGTAGAACGTGACTGACTGAAAGGGAACCATAGCTACATAGTTACATAGTTACATTTTTACCATAGTATTGGGGTGCTATATATGGTTTTAACTGTGGTTGTCATAATCTAAATGTATGCTAGTATGGAAGACCAAAGGTTAATTTGAATAAAACTCAAACAGCCAGAATAATTAAATTTCACCATATAAAAATGAGGTTTGTTACAATTTTTCCAGATGTTACTGTTTTTGATGATGAACATAAATTCACATACGCATCCTAACTCAAGCTAGAACTCAAGAAAAAAATTAAAAATAAAAACAAGTTAAACAAGTTAAAATATGTACAAATTGCATTTTTAATTTGGTTTTGTAAAGTCACTGACCCATTATTAAATGACAATGTGGCATTTAATGCATTGCATCTTTACTCATTGTAAAAAGGATCTTGTTACTAGAAAAGCGACACTGTTTTGATAACAGCTGAGCTAATTTCACACTGAATGCAGAATGCAGTTAACTTACAAACAGAGATTACTACATATGCAAAATCCAGCAAACATGCTTATTTACACACAAACACACACGCAAAGTTTTTCTTGATCCATTGGCCTGCTTTGGCGATCTAAATTCTCATTTGGGTCTCTGAGAAGCCCATCATTTGGTCATTGAGGCCAGAAACCCGGCACTGGCTCAACAAGAAACGGATGAGTAAGAGCCAAGTCTAATTAAAAATTGGAGCGCAGATGTTTTGCCTCTTCACTTTCCTCTCAGACGTGTCTTCTCGACATCTGAGGCTTTCATGCCAAATAGACGCAGTTTTAGAAGTTCATTAAAGTGATATTACTGGATTTAAACTCTAGACGTGCAATACAGAGCAAGATGCTCGAATATCACTGTGCAGAATGTGACAGTGTCAATGTCTGAACAGTGATCCATGCAAAGGCTTTTCCAACGTGAAGATCATCGCATAATACTGCAAACTGACAGCTCATTTACTTAATGGAACAAGGTGACAGTGATTTGTAAAGTCGACTTGTTTCAAACTTTCTAAACTACAACCATTCGTGAAATTACTAATCCAAACAGGGGGGAAAATGAGGTTAAAAGCTGCCCAGGGTAAAAGCCCCCTTTTGGTTTTATTTTCACCCAATATACATAATAGCATTCCAGCACTTTCCGAAACACCTGCTTGTCACTATCCACTGCAATTTACCTGATGCATGACGTCAATGACAAAAGGTTGATTTAGAAATTATCACATTTATTTTTTATGACTTTTAGTTTCATTCAAGCTGATTAAATCAATAGTTTTTCAGTAACTTTCAGATAAGTGAAGGGATAATGTTTCAAATCCTCCTTGTTGTAGTTGCTTCACAAAACAAAAATAACTCACAAATCCTCATAATGCCTATCTTATCTGTTTAGTTACCATGGCGATGTCAGTTCAGCAATGCACAACTTGTCAGATCTTAAGACAGGATGTTTCTGTGATACAACCCCATAGAACTGAGGTTTATGGTGCCAGATATTTCACAGATCTTTTTTTTTCTTTCTTTCTTTCTTTCTTTCTTTCTTTCTTTCTTTCTTTCTTTCTTTCTTTCTTTCTTTAATACTGATTCTCTGACATTGGAATTATATTATTATTATTATTATTATTATTATTTAATATAGCCTATATTTTTAATGTAATATTATAAATTAATCACATTTAAAAATAAAACATCCGCATTTTTACACAAAAATGCCACTATCTTTCAAACCACTAGGTTTTACCCATTTGTCAGCTAAATGTTTTTCATAATTTAAAATATAATACAATTTAGTGTGATCACTTTCTCTTTTCTTTTATATATTGTATTACAGTTTAAGTATAGGTCAGAATTAGTATGCTGTTTAATTTTTACTTAAATATATCTGTTATGCTGAGACATTATTTCATCCATATTTTGAAATTTTATTTGCACTAAAGTTATTTATATTTACATTTAGCAGACGCTTTTATCCAAAGTGACTTACAATGAGGACAATAAATGCAGTAAAAACTAACAAAAGAGCAACAATATATAAGTGCAAATGACATGTCCCGGTAAGCCTAACGCAGTACACGTTGCAAGGTGTATATATATATATATATATATATATATTACACACACACACACACAGAAAAACAAGTAGATAGAATAGAAAAAATAGAAAGGTAGTGTTTTTTTTTTATAAAAAAAGAGGATATAGATAAAGTAGAATTAAAATAGAATAGAAAGTGCTAGAGTTAGAGGGTAAAATAAAGGTGGAACAGATATGTTTTTAGTTGTTTCTTGAAGATGGCTAAGGACTTTCCACCAGGAGGGAACAGTTAATGAAAAAGTCAGTGAAAGTGATTTTGTGCCTCTTTGAGATGGCGCAATAATACACTGTTCACTTGCAGAACGCAAGCTTCTAGAGGGCACATAACTCTGAAGTAATGAATTTAGGTAAAGGGGTGCAGAGCCAGTGGTGGTTTTGTAGGCAAAAATTAATGCCTTGAATTTAATGCGAGCAGCTACTGGTAGCCAGTGCAAATTGATGAACAGAGGTGTGACATGCGTTATTTTCGGCTCATTAAAGATTAACCTTGCAGCGGCATTTTGGATTAATTGTAGAGGTTTGATAGAAGTGGCTGGAAGACCTGCCAAGAGAGCATTGCAATAGTCCAGCCTGTATAGAACAAGAGATTGAACAAGGAGTTGTGTTGCATGTTCTGAAAGAAAGGGCCTGATCTTCTTAATTTGGTATAAAGCAAATCTGCAGGACTGTGTCACGGCTGGGTCAGGAAATACACACCGTGTGAACGAGGGTTTGGGTCCAAATGCAGGCTTTATTTCAACTGCTGAGAGGTAGAGTTGAGTGTCATCAGCATAGCAGTGATATGAAAAGCCATGTTTCTGAATGACAGAACCTAGTGATGCCATGTAGACAGAGAAGAGAAGTGGTCCAAGAACTGAGCCCTGAGGCACCCCAGTAGCTAGATGTTGCGACTTGGACACCTCACCTCTCCAAGATACCTTGAAGGACCTATCTGAGAGGTAAGACTCAAACCACTGGCATGCGGTTCCTGAGATGCCATTTTCAATTAGGGTTGACAGGAGAATCTGGTGGTTCACCATATCAAAAGCAGCAGACAGATCCAACAAAATAAGTATAGAAGATTTGGAAGCCGCTCTTGCCTGTCTTAGGGCTTCAACAACTGAAGGCAAGGCAGTCTCGGTCGAATGTCTACTTCTGAAGCCAGATTGGTTGCTGTCCAGGAGGTTGTTCTGGGTGAGAAAGGCTGAGACTTGGTTGAACACAACTTGTTCAAGTGTTTTTGCAATGAAAGGTAGAAGGGAAACCAGTCAGTAGTTCTCTAAAAGAGTTGGGTTAAGAGTGGGTTTCTTAAGAAGTGGGGTTATACGAGCCTGTTTAATTGTTGAGGGAAAACACCAGTGTGAAGGGATGTGCTAACAATGTGAGTGAGTGCAGGTACAACGGCAGGAGAAATGGCTTGAAGGAGATGAGATGGAATAAGATCAAGTGGACAAGTAGTAGAATTTGTATATTTGTATATTTAATGTTTATTTGAAACATTAAAGTATACACTTTATTTGCATTTTATACTTTATGTATATAAAATGTATATAAAAACCAATTTTATGTATATAAAAACTTTTATAAATATAATTTGATGCAGAAACCAAAATATTTTATATATATACACACACACACACACATATACAGTATATATA